>NC_081413.1:688676314-689039648 GCF_030272615.1 Cryptomeria japonica
TAAAACACATGAATAAGAATACACATCAAACACTCTGCATACAATATACACTTAAACAAATCAATACATCTTATATCCAAATAAATCCAGATAAGCAATTATCATAATTCTCATAATTTTGATCCACACATAAAAGATGCATCCTATTTCTATAATCATAGTAAAGTCCTGCAAATCCAATAATGACATAGATCATCTCAAATTCATCCTATTATAGAATCATATAGAGTTCTATATCATAAAGTATATAAATGAAGCATCAACATATAGCAATGTTATCTAAATCATGGAATCATATACATTCTAAATCCATAATTGCATAAAAATAAAGCATCCATAATAGTCTCAACATTAAAATCACTGAAATGCTAGACTGAGTCGGGGTAGGTCCTCACACCCTCCCCCTCTAGGCATGAACTTCCTCTTGGAGTTCATAAAAAAAATGGGGGTACTCTGATCTCATATGTGTTGCGTCCTCCCATGAAGCCGTAACCTCATCATAACAATCCCACTGGACCCTAACCTAGTCCAGCTCTCAACCTCGAAGGGCTAGCATCTACCGTGCCAAAATGCGAATGGGCTGCAAAGCTAGTTGGCCGTTCGACTCCACCTGCAAGGTATCCCAATCTAAAATATGAGACTCATCATAGATATACTTCTTCAAAACTAATACATGAAACACATCGTGGCTGTGTGATAGGCTATGTGGCAATGCTAAATGGTAGGCAACTAGTGCTATCCTCTCAAGGATCTCAAATGGTCCTACAAAGTGAGGTGCGGGCTAGGAACCCTTTCCATAATGGATTGGACTCTTATGTGGTCGCACTCTCAAGAAAACTTTGTCTCCAACCAAGTAGCTACGATATATCCTCTTCGCATCTGCATATTTCTTCTATCTATCATGTGCTTCTCTAAAACGTTGCCTAATCAAATCCACCTATTGTTTCATATCTTGAACTATCTTAGGACCAATAGCAACAGTATCCTCTATGCGGTCCCAACTCAACGGTGTCCTGCAAGGCGTGTCATATAATGCCTGATAGGGTGGCATCCCCAAAGAAGTGCGATGCCTATTGTTATAGGTAAACTCCACTAAGGGAAGGTAATCCTCCCACTTGGTCTGATGATCCATGACGTACATGCGAATCATATCCTCTAACACTTGGTTAACCCTCTTTGTTTGACCATCCATTTCTGGATGATATGTTGTACTGAAGTTGAGCTTAGTGCCCATAGCTTTCTGTAATGCCTTCCAAAAGGAAGAAGTGAAGAGGGAATCCCTATCATAAATAATATTGTGTGGAACACCATGAAGTCTAACAATGTCTCGCAAGAACACCTATGCTACCACTGGTGTTGTGAAGGTAGTTTGAACTAGTGAAAAGTGGGCCATTTTGGTCAACTTGTCAACTATCACCAAGATGGCATCATGGCAATGAGATGACATAGGAAGACCAATGATGAAATCCATGGATATAGTATCCCACTTCCACTCTGGTATAGCATGATACTGGAGCAACCCACCTGGATGGTGGTGCTCCGCCTTGACTCTCTGACACTCGAGGAATCGAGCTACTAACTCAGCAATGAGTTGCTGCATTCCTGGCCAATGATATAACTGTCTCAGGTCAGCATGCATCTTCTTAACTCCAAGATGTGCTGCATAAGGAGCTCTATGAGCCTCTGTGACAATGAACTCTCGCAAAACCCTAGAAGAAGCTACATAGATGTACCCTCTATGGCGTAACAATCCATCGGACTCCGAAGAATAATCCACATATTTCCTTTCTAGAGTATCCTGAGATCGTATCACTTGACAAACCTCTCAATACCATCCATCCTCTAGCAACTACTGTAGTATACGATCTCTCAAATCCGTGCCCATAGATATGGTGTATACCTTGTGACGTCTCCTACTCAAAGAATCTGCAAGTACATTTTCTTTCCCTTTGATATAGTGAACATCAAAGTCATACTCGCACAAGAACTCCATCCATCTCCTCTGACATGAACTAAGGTTCGGCTAAGTGAATATGTACTAAAGACTCTGATGGTTTGAATGAAGCTCAAAAAGATGGCCCAAAAGGAAGTGTCTCCACCTCACAAGTGCATGCACTACTGCTGCTAGCTCAAGGTCATGAGTAGGATAGTTAAGCTCATTTGTTTTAAGTTTCCTAGACTCAAAAGCTATAGCCCTACCATCCTGCATAAGAACTGTTCCTAAACCCTCTAGGGAAGCATCTGTGCAAACCATGAAGTCAGCTGAGGGATCTGGTACTAGAAGGATAGGTGCGCTAGAAAGTGCCTTTTTGAGTTCTTGAAAGGCCCTCTCGCACTTTGTCCACTCAAATTTATTCCCTTTATGCTAAAGAGAAGTAATAGGATGTGCGACTCTAGAGAATCCCTCAAGAAAGCATCAGTAATAACCTGCTAAGCCCATGAAGCTCCCGACCTTTGTCACACTGGTTGGCACTGGCCAATCCATAATAGCTCTAATCTTGGATGGGTCAACTGAGATCCCATCATTGAAAATAATGTGCCCAAGGTACTTGACCTCTGATCGAAAGAAAGAACACTTTGACAAACTGCCAAACAACTAATTATCCCTCAAACACTGCAAAACCTATCTCAGGTGCTCCTCATGCTCTTTCTCATTCTAAGAATATATCAATATATCATCAAGGAACACAATCAAAAAATGGTCCAGAAATGTGTGAAATACCCCATTCATGAGGCTCATGAAAATAGCTGGAGCATTCGTAAGACCGAATGGAACCACGGTGAACTCATAGTGGCCATATCTAGTGCGAAATGCAGTCTTGTGGATATCACTTTCCACTATTCTCAACTGATGGTATCCTGACTTCAAATCAATTTTGGAAAATACTTTGGCACCCTGAAGTTGGTCGAATAAATCATCAATTCTGGGCAAAGGATATCGGTTCTTGATGGTTACTTTGTTCAACTTACGATAATCCATGCATAATCAGAGAGATCCGTTATTCTTCTTCACGAAGATAACTGGTGCACCCCAAGGGGATACGCTAGGATGAATGTGACCCTTCTCTAGGAGTTCCTCAAGCTACACCTTGAGCTCATTAATCTCATTTGTGGTCATCCTATAAGGTGCTCTTGAAACTGGCTCAGCTCCTGGTACAAAGTCTATATGAAAGTCAATCTCTCTATGGGGCGGCATCCCTGGTAGCTATGAAGGAAACACGTCTACATATCCCTTAAGGATAGGATGGTCATCAATCAATGTTTCCTTTTCATCCTCTTCCCCTTTATCACTGATAGTGATGGCAAATAGCTGACATCCCTTTCGCATGCTCCGCTTAAGCTGCATTGCGGAAATCATACGAAGAGACACGGGTCTCTGAATCCCAGTGATTACTATGGGTGAACCCTGATCATCCTCACACTTTAACACTTTCAGGTGGCAATCCATCTTGGCTTTGTGGGCATAAAGCCAATCCATGCCAATTACGATGCCATATGATCAGAGTGGTGTAACTCTAAGGTCTACTAGGGTGGCGGTATTCGCAATCTGAAGCTGACATGCCCTAACCTCTGATTCCACTGACACTCTACCCCGTGAAGCTAATTCCACTTCCCAACTGACACCCTATCTAGTTGCCACTAGCCCACAACACTCCAAAACCAATGGAGATATAAAGGATTCAATAGCTGGAAAATCAAATAATACAGATACACTGTTGTTGGCATTATAAGAAGCAAGGAGAGATTGTTGGCATTTCAATAAGGATATTGAGAAGGTTGTTGATGATTATGGATATAACTGATTAAGGATGTTTTACTGTCTTAATATTATTATTTTGACATTGATGTCAAGAAATTGATTTTCTAATTAAGTATGATGTTGCCATATCTTGAGAAGTATGATTTGATGAGTATAAAGATGTTGGTAAAAGACACAGAAAGAAAATGATGAATAAGGGGAGGAATAAGTTATTCGATGGGCAACTATTACCGAGTTAGACAATGATGAGATCATAATGATTAGATTGTTTTGTTATCCTACATATGTTATTGATTGAAAGGTTAATACTATACTATGTTACCGAGCAAAGAACCTAGTAAGTAAACCCTAAGGTTATCGCTATCCGTTAATGAAGGCAGAATGTCTACCGAGTGAAGTTTAGTATTTACTATGTTGCTATCGATTTGTAACAGAATGCATTAAATGATTACATGCATTATTTAACGAAGGATGCTAATGAGCTAGCTATGATTAAATGATTGGTATGCTATGAATGAAGTTTGTTAAAGAATCTATGGCAAAGGAAAATCAGCAGGAAGATCTATAGCTCAAATTGAACCGCAATACCCTAGTGCAAGTTCCAAGAAATGCATACAAGTTCCAAGGCGGGGTAAAATGTTTTTAGATCAAAGGATACAATGAACCTGGTCAAAGTTTGAAGATCTGATGGCTATGATTGATCATGGAAAATGTGATCAAAGAGATTAAGTGGTTGGCAAATTGTTTATAAATAAGGAACTGTTGATAAACAATGTATGCGGGCAAGTATATGCCACGGATGCTACACAGTGATTACCGAGCACAGAAGATTGAAGACCTATTTGAATAAATAGAGTATAGAGCCTAGTAGATGGACAAGATTAGTTCTATATTATATTGAGCAAATAAGAATCTGCTTTAGCATTTTAGATGTGAAGTTGCAGATAGATTTTTATTACTGTTATTTTTTGAAGTGACAGAAAATCTCTTAACCGAGTGGACGTAATAGTCTTATTCGTAAAACCCTCTAGCAAGGTGACATTCTGATTGAGTGTTTCAAATCCTTTAACAAGGTGAAGATCCTAACAGATCTGAGGGAAATCCCTTAACTGGGTCACATCTAGCAATGTGTTTGTAATCTTTAACAGGATTTGCTTTTAACCGAGCATACTCTAGAAGAGTATATTTCTTAGTGGGTCCGAAATCCCATAGTGGTTTTTCCCTATTTGGGTTTCCACGTTAAATCTGGTGTTTTGAGTGTTATGATGTTTATATGGTTTTGAGTTTGCATGTTTAGTAGTTTTGGTTATACTACTAAAGCATATGTTACCGAGGTTGAATCTGTTGTTTTTATGGAAGATTAAGTTTGTATGATTCAGCCCCCCCTCTCATCTTATTAGATTGGCATCTATACTTATCTTTAAGTATCATAACTATCAATTGGTATGAGAGCTTTGGACTCTGGAAGAAAAAGTTTAAAGGTACTTGAGGAAAAGATCTAGAGATGTATAAGAGGGATGCACCGAAGCTGAACAAGTCAAGTTTCTCTACATGGCAGAAAAGGATGAAGCTGCACCTATCAGGAGTTGGAGAATATGATGTATATTATCTGGAGAATGATTTCATCACACCAAGCACCTATCCATTGACAATGGAAGAGATAAAGGAAAAGCAAGAACATATCCAAGCAATGATTGAAATAACATCTGTACTGACCGATTTAGAGTTTAATGATCTAGAAGGTTGCAATGATGCAAAGGCAATGTGGGACAAGCTCATATCTATGTATGGAGGAGATGAACATGTTCAAAGAGCAAAAGTGGATAGTCTAAGAGGACAACTTGAATCTATGAGGATGAATGAAGGTGAGAACATAACCCAGTACAATACAAGACTAAAGGAGATTGTCAATCAAATCAAAGGGGCAGTTGGAACTATTAAAGAAAAGGATATAACAAGTAAGTTGTTAAGAACCCTTCTACCAGCTTATGCAATCCAAGTCTTTGCAATCAATGAATTGAGGTCTATACCTAATATGTCAGTTTCTTTAGATGCTACTATTGGTAAGCCACATGAATTTGAGTTAAGTAACTTTGATAATAGTGGGTCATTGGTAAATAAAGTTGAATCTACCTTTATTTCTTTTCATCTTGATGAATCTAATGATTACAATGAAAGAAAGTATAAGTACTCTGAAGGAGATCACAATGGAGCAAGTGAAATATTTCACAAGAACATGGAGGAAGTACACAAATTGTATGAGGAAATCAGAAAGAAAGAAGTGTTTTAAGCACTATTAGCCAAAAGGTTACCGAGAGGCAAAGGTAAGTATAAAGGAAAACTACCTTTGAAATGTTTCAATTGTGATAAGATAGGACATATGGCTTCTAACTGTCCTGACAAAGATTCTACTGAAAAGAGAAATTACCGAGATGATAGACAAAAAGATAATCAATATAGAGGACACTGAGACGTAAGAAGAAGAGATAAAAAGTCATGCTTAATAGCCTATGCAGAATCCAATGATGATACATCAGATGAAACTGATACAGAGGAAGTAGTTTATGTGGCTATCAAAGATGGATTAGATGAAGAAAGGTATGAAGAAAAAGCCCTTATATCTTACATAAATATTAATGATTCTTGGATCATAGATAGTGGATGCTGACATCACATGACAGGTGATAAACACAGGTATGTTATGTTAGAAGACTATGATGGAGGCTATGTAAGATTTGGTAATGACGCACCATCTCTAGTAAGAGGTAAAGGATCTATAACACTTCTTAACAATGCAAGATGCAATGATCTTTATTGGGTTGAAGGTCTAAACTACAATTTGTTGAGTGTAGAACAACTAAACAATACAGGTTACCGATAAGAATTTCAGAAAGGAATTGTCAAAGTTCATGACAAGAATGGAAAGTTAGCTGCTACCAGGACACAAACAAAAGCTAACACATTTCACCTTGACTCAACTCAGAATAAGTGTCTGTATGCAAAGATTAATGACACCTGGTTATGGCATAAAAGGTTTTGTCTTGTAAATTCTGATAATCTGATCAAAATAAGCAAGAAGCACTAAGTAAGAGGTCTATCGAGTCTTGAAAAACCTAAGAATGCTATGTGCCGAGGATGCCAGATGGGCAAAATGACAAGATCAAGCTTTACAAGTAAGTCTTACACTTCTAAGGGAATTTTAGATCTTGTGAACACTGATCTTTGTGTTCCTATGAAAGTTCAAAGCTATTATGGTGATAAATATTTCATATTATTTGTGGATGATTACTCAAGGATAATGTCAGTAATGTTTTTAAAAGAAAAATCAGAAGCTTTTCAAATGTCTAAATCTTACAAGCCAAGAGTTGAAAATGAAACAGGCAGACAACTGAAATGTCTTAGATCAGATAGAGGAGGACAGTTCACATCTGATGAGTTCAACTTATTCTGCAATGATCATGGTATAAAAAGACAAGTCTCTACACCGAAAACTCCATAGCAAAATGGAATTTCTGAGAGAAGAAATAGATCTATTGTGGATTGTGCTAGAACCCTGATGATTGAAAAGAAAGTGCCACAAACATTTTGTAGAGAAGCAATAAGCATAGCAGTTTACACCCTGAACAGAGTACAACTGAAGAAAGGTACTTTGAAGACACCATATGAAATTTGGTATGACAAGAAACCTAATGCAAGTTATTTTAAAATCTTTGGAAGTAAATGCTATCTACATAAGGATGATAGAAATGACAAGTTTGATCAGAAAAGTGAAGAAGGAACATTTCTTGGTTTTTCTTCTAGAAGTAAAGCATTTAAATGTTTGATCAAATCATCTAACAAAATAGTAGAAAAAGAAAATGTGAAAATTGATGAATTTTCAGAAAGAAATGATGAAGGAAATTCCAAGGAACCAGAAGAATATGATGAATTTGTCTATGGTCAACCGACAAGTCCTATCGAGAAAACTACAAAAAGAAATGAAGTGAATATTCAGTTACCGAGTGATGAAGAAGATCATACAAAGCCTACCGAGCCTGTATTAGCCAAGTATGTCAGAAGACATCATGCATCAAGTCAGATTATAGGAGATAAGGATGATCCAGTGATGACAAGGAACAAACTGAGACAGAACACATCTCTGATATCTGAATTTGAGTCGAGGATAGTGAAAGAGACATTTAACAGTGAAGATTGGCTAAATGCTATGATAGAAGAGATTGATCAAATCAAGAAGAATGACACATGGACACTGGTCCCAAGACTGAAGGACAAAAATGTAATCCGTACAAAGTGGATTTTTTAGAAACAAGCTGAATGAAAAAGGAGAGGTCATTCGAAATAAAGCAAGACTAGTTTGCAAAGGTTATGCCCAAGAAGAAGGAATTGATTATGGTGAGACTTTTGCACCTGTGGCTCGACTAGAAGGAGTGAGAACATTGTTGGCATATGCTGCTTACAAGAATTTCAAGTTATATCAGATGGATGTCAAATCTGCATTTTTGAATGGAGTATTAGAAGAAGAAGTTTTTATCGAACAACCGAAAGGATTTGTTGAAGACAATAATAAAGATTAGGTATGTAAATTTAACAAAGCTTTATATGGTTTGCAACAGGCACCTAGAGCATGGTATGAAAGATTGCACTCTTATTTAATCAAGATTGGTTTTATAAGAACAAGTGAAAACTACAATATGTACATGAAGAATGATGAAAATGGAATACTGATCTCAGCCATATTTGTTGATGACATTATATTTTGTGGAAATGACTCTCTATGTAAGAACTTTGGAAATGAAATGAGAAAAGAATTTGAGATGCCATTAATCGGTGAGATAAAGTATTTTATAGGTTTACAGATACTGCAAATGAAGAATGAGATTTTCATTACTCAATCCAAGTACATAAAGGAAATTTTGAAGAAATCTGGAATGGAGGATTCGAAACCAGTATGTACTCCTATGACTACCAACTGTAAAGTATCAAAGACTGATGAATCTGCATATGTTGATGAGACACTTTACCGATCCATGATTGGAAAGTTGCAATATGTTGTTCACAGCGGGCCAAACATAGCACATGTAGTAGGTATAGTTGCAAGATTCTCTACAAATCCTAAGGAGACACACATGACAACAATCAAGAGAATTTTTTAGATACTTGAAAGGCACTGAGCATTATGGCTTAGTATATCAGAAAGGAAATAAGTTTTATTTAAAAGTTTATACTAATGCTAATTGGGCAGGCAAAATTGATGACAGAAAAAGCACAAGTGGAGGAGCTTTCTTTTTAGGAGAAAGACTAGTGAGTTGGCTTAGCAAGAAACAAGGATGTGTTTCACAGTCAATAGCAGAAGCTGAATACATTGCTGCAACATTGAATTGTACCAACATAGCATGGATCAAACAACTATTGGAAGGTATAAATGAGAAAATTACCAAGCCAATAACTATATTCTATGACAATACTAGTGTCATTAACATTTCAAATAATCCTGTTATGCACTCTAAGACAAAGCACATCTCTATCAAATATCATTATCTTAGAGAAGAAGCTCAAGAGAAGAAAGTGGTGTTGGAGTATGTTAGCACAAAGGAACAAATAGTAGATATCTTCACCAAGCCACTGCCAAGGGACACTTTTGAGTATATCAGAAGTAAGTTAGGTGTCCTACCCCTATCTTCTACTCAGTAACCAAGTTTGGTGAAAGCATCAATTCAATGACTCTACAGAATATCTTTTAGGAGTTGATGCTGATTTCCACACTTTAGGAGGTTTTCTAAAGGTGTTCAAGAAACAATACAGTGAACAAGAATTAAAGAGAAAATGCTCTGACCAAGACTAAATTGACACATAACAACAGGAAATCACTTCACTAGGGAAGAAATTATGTTTTACTTCTTTAATTTTTGGCATTGTTGTCAAAGGGGGAGAAGACTCGAGAAGACTAGAGAAAAGAAGAAAAGAAAGACTGAGAAAAGAGGAGAAGTCTAATGTATGGGGGAGAATTCTGATGACAGAAGGAGAGCATTTCAGCATTTTAGAATCTCACAGCAATCTGAATCAATTAGGTCAAATCAATTCATTTTGCCATTAATGCCAAAGGGGGAGATTGTTGTCATTATAACAAGTAAGGAGAGATTGTTGGCATTTCAATAAGGATATTGAGAAGGTTGTTGATGATTATCGATATAATTGATTAAGGATGTTTTACTGTCTTAATATTATTATTTTGTCATTGATGTCAAGAAATTGATTTTCTAATTCAATATGATGTTGCCATATCTTGAGAAGTATGATTTGATGAGTATAAAGATGTTAGTAAAAGACACAGAAAGAATATGATGAATAAGGGGAGGAATAAGTTATTCAATGGGCAACTATTACTGAGTTAGATAATGATGAGATCATAATGATTAGATTGTTTTGTTATCCTACATATGTTATTGATTGAAAGGCTAATACTATACTGTGTTACCGAGCAAAGAACCTAGTCGGTAAACCCTAAGGTTATCGCTATCTTTTAATGAAGGAAAAATGTCTACCGAGTGAAATTTAGTATTTACTGAGCTGCAACCAAGTGGTAATAGAATGCATTAAATGATTACATGCATTATTTAATGAAGGAAGCTGATGAGATGGATATGATTAAATGATTGGTATGCCGTGAATGAAGTTTGTTAAAGAATCTATGGTAAAGGAAAATTTGCAGGAAAATCTACATCTCAGATTGAACCACAATACCCTAGCACAAGTTCCAAGAAATGTATGCAAGTTCCATGGCAGGGTAAAATGTTTTCAAATCGAAGGATACATTGAACCCGGTTAAAGTTTGGAGATCTAAAGGCTATGATTGATCATGGAAAATGTGATCAAGGAGATTAAGCGGTTGGCGAATTGTTTATAAATAAGGAACTGTTGATAAACAATGTATGCGGGCAAGTGTATGCATAGGGATGCTACACAGTGATTACCGAGCACAGAAGCTTGAAGACCTATTTGAATAAACATAGTATAGAGCCCAGTAGATGGAGAAGAATAGAGCCCAGCAGATAGACAAGATTAGTCCTATATTATATTGAGAAAATAAGAATCTTCTTTAGCATTTTAGATGTGAAGTTGCAGATAGATTTTTATTACTGTTATTTTTTGAAGTGACAGAAAATCTCTTAACCGAGTGGACTTAATAGTCTTATTTGTAAAACCCTCTAGCAAGGTGACATCCTGATTGAATGTTTGAAATCCTTTAACAAGGTCACTTCAAACAAGGTGAAGATCCTAACAGATCTGAGGAAAATCCCTTAACCAGCTCACATCTAGCAATGTGTTTGTAATCTTTAACAGGATTTGTTTTTAACTGAGCATACTCTAGAAGAGTATATTTCTTAGTGGGTCCAAAATCCCACAGTGGTTTTTCCCTATTTGGGTTTCCATGTTAAATCTGTTGTTATGAGTGTTATGATGTTTATATGCTTTTGACTTTGCATGTTTAGCAGTTTTGGTTATACTATTACCGAGGTTGAATCTGTTGTTTTTATGGAAGATTAAGTTTGTATGATTCACCCCCCCCTCTCATCTTATTGGCTTGGCATCTGTACTTATCTTTAAGTATCATAACTATCAATAGGTCTCAGAGCTTTGGACTTCGGAAGAAAAAGTTTAAAGGCACTTGAGGAAAAGATCCAGAGATGTATAAGAGGGATGCACTGAAGCTGAACAAGTCAAGTTTCTCTACATGGCAGAAAAGGATGAAGTTGCAGCTATCAAGAGTTGGAGAATATGTTGTATATTATCTGGAGAATGATTTCATCACACCGAGTGCCTATCCATTGACAATGGAAGAGATAAAGGCAAAGCAAGAACATATCCAAGGAATGATTGAAATAACATCTACATTGACCGATTCAGAGTTTAATGATCAAGAAGGCTGCAATGATGCAAAGGAAATGTGGGACAAGCTCCTATCTGTGTATGGAGGAGATGAACATGTTCAAAGAGAAAAAGTGGATAGTCTAAGAGGACAACTTGAATCTATGAGGATGAATGAAGGTGAGAACTTAACCCAGTACAATACAAGACTAAAGGAGATTGTCAATCAAATCAAAGGAGTAGGTGGAACTATTAAAGAAAAGGATATAACAAGTAAGTTGTTAAGAACCCTTCTACCAGCTTATGCAATCTGAGTCTTTGCAATCAATGAATTGAGGTTTGTACCTAATATGCCAGTTTCTTTAGATGCTACTATTGGTAAGAAAAATGAATTTGAGTTAAGTAAATTTGATAACAATGGGTCATCGGTAAATAAAGTTGAATCTGCATTTATTTCTTTTCATCTTGATGAATCTAATGATTACAATGAAAGAAAGTATAAGTACTCTGAAGGAGATCACAATGGACCAAGTGAAATATTTCACAAGAACATGGAGGAAGTACACAAACTGTATGAGGAAATCAGAAAGCAAGAAGAGTTTGAAGCACTATTAGCTAGAAGGTTACCAAGAGGCAAAGGTAAGTATAAAGGAAAACTACCTTTGAAATGTTTCAATTGTGATAAGATAGGACATATGGCTTGTAACTTCCCTGACAAAAATTCTACTGAAAAGAGAGATTACCGAGATGATAGACAGAAAGATAATCATTACAGAGGACACCGAGACTTCAGAAGAAGAGATAGAAAGTCATGCTTAATAGCCTATGAGGAATCCAATGATGATAAATCAGATGAAACTAATACAGAGGAAGTAGTTTATGTGGCTATCAAAGATTGATAAGATGAAGAAAGGTATGAAGAAAAAGCCCTTATATCTCACATAAATACTAATGATTCTTGGATCATAGATAGTGGATGCTCACATCACATGACAGGTGATAAACACAAGTTTGTTATGTTAGAAGACTATGATGGAGGCTATGTAAGATTTGGTAATGATGCACCATGTCCAGTAAGAGGTAAAGGATCTATAACACTTCTTGACAATGCAAGATGCAATGATGTTTATTGGGTTGAAGGTCTGAAATACAATTTGTTGAGTGTAGCACAACTAAACAATACAGGTTATTGAATAGAATTTTAGAAAGGAATTGTCAAATTTCATGACAAGAATGGAAAGTTAGCTACTACCAGGACACAAACAAAAGCTAACACATTTCACCTTGACTCAACTCAGAATAAGTATCTGTATGCGAAGATAAATGATACCTGGTTATGGCATAAAGGGTTTTGTCATGTAAATTTTGATAATCTGATCAAAATAAGCAAGAAGCACTCAGTAAGAAGTCTACCGAGTCTTGAAAAACCTAAGAATGCTATGTGCCGAGGATGCCAGATGGGCAAAATGACAAGATCAAGCTTTACAAGTAAGTCTTACACTTCTAAGGGAATTTTAGATCTTGTGCACACTGATCTTCGTGTTCCTATGAAAGTTCAAAGTTATTATGGTGATAAATATTTCATATTATTTTTGGATGATTACTCAAGGATTATTTCAGTAATGTTTTTAAAAGAAAAATTAGAAGCTTTTCAAATGTTTAAATGGTACAAGCCAAGAGTTGAAAATGAAACAGGAAGACAACTGAAATGTCTTAGGTCAAATAGAGGAGGAGAGTTCACATCTGATGAGATCAACTTATTCTGCAATGATCATGGTATAAAAAGACAAGTCTCTACACCGAGAACTCCACAGAAAAATGGAATTGCTGAGAGAAGAAATAGATCTATTGTGGATTGTGCCAGAACCCTGATGATTGTAAAGAAAGTGCCACAAACATTTTGGAGAGAAGCAATAAGCACAACAGTTTACACCCTGAATAGAGTACAACTGAAGAAAGGTACTTTGAAGACACCATATGAAATCTGGTATGACAAGAAACCTAATGTAAGTTATTTTAAAATCTTTGGAACTAAATGCTATGTACAAAAGTGAAGGAAATTCCAAGGAACCAGAAGAATATGATGAATTTGTCTATGGTCAACCGATAAGTCTTATTGAGAAAACTGCAGAAGGAAATGAAGAGAATATTTAGTTACCAAGTGATGAAGAAGATCATATAGAGCCTACCAAGCCTGTATTAGCCAAGTATGTCAGAAGAAATCATGCACCAAGTCAGATTATAGGAGATAAGGATGATCCAGTGATGACAAGGAACAAACTGAGATAGAACACATGTCTGATATCTGAATTTGAGCCGAGGATAGTGAAAGAGGCATTTAATAGTGAAGATTGGATAAATGCTATGACAGAAGAGATTGATCAAATCAAGAAGAATGACACATGGACACTGGTCCCAAGACTGAAGGACAAAAATGTAATTGGTACAAAGTGGATTTTTAGAAACAAGCTGGATGAAAAAATACACGTCATTCGAAATAAAGCAAGACTTGTTTGCAAAAGTTATGCCCAAGAAGAAGGAATTGATTATGGTGAGACTTTTGCACCTGTGGCTAGACTAGAAGGAGTAAGAACATTGTTGGCATATGCTGCTTACAAGAATTTCAAGGTATATCAGATGGATGTCAAATCTGCATTTCTGAATGGAGTATTAGAAGAAGAAGTTTTTATTGAACCTGAAGGATTTGCTGAAGACAATAATAAAGATCAGGTATGTAAATTGAACAAAGCTTTATATGGTCTGAAACAGGCACCTAGAAGATGGTATGAAAGATTGCACTCTTATTTAATCAAGATTGGTTTTATAAGAACAAGTGAAAACTACAATATGTACATGAAGAATGATGAAAATGGAATACTGATCTCAGCCATATTTGTTGATGACATTATATTTTGTGTAAATGACTCTCTATGTAAGAAATTTGGAAATGAAATGAGCAAAGAATTTGAGATGTCATTAATCGATGAGATAAAGTATTTTATAGGTTTACAGATACTGCAAATGAAGAATGAGATTTTCATTACTCAATCCAAGTACATAAAGGAAATTTTGAAGAAATTTGGAATGGAGGATTCGAAACCAGTAAGTACTCCTATGACTACCAACTGTAAAGTATCAAAGACTGATGAATCTGCATCTGTTGATGAGACACTTTACCGATCCATGACTAGAAAGTTGCAATATGTTGTTCACAGCAGGCCAAACATAGCACATGCAGTAGGTATAGTTGCAAGATTCTCTGCAGATCCTAAGGAGACACACATGACAACAATCAAGAGAATTTTTTAGATACTTGAAAGGCACTAAGGATTATGGCTTAGTATATCAGAAAGGAAATAATTTTGATTTAAAAGTTTATACTAATGCTGATTGGGCAGGCAAAATTGATGACAGAAAAAGTACAAGTGGATGAGCTTTCTTTTTAGTAGAAAGACTAGTGAGTTGGCTTAGCAAGAAACAAGGATGTGTTTCACAGTCAACAGCAGAAGCTGAATACATTGCTGAAGCATTGAATTGTACCACATAGCATGGATCAAACAACTGTTGAAAGGTATAAATGAGAAAGTTACTAAGCCAGTAACTATATTCTGTGAGAATACTAGTGTCATTAACATTTCAAAGAATCTTGTTATGCACTCTAAGACAAAGAACATCTCTATCAAATATCATTATCTTAGAGAAGAAGCTCAAGAGAGGAAAGTGGTGTTGGAGTATGTTAGCACAAAGGAACAAATAGCAGATATCTTCACCAGGCCAGTGCCAAGGGACACTTTTGAGTATATTAGAAGTAAGTTAGGGGTCCTACACCTATCTTCTACTCACTGACCGAGTTTGGTGAAAGCATCAATTCGATGACTCTACAGAATATCTTTTAGGAGTTGATGCTAATTTCCACACTTTAGGAGGTTTTCTAAAGGTGTGTAGGAAACAATACAGGGAACAGGAATTAAAGAGAAAATGCTCTGACCGAGACTAAATTGACACATAACAGTAGGAAATCACTTCATACAGGAAGAAATTATGTTTTAGTTCTTTACTTTTTGGCATTGTTGTCAAAGGGGGAGAAAACTGGAGAAGACTGGAGAAAAGAAGAAAAGAAAGACTAAGAAAAGAGGAGAAGTCTAATGTATGGGGGAGAATTCTGATGACAGAAGGAGAGCATTTCAGCATTTCAGAATCTCACAGCAATCCGAATCAATTAGGTCAAATCAATTGGTTTTTCCATCAATGCCAAAGGGGGAGATTGTTGGCATTATAACAAGCAAGGAGAGATTGTTGGCATTTCAATAAGGATATTGAGAAGGTTGTTGATGATTATGGATATAACTGATTAAGGATGTTTTACTGTCCTAATATTATTATTTTGGCATTGATGTCAAGAAATTGCTTTTCTAATTCAGTATGATGTTGCCATATCTTGAGATGTATGATTTGATGAGTATAAAGATGTCGGTAAAAGACATAGAAAGAATATGATGAATAAGGGGAGGAAGAAGTTATTCAATGGGCAACTATTACCGAGTTAGACAATGATGAGATCATAATGATTAGATTATTTTGTTATCCTATATATGCTATTGATTGAAAGGTTAATACTATACTATGTTACCAAGCAAAGAACCTAGTTGGTAAACCCTAAGGAACCTAGTCAGTAAACCCTAAGGTTATCGCTATTCATTAATGAAGGTAGAATTTCTACCGAGTGAAGTTTAGTATTTACCGAGTTGCAACCGAGTAGTAACAGAATGCATTAAATGATTACATGCATTATTTAATGAAGGAAGCTGATGAGATGGTTATGATTAAATGATTGGTATGCCATGAATGAAGTTTGTTAAAGAATCTATGGCAAAGGAAAATCGGTAGGAAGATCTACATCTCAGATTGAACCGCAATACCCTAGCGCAAGTTCCAAGAAATGTATGCAAGTTCCAAGGTGGGGTAAAACATTTTCAGATCGAAGGATACATCGAACCTGGTCAAAGTTTGAAGATATGATGGCTATGATTGATCATGGGAAATGTGATCAAGGAGATTAAGCGGTTGGCGAATATTTTATAAATAAGGAACTATTGATAAACAATGTATGCGGGCAAGTGTATGCATAGGGATGCTACACAGTGATTACCGAGCACAGAATCTTGAAGACCTATTTGAATAAATAGAATATAGAGCCCAGCAGATGGACAAGATTAGTCCTATATTGTATTGAGTAAATAAGAATCTGCTTTAGCATTTTAGATGTGAAGTTATAGATATATTTTTATTACTATTATTTTGTGAAGTGATAGAAAATCTCTTAACCGAGTGGACTTAACAGTCTTATTTGTAAAACCCTCTAGCAAGGTGATATTTTGATTGATTGTTTGAAATCCTTTAACAAGGTCACTTCTAACAAGGTGAAGATCCTAACAGATCCTAGGGAAATCCCTTAATCGGGTGACATCTAGTAATGTGATTGTAATCTTTAATAGGATTAGCTTTTAACCGAGCATACTCTAGAAGAGTATATTTCTTAGTGGGTCCGGAATCCCATAGTGGTTTTTCGCTATTTGGGTTTCCATGTTAAATATGGTGTTATGAGTGTTATGATGTTTATATGCTTTTGAGTTTGCATGTTTAGCAGTTTTGGTTATATTACTAAAGCATATGTTATCGAGGTTGAATCTGTTGTTTTTATGGAAAATTAAGTTTGTATGATTCATCCCCCCCCTCTCATCTTATTAGCTTGGCATCTGTATGTATCTTTAAGTATCAGAACTATCAACTGTTACCTCTGATCATACCTGCAGCCTCAATGACTGTGGCCTGGTGCTCTGCCTGGTGGTTGTCAACCGCTGCAAAGACTCTATGGGACCTACCCATATCTCCAACTATAGGCTCTGATGCTGCCATCCATTGATTCCCTACCATTTGACCCTGAGGACAATCCCTCACCATATGTCCCATGGCTCCACATGTAAAGCAAGCACCACGTGCCTGAAACTAGGTGCCCTAAGGCCTAGAGAAAGCCTGTCCCCCTATCCTACTAGATCCACTATACCCACCCCTTGAGGACTGATGAGTCCTCACCGGAGGTGTGTAAGGAACCAGAGCTCTCTGATCTCGCCTCTGACCCTGAGACTGCCACTACTTGGGCTTTGCACCCTGCTGATACTATGGAGGCCTCTACCTCTGGTTCTGTTGTGACTGTTGCGGAGGAGGGGGTTTGGAGAACCCTTGTGAGTTTCTATTATTTCTCTTCCAATGGGGTTTCTGAAACCCGTATGTCTGGGGTATAGGGTTTCGGTTGTGGAACCGATCCGTGGTAACCTATGGCCTAACCTAAATCTCCTCTACTATCAATGACTTCTCCACAGCAACCTGAAGGCTCCCTAGAGCGAACATCCTCATTGGTCCTGCCATGTCAGCATTTAGCCCTCTAATGAAACAATTGACGAGAAGCTTCTTGTCTTTCACGTAGTCCACGTAGGGCAAGAGTTCAAAGAACTTGCTCTCGTACTGGGTCAGTGAGAGACCCTTCTGCTGGAGGTCATGGAACTCGTCTATCCTATCCTGTCTATAATGCTCTGACAAGTACCTCTCCCTAAACCTCTCTTTAAAAATCTCCCATGTGAGAGTGTCAGCAACTAAACCACACTTGTATTCCTCCTATCTCCAGCATGTGGAGGTCGTTCCTCTCAATAGGTGGACTGCTACACGTGCCTTTAGATTGCTCTCATACGAGTGCAATGCAAAGAACCTATCAAGGATCAATAGTCATGCCTCAGCTTCTACCCCGTCGGTAGATCCCCCAAAAGATGGTGGCTGGAGGTGTATAACCTCCCTGATAAGATCCCCTAGCTCCTAACGAGCTCTCTCATAATACACTAGCTCTGCCACTAGAGGTGGTCCTGATAGGTGCACAGACTCTGGCTCATTCCCACCCTGACTCTCTATGGGAATAGGAGGTGGACTCCTACTCCGTTCCCTATCTGCCGATCTATGACTCCTTGAGTTCTGATTTTCAACATGATGATCCCTGGTTGGGAAACTATCCTGGACTACACCAATTAGGTTCTGGAATGTTTCTAATATGTTTCGGTTTGGGTCAACTGGTTGTTCGAGAGGAGCCTCTAGGTTCACTTCCAGAACCGATTCCTCCCTATCTACCTCTTCGTGTGCCATGCGTACACGCCTAGGACCCCTTCCGCGCTTGCGAGCTTATCGCATAGTCGGAGGCATCCTAAGAGGAAAATAAAATAAAATAAATAAAATAACTAATTTCTTGAAAAAAAATATTTAATTAATTAAACTTAAATATCCTAGAAAATTAATATAATAAAATTAATTAAACAATTAAAGCGAAACGTAATGGAGAAATGTTCCTAGTGTTGGAAACCTTGCTCTGATACCAAAATGTCATGCCCAAACTTTTGGGCACGAACGGGATAATTTTTTTTTTAAATTCACAACTTAAAACATTAAAATGCTAATATGAAATGCTCTAGTAAGTTTTCGTCTTAACTATGTTTGAGTTAACTTAAAACACTAACTCAAGTAAACGAAAAAATAATTTAAAATTAAATTCGGATTACTAAATGAATTAATTTATTATCTCATCAAATTTAGTCAATATTTCAATTAAATCAAAAACTCTATTAAATAATTCACAAAGATAATGTTGATCACTAATAACCATTAATTACTTTTAGGAACCAATTAATATAGTCATAGCACTTAGATTCATTAATGTCTATATTTTTATTATATCATTTAATTAAAATGCGTCTAGACTAAATCGACTAGACGGGTAATTACATACATAATGAATATTTTCCTATATAATTTAATCTCATCAATTACCCAATATTATGTGGACTATAAATATTTCCTTTATAGTCAAAATAACTTAGAATAGTTTTTCTTTTATAAGTTCCTAAGTATTTAGTCTCAAATTTAATTACAGTTTTAAAAAGAAAACAAACGTCATAATAAATTATGCCCATATGTTTATTAAAAGAACATATATAATTTATGACCACTTAATAAAAATATTTAACCTACAATTATCCATTCCTATTCTTAAACTATATATATATAAAAGTATGATCTTACTTGTTATATTTTATCCATAGAAAAAATAAACTCGAAATCAAAATATATATATATATATATATATATATATATATATATATATATATTATTATAATGCCCTACATTTTAAAAGAAACCTCTTCTTTCTTTTTACTACCCTAGCCCTACCCAAGCTAGGGTTTTACTCTTTTTTTTTTTTCTTGTGTTATGCAGGGAGCCGAATGGATACAATGGACGAGGTGGCATTCTTTATGGGTAGTGGCGGTTCCTAGGGACACCGCTCACCATGGGTTTCCACAGTGGCTGCCCACAGTGGCAACACTCGGGCCGTCCACTATGGGAAGCCACAGTGGCGGCAACCACTGTGGTAGCCCTTGGGCAGTCCACCGTGGGATGCCATAGTAGCACTGTCCACTATGGTTGCCCATAGTGGAGGCTCCCCGCCCGCGCCATCCATTGTGCCAAACATAGTGGTTCGGCCCTGGTTCGGCTCGAAACCCTATGCGATGGTTTTTTTTAATTATTATTTATATTTTTTTTGTTTTAATAAAATATAATATATATATATATATATTTATATATATAAACATATTATATATATAAGTATATATATATTTATATATATAAATATATTATATATACAAATGTATTTTAAATATGATTATAAGTATATATTTTCATACATTCGATGCATAAAGAAAATTAGAGCTAACATTTTATTTTTTTAGATAAAATTGGACAGGCCACTAAACTTATATTTTATTAAATTCGAGATTTGAAAATACAGAACGGGTTCAAAGGGCATACTGGCAGGAAAGAACCCACAAGAAAACCTCTGATTGTGGCCCAAAAAAGAAAAAAAACTAAAATTTAGAACCCCATATACCCAATTACATATCTAATTTTGATCACCCTCTCGTTACAAAGCTTATCAGGATATACCTGTTATTATACAAAAAAACCCCATAAACTAATTACATACTTGATATTAACACCCTCCCATTACATGATTCTTCGAAGATGCATATCATTCTCCATATGACCCAAAAAAGAATTTTGAGGAGTAAACTGTAAAGGTCGAACACAGCCACAAGGCTTCCATGCTTGATAAAATTTTGTATCACCCGCTCAACACCATAATATCCAACAGGCATGTAGGAAACCACCCACTATGTCCCACAAACAACAATTTTGCTTGCCAAAATGAGGAAAAAGCCAGATGAAAACATAAACCTGCAGACAAAAAACCTTCTGCACTCAAACAAAAATCCCAAGAGCATGATGTAAACGAATTGAGAGCCATGAGCTAGGCCTTCTAGTGGTGGAGAGGAAGGAGGCACCATCTGTATAGGAGAAATCCAGACTGGTAAAGCTCGAACATTAGACATTGATTCTAAAAGAAAACGCAATCTTGCAAAAACATTAACCGCTGCAGCCAGACAATCTGGTGATACATAGTCTAAAAGGGCTACCAAATCAAATAATGTATCATCATATATGTTAGATATCAACCCATTCCTTAAAATTGAAAGGAGTTCCCCATGCCACCCAGAGGATAATAATTGAGAATGAGTAATAAAACCAAACATATTCGAAATCACCAAAATCAAAGCGGTAATTAGAGAGAGCCTTATCCAAATCAATCGTAGAGTAGAAATGGGAGTTGAAATATGTATCAAAGATTGCCCTAACCATAGCAAAATCCAGAAGCACATCCATACATACAGTGAGAAACCGAGATTTAATATCAGCAAGGAAACAACCTGGGTTATCCACAAGCCATCGCTTTCCCAAAACTTTGCGAAAAGCCAAAGAAAAATACACCGAATGAATTTGAAACAAACGCCCGAGCTTTTCATCGTCCAAGACAAAAGAGTCTTGAAAATCATAGTGTTTGCGAGGTAATAGAATGCGGTAACCCACTGGGTCCATCAAAAAAGAAAATGCAGAGCCAAGAGAGCTAAGGAGAATAAAAGAAACCAATGTCATCATGAGACAGTAAAAACAACCACGAGAGGATGACACACTAATAAAAAATGATGACATTATCCAAGCCACCACCCTAAACAAAAATGATGACATTTCAAAAAAATCAGCACCAAGAATGCAAGATAGAAACAAATGCTGCCACCTTAATTAAAAAATGATGACAATGTCCATGCAAAGCACAGAGCCAACCAAGCCAATTAATGACTCAAGATATCCACACGAACAAGATTACTCAAGAGATCACAAAATCTGCCACGTAATGGACATGAAGGAACCAAAACCATGCAAACAACAAGGGAGGAAACAATAATGAATTTATGAGAAAAGATTACTCTCGTACAAGAAACCTCCCCCATACCCAAAAAACATGCAAACACAACTCTCAATAAAGACAACCTGTATGGTGAAAAATAGAAGTGCAATCCTATAATTAATCTTCCAGCCACCATACATACACAAGCTTTTTGCCAATAAGTAAGAATAAAAAACTCTTAAAGTGGCACCAAAGAATAAAGCAAGATAAAAACAATTTCCGTGCACCATAAGACCAACTGGATCGAGGAAGCAAAAGGCCTCGAGCCTTGTTTGGGATTACACACAAGCATGTAGAAATAATGAAGTAATGTCCCAAAGTAGGATACCACCACTTTAAAATTTTATGTCTGAATGTGAACAATATGTAAGGCAAAAGGGCATACTTCTGAAATAACAACATTTACAAATAATAGAACAAGCATCCATAACTAACAAAATAAAACCAAAACGCTTGAGATATACACCCCATCCTTCTGCTCAATCCAGATATACCCCCAAAACATATGTAACTCAAGTGTTAATAAAATAATCTAAAAAAACCTCTCCAATCCTCAAGGAATAAACACATTAAAATCTAACCCAAGAGCAGAGATGTATAAGTACTCCAAATGCAGATAGAAATAAAAGACTCCTATCAACACATAAAGAATAGATATAGGTTGTACTAAGGAGTGGATAATATGTATACTTCAGTAAGAAATGAAGATAATGAGTAGGAACTTATTATAATGTATTGCCACCTAAATTATTGCCTCCCCATTCCTCAAGAAGTACATACATTACCATCTAACCCAATACAGAATCTAAGAAGAGGATAATCTATATACTTCAATAAGAAATGGAGGAAAAAACTCAAAACAGATGAACTTAATCTTTGGGAAGAGGCATATACTCGGGGAGGACATCTTGAGGGATGCCACCAATTTCTACAATCTTATGAAAAGCAGTTGAGTCAATAGCCAAATTAGCCAGGAAATCTGCCAGTTTATTTAACTCTTGAAAACAATGAGATAACATATAGGTATCAAAAAAAGATAATTTCTCCAAGATGTGATCAATTAAATACTTCAAATGCCACCAATTACTTTTACAGTTCAAAACACTTTGGATAACAACCATTGAATCCCCCTGAATGGAAAGGTGTTTGATTCCAAGGGAAATAGCCATGCCAATCCCAAGTGATAGAGCTTGACATTCAGCAAAGTTGTTTGAATGAAACCCAAGGGCATGACATTGAGCAGTTATTAAAACTGCATTATGATCCAGAATGGCCATACCAGCCCCCGCCATACCCGAGTTCCCCCTGGAAGCACCATCAAAATGGAGTTTATAATGATCCAAATGAGGAGGAACCCAAGTGGCCATAATTATCTTATTTTTAAAAGCCAGACCCTTTGAAACTGACCCATGAGAGGGAATAATAGATAGGGATTTCCATGTCCTTGTGATCTTACCATCCTAATGGGGGAAGGATGTCAGATGATCTAAGTTCTTATGAATATATGACAAGGCCACCTTCGAGATAGAAGCCTCTATCTTGACTAAGATATCAGAGAGTGATGTGGATGATTTTTTGAAGATCCTATTATTTCTCTCTAACCATATGTTCCAAACAATGATCGATGGAGCTATGATCCAAAGGTAGGCATAAAAAGAATAGGAGAACAAAAGAGGCCAAGCTCTGAAGTGTGAGAGGAGGTCCCCACTAGCAACAAAAGAGAGACCTAATTTCTTGAAGAACCAATTCCAACATCCTAGAGCAAAATCACAATGAAGGAAAAGATGGGATGACGATTCCAATTTCTGATTACAGAGAACACAAGGGAAAACAATAGATAAACCCATCCTATCCAGTCTCATTCCAATAAGAACCCTATCTTGAATAGCAACCCAAGCAAAAGCTCCAGCATTTGGCAGACATGCTGGATGCCAGAATAATTTGTAAGGCCAAGAAGAGAGATCCTTGGCCGGCATAAGGTAATTATATCCCTCTTTCACTGAATATTTTCCAGAAGAGTTCTTAGTCCAAATCAGCTCATCATCAAGCTCAGATAAGATGATAATTCTATTTCTAATAATAGAGTAAAAATCTGCTTTTAGACTAGGGCTAATAGGAAGAAACTCAATCGACTTCCATTGGGCCATCACCATATGACCATCATGAACTACAGTAAAATAGTCTAATAAATAGGCCCCCCATTTATCCAAAAGAATAGATTTCAAGGGTGACCAATCCCTAATAGAATCCATAGGACAATGACCATTCCAAGAATCATCCCAAAATCTAACTTTCAAACCATTATGCACAACCCAAGAAAGATGCGGCAGCAAGACTCTTCTACATTTTCCCATGAAATTCCAAATGGCTGACCCCTTAGGTAGAGACTCGACTTGAAATATAGACTCCCTGGCTCCATTAGAAAGATACTTGGCAAACATGATTCTAGCCCAAAGGGAGGTTGGATTATCATACAATTTCCACACTAATTTGGCCCCCAGGGCAAAATTTTGATTTTCCAAGCTACGAATTCCAAATCCCCCAAGTTCTTTAGGAAGACAAACCTTATCCCAAGCTAACAAGGGGATCCTAGATTTCTCATCCCTGTTGTTGTTCCAAAGAAAAGACCTTAGAGTATCCTTTAAAATGACAATAAAATCCTTTGGAGCTTTGAGAATTGACATTAAGTAAGTTGGCACCGCATTCAAGACTGACTTAATCAACACAATTTTCCCCACCATGGTGAGCCATTTGTGGTTCCATGCCAAAATTTTCTTAGACACCCCTGAAACTATTTTATCCCAAAAACTAACCTTAACCTTATTAGAAAAAAAAGGAACACCTAAATAAGTACAGGGAAGATCCCCAAGTTGGAAATCCCAAAACTTTTGAAGCTTATCCCAAAGCAAGGAGTGAGTATTTAAGAAGAAAACCTTAGATTTTTCGTTGTTGACCTTCTGACCCAAAAAAGATACATAATTCCTAATCACTTGATCAATAGCCCGAGCCTCCTTCAAGGTTGCACAACCAAATAGGAGGGTGTCATTAGCAAAAAGACAATGAGAGATCCTCTGATCAAAATTATGAATTTTGATGCCCTTCCATGAACCACTCTCATGAGCTGAGCCAATTGCTCGACTCAGAGCTTCAGTTAGTAAAACAAATAAAAAGGGTGAGAGCAGGTCCCCTTGCCTTAAACCCCTAGAAGAGTGAAAGAAACCACAGGGGGACCCATTAAAAAGAATTGAGAATCTTGTCAAGAAAATGCAAGCCATAATCCATTTTATCCAAGCCAGGGAGAAATCCAACCTTGACAGGACAATTTTTAATGCATTCCATTCAACCCTATCATTGGCTTTCATCATGTCTAACTTAAGAATCATTGCAGGGTATTTCTGGGCAGAAATCGAATGTAGGACCTCATGGGCAACTATAGCCCCTTCGGGAGTTTCCCTTTGAGGGACAAAACCTCCTTGCTCAAGGGATATTATTCTTGGTAATAACTTAGCCAACCTCATTGCAATTACTTTAGAAAATATCTTATTAATGGTGTTACATAAAGCTATAGGATGAAAATCTGTGAAGGTTTTAGGGTCATCCTTTTTAGGTAAAATGACAATTAAGGTAGTGTTCATTTCTTTAAGGATAGACCTATTTCTCCTAGCTTCCTCTAAAGCCAAAAGGACATCCCAATTGACAAACTCCCAACATTTTTGAAAAAACAAAGGAGTAAAACCATCAGGCTCGGGACCCTTATCCGGATTCATAGCAAAAACAAACCCCCAAACCTCTTATATTGAAAAAGGAGACATTAACATTCTATTATCCTCAGGAGAGACAAGAGAAGGAATAAGAGATGAGATATTGTTAGAATCATCAATATTCTCAGAAGAAAGAAGATTCTTAAAAAACTTAACCACATCCTTAGAGATATCCCCATCCTCAGAAAGGATATTCCCCTAACAGTCCTGAATACAAGAAATCCTATTCCTAGCCCTTTTTATTTTAGTGCTAGCATGAAAATTTTTTGTATTCTTATCACCATCAGCTAGCCATAACTCCCGAGATTTTTGTCTCCAATAAACCTCCTCTCTAGCCAAGATTTCTTCTAATTCACTCCTAAGAGACTTGAGTTCATCCAACACCTTAGAGCCCAAACCATGCTACAAGACATGCCTATTGAGGACCTCTAACATATCTAAAACCCTTTGCTTTTCTGCAAAAACATTCTTGAAATGAAGGGAGTTCCAACCCCTAATATTTTTTTTTAAGAAAGTAATCTTGTTAACCAATTGGAACATTCTAGAACCCCTACAGAAAGGAGCCTCTCCCCACCATTGTCTTGGGAGGGGAAGAAAAGAGGGGTCTCTAAACCACATTGGCTCAAACTTAAAAGGGAGCTTGTGGCCAGGTTTATCCCATACAATAGTCAGAGAGACCGGGAAATGATCTGATCCAGCTAGGGGAAGAATGGAAGAGAAAAACTCAATGGCTGAATCAAACCAATTGGATTAGAGTAAAAATCTATCCAACTTTTCCGCAATCTGAGAAAAAAATTTCCTCATATTTGTCCATGTGAATAGACTATTATTGGGCTTGCAATCAAAAAGAGACATGTCAACAATGAATGCATTAAAATCATCCATGGATTTCTTATTTGGGTAAATCCCCCCTGATTTTTCACTTAAATTCAAGACTGCATTAAAATCTCCCTCAAAAATGATAAAATAATTCCTAAGGAGGGAAGACACCCTAATGAGTTCCTACCACAACCTATATTTAACCAAAATACCCGAGGGGGCTTAAATGTTAAACACCCATACTTTAAAACTAGAGGCTTTGAATGAGACTAATGACAACATCTAGTTAGGCTCAGATGCAACCAATTTTACATCAACTACAAAATCATTCCGTAATAGAGCCAAACCTCTCAAAGCCCTAGTAGCTGGACAAGATAAGAACTTCCACTTTTTCCAAGAAGAAAATACAAATTCTGAGTTTTCCAATGAAAGTTTAGTTTCCTGAAGTAAACCTAAATCCCACTTAACCAAATCTAACTGAGACTTGATCAAGCATCTCTTGCTAGGGGCATTTAAACCCCGAAAATTCCATGATATAATCTTCATTGGATTCGAGGGGAGGCCGACTCTCCCCTCTTTTCACTAATGGGAGAAGAACATTTCTCCCCAAAGCTTTTGTGTAAGCTTCTCTTGACCAAAGCAGATCTAGTAACCAGAGGACTAATAACACACTTTTTTTTTGACCTGAAGGACCCACTACCTTTTCCATTCCCAAAGTTCAAGAAGGCCACCTTTTTGAACCCAGGGGAGGATGACAAAACTTGTTGAACACCTGCATCAATTTCCAACTGAGTTTTACAACTCTTTAGAGGTCTACCCCTTCCTGGGGACACTATAGTGTTAGGAAAATTCAACTGAACCTGAGCAATAGAAGATTTAATGGACGTTTTCACCGGAGATGACCGATGCGACAGGGTCGCTTTCTGAAGAACCACTCTATTTGGATCATCCTGAGAGGTGTTAATATGGGCCTTAGAAGGATTTAAGGAAGGAGAGACAGACAAACTATTATGAATTAAACCCAGATCATTCCCAATAGAGAACGCTACCTTTTCCGAGACCTCATCTTCCGCAAAGTCCATATTGGATTTAAGCAACTGTTCAACTAGCTGAGCCGTGTGATCATCTGGAAAAATATGCAGAGATTTAGGCTTAGTACTTTCCCTAGGAGGCTCATTATGTAGTAACTCTTTAACGTGCTGAATTAAAGCATCTTCATCATGATTAACAGTGGTAGGCACAACTGGAGCAATTACCCTAGTTGCTGCAATAGGACTAGACGATCAATCTAAAGCATTAAGGATCTCAACCCCTACACTACCACCCAACCCCCCCTCCTGCATAGAACAAACAAGAGAATCATGTAATGGAGGAAGAGCTGACTATTTACCCAGATTGGGAATGCCATTTTTAACATGACCAACATGCACCACAACCTGAGATAAGATGTTCACCTCACTTTCAGAAATGACAGTGGCAGTTTTAATATTAGGAAGAACGATACTGTTAAGACCCTCCTTGAGATGTCGGATAGACCCAACTAATACCTAAGGAGATTCTTTAGCAGAATTATTATGATTTATTTGAGCGGCATTGTTAAGGTCTTCCTTGCCTTGGCAAATAGACCCCACCAAGACCTGAGAGGAGTCTTTGGCCAGAGCAGGAGTAAAAGAAATATTCCAATCTACCTCATTATTTAAACCAGTTTTTACATTTCAAAAGTCAAAAAATAGAGGAGCATCCACAATTATCAGGTTTTGAACCAACCCATCCTTCATTTTCACAATAGGTTGCTTCCAGATGCCTTCATTTGATTTGATATTACAAGAAATTGGGTATACTGATGTCGGGGAAATCAGAACACATATTTTCACCAGAACCTTCCCTTCCTCAAGAATAGATTTAGATGTTAAAAAGCACCCAAAATTATCCCCTATAGATTTCAGCACCTCCGGATCCATGAATTCAAATGGAAGTTGAGGCAAGCCAAAACAAACCGGAACAGACTTAGGTTTGATCCATTCCGGAACAAAGAAGGGTTTCCAAATAGAAACCCTAACTAAAACATTACCAAACCAATGAAATGAGCTTTTAAGAACATCATCCTTGCAACGGGGGGATTCGAAAACCAAAACACAGGAATTGGAAGATAACAACTGAAAACAAATCAAAGTAGGCCAACATTTGCGTAATTTGGATAAGTTGGTCGGAGGACCCCAGATTTACCCTAAAATAGCCACCGAATGCAACTTGGAAGCCCTATCGGCCACAACAGAGCCAGAAAAATCAAAACAAGGTCGTGGGAACCAAACCTCCTTTGAAGGAACAGAATGGTCCTTATTACCAGTTTCCACATGATCTTTACTGCTCGAGCTCCCCGCATCTTTATCATTAACAACAAAATCCGCATCCATTTGTTTAACAGACCCGGATGCCCTAGGACCATGAGTGCCATTCAATTGTTTAACAAACCCTGATGCCCTAGAAACCGCTGGGATTCCCATGGCTACCACTTCAGCAAAAGAGCAGCGAGCAGTAAACGTTTTCCTACCCCTGTTAATGTTTCTTCCATCCAATCCTTTCCTATTAAAACTTTCCATCCCACACCACGGAACCCTTTTGAAAAAGCCCTAAAAATATTTAGATACCAGATGAAACTCTCTGCGATGCCTTCGCAGGAATGGAGCCCTATCCACCCATCGGCCCTTGGAAAACACCCACTACGGCACATGTGGCAGATCATCCCACCCAACATCTACCCAAGTGCCGAGTCGTTGTTCACTACCAACTTGCAGAGCCATGAATATTTTTTTTTTTATATTTACTGTGCATTTAATTTTTTTTTTTTTTTGAACTTTTAAAACTGAGTGATTACAAAATTATGAATTAAACCCATGTAAATTTTTTTTTTAAATCCTTGTTGCTAAATCATAGATGGACTATTTTAACCTTAGATTTATTTTCTACATAAAGTAAATGACAGAATTAAATAATTTTATACAACAACTATAAAAATATATTTCTATTTAAACTAGTTAGACTATCTAACTTAGATTTAATCTCTACAAATAAATGAAAGGAACAATGACAGAGTTTTAATATACTATATTTGCATTTCCATAAACAGGACTAAATAATTTATTTCTATCTTTCTATCATTCATGCTTTTCTAATACTTTCTTTTCCAATGTTTCAAATGCATAAGGAAATAAATGAGCCGTTATTTACAAAACAACATGCATGCAACAAATATTATTTTAGTAACTATAGGAACTTAATCCAAGATAAACCTTTATTTTTGCAACAAAATTATGGTTAATAACAAAATAATATATCTCCTCAAAGTATATTTAAAGTACATTCCAGGCAACCTTACAAATGGATCTCTTATTTCTAATAATGAGGACTTTAAATAACAATGGGTACATTTCCTTTTCAAAGAAATTACAATATATAGTTTCCCTTTTTCATTGTTGCAACTTAAAATATAAGCTATTCCATTTCCCAATCTTTTTCTGCAAACACACAAATCCTGCAACTTCTATTGGCTCTTTTCTTTTCTTCCAATCAACCTGGAAATGAATCAAAAGCTATGACCATGGAGTGCTCATCTCCTAGCCTAGGCTAACTAGTAGCCACCCCCGAGCTTGGAGAACCAAGCCCTAGATAGGATTACACATATACAAACATAGTAAACAAGGGAAAACAATCACAACCATGTTCCCATCCCAGGGCTTCACTGCACCACACAATGTGATGTCTATACACGAGTTGTAGTGGACCAAATACCCTGAGGAGACTGCAAGTAATATAAAACACAAAGCCACCTCATGGCAACAAGAACTCATAAGTACAATAACCCTGCATCCTTATGCCCCCCAAGTCATTCATGCCTTATTTCCCTCCTTATGGCCCCCAAATACATAAACAAGCCATGCAGCAAGGGTCACATAAATATCCCTTAAGATCACTCTCAGAACTAGAACCTCTCACTTGAGGGTTGTCATACTTCTACCACCCACAAGACCATCCTCTCTCCCAAGTAGGAGGTCTTGGTTACTCCCAAAACACAGAAAATACACAAGAAGAAAATGTAGAACACAAAAATAAATTTTCATAGGGGAAAATACAAGAAACAAGCCTTTTCCATACAAGCAATTCCTTTCAACATAACATGCAATATAAAACAATACAAGAGAAATATAACCAACCTTCAACTGCCCAAAGGAATGCTAGATTAGTCGAGGATGAGCAACCCAGTTCCACAAATTCCCTCCTTCTCTACCCTTAGCCAATTTCCTGAAACCAAATCTATCTTTTCTTTCAAAATTTCTTGTCTCCAAAAATGGAGAGTGGGTGATTACCCGCAAAATCTCTCATTCTTGCCTAAGAAGACCTCAATGAGAGTTCTCACAAGTTTCTAAAATTGAAAAAGGAAAAGTTAGAAAAAGATCCAAAAAGGATCTGTCATCCAAAAAGGAAAGTTAACAACTTAGGTGATGCCTTGTAATTTTCAATTTTCGCTCAACTTAGAAAATCCACTATTTAGGGTGTCTAAATGGTCACATGGGAGTTGAAACATGCCTAAAATTACTCCTAACCCTTAGGTATACCTTATGGGCTTTAGGAAACACTCTTAAACTACCCCTAGGTGTCCATTTAACCCCTTTTAAACCCCTCTAAAGTTAATTTTCGGGTCAAACTTAAGTTCACCACCCCAAAGATTCTCTTCCCAAGGCAATTATGGAATCACATTAAATTAATTGAAAAAACTATGGCTAAACAACTCCCTCCAAGAGATAATTTAAACAAACCAAAACATAAATCAACACATGTGTCAAGTGACACAATAAAAATACTTTTACAAAATTATACATGAAATCTTGTCTCTTGTTGGATTTACACAAATAAATAAATTCAATCTAGCACACATGCAACATTCACTTTTACAAATAAAATACTATACAAATGGGGTGTTGTCTCTCCAAATAGACAAACTCTGGTTTTACGAACGTACATAGGTCTAGGTTTGGTTCTCCATAATATTTCCATGGTCACATGGATAATTTTCCTGTGCATCTCAATTACACATTAGTAATTTCAAATAACCTCATATAATATAAAACACATGAATAAGAATACACATCAAACACTCTACATACAATATACACTTAAACAAATCAATACATTTTATATCCAAATAAATGCACATAAGCAATTATCATAATTCTCATAATTTTGATCCACACATAAAACATGCATCCTATTTCTATCATCATAGTAAAGTCCTGCAAATCCAATAATGACATAGATCATCTCAAATTCATCCTATTCTAGAATCATATAGAGTTCTATATCATAAAGCATATAAATGAAGCATCAACATATAGCAATGTTATCCAAATCATGGAATCATATACGTTCTAAATCCATAATTGCATAAAAATAAAGCATCCATAATAGTCTCAACATAAAAATCACTGAAATGCTAAACTGAGTCGGGGTAGGGCCTCACAACATCTCCCATATGAACTCAAAAAAATTTAGATCACCAAAACCTTCCTCAAATTTCAAATTAGTGAGAGATGAGAAGAACATATCTCTGTGTCTCCCAACACAACTCATTTCAACCAAGCTCAAAAAATTAAAACATACAACTACATTTACACAACCGAAAGAGCTTACCCCTTAGATACAAACGTATTATTCCTAGAAAGGCTTACAACCAAAAGAAGTGAAGTGAAAACATTACATCTACACACGCATGTAATTAGTTCTAGTTAAAGCTCTAACAATACACTCACTACTTGCAGAAGATTTGGTTAAGAACCTCTTCAAAATAGTTTACCAACTCACTGCACCAATCTGCTTATACTAAACACAACTCTTTGACTTTGTCACTTACCACATTTATCCTTTGCTCATGCTCAATTAAACTCCTTTGAAACATACTCAATTCATATTTAAAACATACATTTCCACACACTCAACCTAAAGTGTTCCTATATATATGTATCAATTTGGATATATACACCAAGTTGCCTTTGAAATACTTGTCAAAAGAATATTTTTAATGACCAAGATACAATCTACAATCATCAAAGAAAAATACCAATATATAAGTCTTCAATGTCGACCAATCCATAAATAAACACATCCTCGAAGTATCAAAACAACACACTATCAAAATACCACAATTAATAGAGTACAAAATGGAACAACTAGATTATAGCTAAGACCAAAATTTTTGGGGCACAATAATCATGATCCAAGTCTTCATTACATGATTCAAAACATGAAAACCAAACCACCAAATGAATATTGCTAGAAATCATAGAAGATGGAGAAAAGCAGAACATAAGAATTTTCTCATCACAACATATCCAAACATACAGCTGAAGCACGACACCAAGAGAACAATTTCCAAAGCACAAGACCAAATGTCACAACCAATACCAAAAAATCTCACATCCAAATACTCATGTCCACTATTTTTGACAGACCAATCCATACCAATTCAAATCACCAGCTTTGAAATTAATTACAACTCAAATAAGTAGTTCCATCAATTCCCTCTTTGTCAGTGATGGAAAAACTAATGGTATGATGAAACAATAAGGATCCGGTCAACTACTGAGACAGGGGCGGTGAATCAATAGATAGAAAATTGACATAAAATTTTCACCAAATAAAAATCAACCTCTCAAAGAAAACTCTAAACTGACTGGTTTAAACATTGAACTTCAAATGCAATAATACTTACAAGTTAAACCGGTTGACTGTCATAACAAAATAACAATAAGATAAATCTAAAACCCACAAAACCTTTTAACTAAATCATTCAAATACTTTACTGACAATAGTAAAAACATATTTTAGATTGTTGTCGGTTAACATGACATATCAAAGTGGATTTAGTAGTTAAGCAATTTAACCATAGTAAACATAACCACAAAAACATTCACCACTTGACACAATATTTTTCAAATGGAAACCCAAATGGGAAAAACCATGGTGAGGATGAATAACCACAAGTATTCTAAACTCTTCTAATGTTCTCCTTGTTAGGAGCCAAGTGTGTTAAAGGTTTACAGTAAGTCCTGTTAAGAACAAATCCTATTAGGGACCACCCAGCTAAGGGATTTACTATAATGCCCTATTAGAAGAAATACCCTATTAGGAGTAACCTTGGTAGAGGATTTGGAATACAAGCTAATGGACCACCTGGTTAGAGGATTTGAATAACACTAAGCCTGTTAGAGCTTACTCGGTTATGGGATTTGACTATTGTAATTGTTAGAAAACAACAAGGGTTTTTTGATCTGTTTGAATAGCACTACACTTGCTTGTTCAAATCCTTTTCATGCTCTTATCTGCCTTTACACATACTACAGATACATCATCTTTTTTTCAAACCACACTCTCTTACTCTCAACTACAGATTGCTAACTCTTCAATAAAACAACTCATCGACCTTATAAACAAAACAATAGGTCGATAACGCATCACAAACCTAAGATCTCATAGAGATTACAAACAAATCGGTTCAAGTTTGACCATTGGATTACATAATAATTATTTCACAACATTCAATATATCCTTAACCGTTCCTTGATCACCACTTCATCGAACATTGTAACTCATCACATGATTTCCATTACATGCAATGAACTTGCTTATTCCCAAGACAAAAACCATTATCTCTACATGCCAAAAAACCTTTTGAAACTGTTCTCATACAACATGCATACATGTCATAATCATTACCGCTTATCTTTTGATCATAAACCAATACAGCCTATTCACCAAACTCCATCAGTTAGGGTTTAGTGGTTGATCTCACTTCTTCTCTAGTAATACCAGTTTCCTTCACAAGTTCACTTACCAGTTACAAAACAAAATTATAACAACATCATTACTAGTTAATTGACATCAACGAAAACATAACATTTCATTAATACAATCTTCAAGCAAATTCCAACAATCTCCCCCTTTGGTATTGATGGCAATACAAGTATCAATACCCTTGATTGCTATGATTGTGAATAAGAATCCTGGTTTACATTTTACCATGTATTCTCCTTCAACTAAGTCTCCATGTCTTCAGCTGGTAACTGGCTATAGATCTTCTCTCCAATCATATAGTTCTTCTCCCCCTTTGACAACAATTCCAAAGTGAAAGGAAAACATGCACTGTAAAACTTCACTGTTAAGCATCATCAACTTGCAACTTGATACTCCCCCTATCGAATAACTTCCACTATACATCAATCTTGTTGTAAAATTCTACAAGTAGCTCTAAGACTGATATGCTCTACATCACGCTCAATTGACCTCATGTAGGGGTACACCCCTAGCTGACCTCTAAGATACTCAAAAGTAGTCTTAGGCAGAGGTTTTGTAAAGATATCTGCAAGTTGCTCCTTGGTAGAAACATGCTCCAATAACACATCTTTACTCTACACTTTCTCTCTCATGAAATGATACTTCAATTCAGTATGCTTGGTTTGTGCATGCAAAATAGGGTTCTTTGAAATATTTATGGCACTGGTGTTATCGCATATGATCTTTACCAGTTCTAAAATCTTGAACTTGAATCCTTCTAGAATGTGTTTCATCCAAATAGCCTGAGTACAACTCATATAAGCTACAACATGCTTAGCTTTAGCAGTGGACTATGATATACAACTCTTCTTCTTGCTACTCCGTGAAACAAGTCTTCCTCTAAGAAAGAATGCACCATTAGTTTTTCTCCTCCTATCATCAACATTACCTATCCAGTCTGTATCTGTATAAACCTTCAAATCAAAGTTACCTACATATGGATACCATAATCCATAGTCAAGAGTACCTTTCAAATATCTGAATATCCTCTTGGTTTCTATCAAATGTGTCTCCTTTGGATTCTTCTGAAATCTCGCAACTAGACCAACTGCATGAGCTATATCTAGTCTACTGTGATCAACATGATATAATTTCCCTAACATTGACCTATACTCCTTTTCATCGGCAGATGTGGCTTCATCTTCCTTAGACAATTTACAACTTGTAATCATTGGTGTCCTAGCTGGTTTTTAGTCACTCATTACTAATGTCTTCAATACCTCTTTCACATATTTAGACTATGTGATAAAAATACCACTCTTCATTTGCTAAATTTGCAATCGTATGAAGAATTTTATCTCTCCCACTAGAGACATTTCAAACTCATTTTTAATCTCATTTGCAAAGTCATTGCTCATATCATCATTGCCTCCAAATATGATACATCTACAAATACTTCACTAACCAGTATCTTATCTCCTTCAGATTTGAGATATATGTTGCTATCTTCACTAGCTCTCTTGAATCCTATCTTCATCAGATGTGAATGTAACCTTTCCTACCATGCTCTTGGTTAATGATTTAACACATTTAGTGCCCTATGCAATTTACACACCATATCCTTTGCATCAATCAAAGCATAACCATCTGGCTACTCAACGTATACTTCTTCCAATATCCCATTTAAAAATGATGACTTCACATCCATCTAATTTATACTTTGAATCGCTTATATGTTGCAAATGCAAGTAAAGTCTCGACACCTTCTAATCTAGCAACTGGTGCAAAATTCTCACCATAGTCTTCTCCTTCTTCCTATGCATAACCTTTGCATACCAATATAGATTTGTTTCAGACTACTACATCTTCATTCAATTTATTCTTGAATACCCACTTGGGTAAGTGCACCAAGATGGTGACAAAAAGGGGTATAAGTGGCCACTTTTTTTTTCTAAAAACATGTAAACCTGAACTTCAAAGAGATATTCAAAGGTCATGCACTCAAAACTAGGAGTTGAAAAAACAATAAAAATTGTAGTACTCTGAATCTAGTTTCTAAACTACTAAAGTTTTTTAAAATTGGATAAGATTAAGAGGGTCAAACCTCTCTCGCACGAAAAAATGTTCCTAATTTTTTCTGAAAAACATAACATAGTTGTTTTCGTGCGATGCACAAAATGTATAATTAAATTTAGTATTTTACAAAACCCTTTGGTAGGATTATAGGTAAGATTGAGATCTAGAATTTGTGTTTTTTTTTGTAATTTTTCATTGAGTATTTTGTTTTTAATGATTTTTTGAAGTGACCGCATCCTAAAAATTTGGTACCTGTTCATGCGTTGGGCATAACTTACATCAAAATAATCGAAAATGAAAACTTTTTTTTTTAAATGTATATAATCTAGTGCAGAACAATAATATGTAATTTATTTTGAATTTGGTCAAGTATACCAAAAGATATTAAAAAAATGGTAGATGTATGTCTGTGAGGACTGTCAAGGCACTGGTAAAGAAAATTAAAGTTTACTATGCTAATGTTGTCTAAAAATAGAAAAAAATATATGGTCAGAAAGATGAGAAGACGTGTGAGATTATGGTGGTAATTTTTGAGATAACCACTTGATCATTTGTAAACCTGATGATGATGAAGTCAAGAAATCATGTTGGAAGATGAAAAAATGTGTAAAGGGACAGAAATAGAGGGAAAATGGGCTTGCAAGTCTTAAGGTTGTTTTCCAATCCTCTTACCAAGCCAAAACCTACACAGGTTATGATGTGCAAGATAACCCGCTTGGGTTTTGAAAAAAAATGTACCATTCATAGTTCTACATAACCCGTACGGGTTATGTAGAACTAAAACCATCATTTTGAATTTCCCAAAACCCATACGGGTTATGAAAAACCAAAATTATGGTTTTTCATAACCCGTACTGGTTATGAAAGACATTTTTTTTAGTTTCACAAAACCCGTACGGGTTATGAAAAACCATTATTTTGATTTTCACAAAACTAGTATAGGTTATGAAAAACATCATTTTGAGTTTCACAAAACCCATACGGGTTATGAAGACATCAAAATGTATGCTTGTAAACTTAGCATAGAATACACATATGTATAGGCATACATATATAATATGTGTTTATGTATGTATATATACATATCTATAGTTATATATACATATATTTATATAGATATATGTATATATGTTTGTATACATGCATGTCTCGCTTCTCTTCCTCTCTCTCATCTTTCTTCCCTCATCACCATCTTTGTCTATTCTGAGCCCTAATTATCCTTCTTGAGTTCTATCTCATCTCTCTCCCCCTCACACTTCTCTCTCTGCCAAGTCTCTCACCCTCTTCTCCTTCTCCTTCTCTCTCTATCTCATCTCTCTCTCTCTCCCTGTCTTCTATCACCTTTTCTCTATCTCTAACTCTCTCTCTCCATCCCCCTCTCCTTATCCTATTCTATCCCTCCTCCTACTCCCTACTCTCTCTCTCTTCCTCTCCCTCTCTTAATCCTGTCATCACCCTCTCTCTCTCTCTCTCTCTCTCTCTCTCTCTCTCTTCCTATCCCCTTCTCTCTCTATCTCTAACTCTCTCCGTCCCCCTCTCCTTATCCTATTGTATCCCTCTTCCTACTCTCTCTCTCTCTCTCCCCACTTCCTATTTGGTTCCTAGTTTTATATAATATGTACGGGTTATGCAAAATTAAGACAAAAACTTATAGTTTTGCATAACCCATGGGTTTCTAAAAAGTATAATGTTCCTCAAAACTAGTACGGGTTTTGAGAAACTTTTGATTTTTTATTATAAAAAAAAAATGTTCCTCAAAACTAGTATGGGTTTTGAGGAACTTTTGGTTTTTTACTAATAAAATATAATGTTCCTCAAAACCCATATGGGTTTTGAGGAACTTTTGATTTTTTATTATAAAATGTAATTTTCCAAAACACGCACGGGTTATGAGAAATTTCATCTTTTTTTTTACATGTGGCCAATTTTCTGTTCACCATCTTGGTGTACTTACCCACTTAGTACCTGTCACATTTTTATTCACCGGTCTGGGTACTAGGGTCCATGTGTTGTTCTTCTCAATTTGATCAAGCTCCTCCTCCATAGCTTTAATCTAGTGATCATCTCCAAATGCTTCATTAGAAGTTTTAGGCTCAATAGTGGAGATCATGCAATAATTCTCTCTAATTCTTCTTGTGGTTAATACTCCATCATCCTTATCTCCAATAATCTGGTCAGGATTGTGATTGAGTCTCACATACCTCAGAATAATATGATCATTTTCTTCAGGTTCTTGTTCTTCATTATTATCATCTTCTTCTGAATCTTCTTGTTCTGGTTGAACTGGTACAACAACATTCTCTTTACCAGTTTCAGGTTTCACTGGTTCTGGCTCCAAAAATATAATGCAAGGATCTTCATCCTTTTCCTCCACACTAGTTTTCACTGAGACTTTAGGATACTGATCTCCTCGAACATCATCACTCTCAATAATTCTTTGTGTCCAATTGTTGTAACATTTGTAGGCCTTACTCTTGGTGGAGTAACCAAGAAATATGCCTTCATCACCTTTAGCCTCAAAATTATTAACATACTCACCTCTCTTAATAAAACATTTATTGCCAAATATCTTAAAATATTTGTCATTAGTTAATCTACCATACTAGTATTCATAAGGAGTTTTATCCTTACCACTTTTTACCAATATCCGATTAATAGTGTAGATACTTGTGCTGGCAGCTTCTCTCAAGAAATGTTTTGCTACACCTTCTTGTATCTCATCATTCTAGCAGCTTCAACAACTAACCAGTTGTTCCTCTCTACAATACCATTCTAATGTGGTGTCCTTGATGTAGAAAGCTGCCTTGTGATACCATTTTCTTCACAATATCCAGTGAATTCCTCAAAAGTGAATTCACCACCTTGACTAGTCCTCAAATGCTTTATCTTCTTACCACTTTCCTTTTAAGCTAAGGCCTTGAATGCCTTGAACTTACCAAAAGCTTCTGACATATCCTTCAGGAATGTGACCCACATCATTCTTGAGCAATCATTAGTGAAGATCATAAAATATTTATCACCTTTAATACTTTTAGTCCTTATGGGTCCACAAAGATCTATATGAACCAAATATAACAAATATTCCGATGAAAAATATTTTCTCTTAAAAGTTAAGGATGCCATAATTTCATACTAACATTCCTGACATAGAGTATTAATGGGTTTGTCCAACTGAGGCAAACCTCTCACTGACTTGGACTTACTCACTTTGACAATGTTATCATAATTTATATGACAAAATATCCTATGTCAAAGCCAACTATCATCTACTTCCATTCTTAAATTCTACCTTTTGTTTTCTTGCCAGTTACAATCAAGTCACCTTTGCTCCCATAGATTTTGCACATTCCATTCTTAAATTCTAATGGATAACCTTTGTCATTGAGTTGGGCTACACTCAAAAGATTGTTCTTGAATCCTTCAACCCAATAGACATCATCTGCACTTCTCTTTCCATTAAGAGAAATAGTTCCCTTACCTTTTACCATGCAGGTGAGTCATTACCAAATCTCACAACTCCTCCATCAAATTTCTTCCAAGTAAGAAATTTGCTTCAGTCACTGATCATGTGGTGTGAACAACCACTATCAATGATCCAATCATCAGAATTATACATGCAATAAACTAATACTTTCTGATTAGATGTCTCCTCTTTAATGGCTACAAAGACAATATCTTCATTAGTATCTCCCTCAAATTCCTCATCACTGATACCACCATCAAGTGTAATGAGGCAATCTCTTTTGCCTTTTCCCTTGTACTTCTTGTACTACTCACGCTTGTGCTCATTGTCACCATTAAGATAGTTAGCTGCAATGTGTCCAATCTTGTTGCATGCAAAACACTTCAAAGGTAATTTACCTTTGTACTTACTGGTACCTCTGGGCAACAACTTGGGCATCAATGCTTCAAACTCAACCAAACTATCTTCATCATCAACTGCTCTGCTGGATCTAGATTCCTAACTATGGTTGACATCTCTACTTTTTCTCATAGATTTTTTAGAAACTGAAGCTCTAAATGTGGATTCAAACTTCTGAAAAATACCATCATAACTATTTAATTCAAAAGAAGGAAGATTACCAATGATGTATTCAAGGGTTACCTTGGTTTTGTCAATTGACTTTAGCTCCTGAATGGCTGCAACTTGGATAGCGTAGACCAGTAGAAGGGTTCTCAACACCTTTCTAATCACCATGGCATCTTCCACTTTACCATTAACACTCTTGATCTCACCAACTATTCCTTTGATCCTCTGACCATATTATTGTATGTTCTTACCTTCAGCCATCTGCATGAAATAAAAATTTCCTCCCAAACTCTCTTCTTTAGCAATCTTCGCATGCACATCACTGCTATAGATCTCTTCAAGTTTCTTCTATACCTCATATACAAGCTCCAGACCATGGACATCTACATACTCTGCATCAGACAAACAATTGATAATAGCCTCCAGTGCTTGATTGTTTTCTTGTTCCTCTTTCTTCTGATCATCAATCATAATCCCACTAGGTGCAACATATTGAGTACCAACATGTTCCCAGTATTGACTTCTTATACTCTTGATATATATTTTCATTCTATCACTCCATATTCTGTAGTTCTATCTATTAAACTTCAGACCTATTTTCTTCATCATTTTCTTGAAGATCTTTAACTCAAGCTGTTAGGCTTAGACCTTAGAGGACCTGAAATGCTCTGATACCAAATGATGCTATGATCAAATAATAAGGATTAGGGCAACTATTGAGAGGGGGTAGGTGAATCAGTAGATAGAAAACTGACATAAACCATTTACCAAACAAAAATCAACCTCTCAAAGCAAACTCTAAACTAACTGGTTTAAACACTCAACTTCAAATTCAATAATACTAACAAGTTAAACTTGTTGACTGTCATAACAGAATAACAATAAGACAACTCTGAAATGCATAAAACCTTTTAACTAAATCATTCAAATACTTTACTAACAATAGTAAAAACGTATTTCAAATTGTTGTCGGTTAACATGACATATCAAAGTGGATTTAGCAGTTAAGCAGTTTAACCATAGTAAACATAACCACAAAAACATTCAACACTTGACACAATATTTTTGACATGGAAAACCAAATGGGAAAAACCACGGTGGGGATGAATACACACAAGTATTGTGAACTCTTCTGAAGTTCGCCCTATTAGGAGCCAAGCTTGTTAAAGCTTTACAACCAGTCCTGTTAAGAACAGATCCTACTAGGGACCACCTGGTTAAGGGATTGACTATAATGTCCTATTAGAAGAAATACCCTATTAGGAGTAACCTCGGTAGAGGATTTGTAATCTAAGCTAATGGACCACCTAGTTAGAGCATTTAAATAACACTAAGCTTGTTAGAGCTTACCTGATTAGGGGATTTGACTGATGTAATTGTTAGAAAACAATAGGGGTTTGCTGATCTATTTGAATAGGACTACACTTGCTTGTTTAGATCCTTTTCATGCTCCTATTTGCCTTTACACATACTACAGATACATCATCTAGTTCGACAACCATACTCTCTTCCTCTCGACTACAAATTTCCAACTCTTCAACAAAATAACTCATCGACCTTATTAAAAAAACAATAGGCTGGTAACACATCACAAACCTAAGATCTCATAGAGATTACAAACAAAACGGTTCAATTATGACTGTTGGATTATATAACAATCATTGCACAACATTCAAGATATCCTTGACCACTCCTTGATCGCCGCTTCATCGAACATTGTAACTCATCATGCAGTTTCCATTACATGCAATGAACTTTCTCATTCCTAAGACAAAAATTGTTATCTCTACACACCAAAACACATTTTGAAACTCTTATCATACAACATGCACACATTTAATAATCATTACTACTCATCAATTGATCATAAACTAATACAACCAATTCACCAAACTCCAGCTATTAGGATTTATCATATCAATAGGTAGGGTTTACCAGTTGATCTCACTTCTTCGCTAGTAACATTTGTTTCCTTCACAAGTTAACTTGCCGGTTACAAAACAAAATTATAACAATATCATTACCAGTTAATTGACATCAATGACAACATAACATTTTGTAGTCACACAAATCTGTCCAGCTTAACTAAATAAATATTCGCTATTTATTTGATTAAAAATCCAGTAGCCATCAGTTAATTAAATTAATATTTAATTAATTTATCTCCAAACATTCTCCTATTAATTAAATAAATTATTGAATTTATTTTAATTAATTCACTATACCAAATTCACAATCAATTAAATGAATAAATCATATTTATTTCATTTAATCCCCCTATTCCTCTTTTAAATAAATTAAATAAAACATTTATTTAAATCATTATCCCCCCCCACTTGCATTTTCCTACAAATGCAACTTGCACACATTTATTGGAATAAATGAATTTTTATTTTAATAAAATCCTATTTTCCCTCACCCACCAAATCCACTTGCAAAATCTAATCCCCTTCTAGATTCTTCTAACCCCTTCCTAATTAGCCTAATCCATCCCCTAATTATTGTCACATTCCTAAGCAAAATGGAGTCACTTCTCAAAGACTCCAAAGTCTTTGAAAAGCATTTAATGCTTTGTGTGTTCAACAAATTAACCCCCAAAGTCTTCCAAGACCACTAATGGCTCTTACATGACCATTTATGGCTCTTACATAACCATTTATGGTTATTTCAAACTTGTCTCCCCAAACATTTATTGTTTTGACTATATTCATCCATTTCACATTTGCACAAGAATTTATCCATCGGATAAAAGCTTTTATTCTTTGAATAAAGAGTTTATTCATTCAACCAACCTTGACTTTAACTCCCAAAGTCATATCAAGCATTTAATGCTTATTCCCTCCCCTTTCAACCTATCTCACATTGACACTTGTCATCCTGGGATTGGATTGAAAGCCCTCACATGGATTTGAAATCATTCAATCCTGACCCTTGTTGAGATTGCTCAATCTCAACCATCCATTGCTCCATTTTTCCTATAAATAGAGCCCATTTCTTCATAATCCAGATCCTGAAAAAAATGTATGCATTTAAGCTATAGGCATTTTAAGAGAGCATTTTAGCATAATTAACTCATATATTGTCATTTTGGATAAAATCAATCATTTTAGTATCAATAGCTTAATATTTGCTTTTTTATTTACATTTAGAGCAATATTTCAATCTCAATCCTCCATAAGCATCCATAGTGCAAAAAGCTGCTGAGAGCTACACTATTTTGGAACTTGGAGAGGAGAGGAACAAGGGAGAAAGGAGCTAAGAGAATGCTAAGAGGCATTTGGAGATGCCTCATTATCTTTGTTTCATTAGTTAGAGATATTAGCATGATTTTAGTGTCTCTCTTGGTATGCCTTTTTAGATTAGTTTTTGATTGACTAACACTAACGATCTTTTGGTTTTCGTGTGTTGTTTGTCATTTGCTAACCTTGTCCATTTAGGAGGGCATCATTTGGTGAACCCGACGTGAATCCAAGCACCAAAAACATACCCTTTTTTTGTAAACTAACATGTCTGATTGTTGAAATTGTCACACAGGTTGCGCTTTAGCGCTATTGAACACATTTTAGCGCTACCGACACTATCTATTTTAGCGCTATTGTTCTTACAATAGTGCTATTGTCCAAGTTTCAGCGCTTTTAAAGTGGTTTTAGCGCTTTTATCATTATTCTGGCGCTATCGATAAACTTTTAGCACTTTTGGCTCTCTGTCATTCCTGTTCTTTCAGCGCTTTAGTGTTAAATAGTGCTTCTGTTCAAACACAGACTAGCGCTATTGTAACAGAGAGTTGTACGAAAATTCCTTGTAACCAAAAACCAAAAAATTTAGGCTTGTAGAAGCCCACCAAAACATGCGGATTTTTCTAACATATTGTCTTTCATGCAGGTTCTAATCTTTTTGTGCAGGGCAAGGAGTTAGTTTAAATGCTTTTAAAAGTTTCTTTTTTTACTTTCTTTCAAAAGTTGGTTAAAAAGAATCCTTTTTTCTTTCTTGCACAAGTTAAAATAAACCTCACATTTTATTTTAGAGTGCATAAAATGAACCTTAAACTTGTTTTTGGTGCTTAAAAAGAAAATTCATCTTTCTTTATTGCAAAGTAAAAAGAACAACAAACTTCAAAATTTTGCTTTCATTGCAAGTTAGGATTCATCTTCATTTTGGTGCTTAAAATCAACAAACAAAGTTTCTTTCCTTGCATCAAACTTAAAAATCACAAGCCACACTTCAATTTTTGGGCAAATAAAAAGAACAATCCATTTGTTTTGATTCTTTTTGCAAAAACAAATTTTACTTCAAGCAAACGTGTTTTTCATTAAGTTGACCAGGATTTCCGAATTCTAGATTACAAAACACATTGCCTTTGAAGTTAAAAAGAACACCATGGCTGTTGGAGCAACATCTCCAAATAGTTAGATCACATTTGAAATGGTGGATTAAAAAGAACAAGTGTCTTTCGTACTTGGCACACTTGTGCAAAAAGTCAGTCGAGTGGTCCTACCTCTAACACACACTATCCTCTCCCTTGGCTTTCGTGGTCCTAGGTGAAAGAGAAAAGTGTTAGTAACACTCAAAAATTTTATCTTTTTAAGAGAGGCCTACCAAGGGATCGATACTCTTGGGAATGACCTTGAGCGGTAAATCCTTCGAGCCGCTATAGAAATCAGGTGAGAGCGAAAGCTGTAGCCTTGGGTATAGCTGTTCCTACAGTGTAACTGGCCAAAAGGACAAATGGGCCCCACCACCAGTTACAAGGCTCTTAAGTGAGTCACTGCAGAATGAACTTATGTCCAAAAACATCGAACATAACTAAACACCTTTAAGTAGTATCCCACCTGTTCTATTGATTGAGGATATTTGAGATATAATTTAGTGCAAGAGCATAGATGGTTTTGCTCCCAAGATACTCACCATACATATTTCCTTGAGTAGAAACATAGCCTTTTGAAAAGTCACTTGTGGCTTGATAAAGGTGGTGACTCCCCCATCATAGGGATCATCTATTTGTTATATGCGTGCAAGACTTAGTATATCACATCCTTACCTACCACGACAGGATTCATAAGGTATGTAGTACCAAAGTCGAAGAAATATCAAGATGTGGGCTAAATTTATCACAACTGGCCATTTGACCTTAGGGATAAAAAGTGTTTGAAGTGTGTTCGTTTTAAAGACCAAGTGCAAATTGAGCCGACTTCAGGCTTTGGAAATACACCTTAAAATACATCTAAAGGAAGGGTCACATACAAGTCCAAGGATTGGGTTAATCTAGACCCATACTCATTTGTGCCTTTTAGGCAACATTCTTGTGTTTGTGTGCTTGCTTTATTTTCTTGTCAAAGAAACATCAAATCAGAAAATCACTTTAAAAAACAAAGTATTCATCCAAACAAACACATCAAAAACAAAGTGCAAACAACAAAAAATCAAACCTTTATGACCATTCTTCACATCTTGCGAAAGAAGAAGCGTCATCAGAATATCAACTTAAAAAGAAGACCATTGAGCTCAAAGGCTTTGATCAAAAGGAGGAAATTCTTCTATATTAATAGACAAATCTTTGTCTCACATAGAGTCTTTCTACATCGTATGCGTCTCTACCTTCAAGGCAAAATAAACGAATTTGATTCAGAATCATTGAACCACAGAGCTTTTATGCAATATAGAGCTCTAAGTTATCACAAAAACCAAGGAGGAAAGATTAATCCCAACTTCTTCCCAAACGTCTATATCACATACAACACTGCTCGAGAAATACCACCAACACCTGAAAGGGAAGAGATAGAGTTTGTCCCATTTGTAACACAAAGTTTTTATTAAAGTTGAAAACATTTTCATCCATCATCTCACTCATACATCATCACTTCATCATCAAGCTGTCCCAACTCTCAAAAACATTAAGAGGTTCTTGTCCCAAGTTCTCTTTTTAGATATTGCTTGAAATCAAACACATCACATCACTTTTTAGATTGTTTCTACATCTAGGATAAGCTCATCCTAAGAGACACATCTACACGGGTTAAAACTAGTTTATGAGTGCATCCTCTCATTACTAGGTAGTTAAATCTGTAACATATCTCAGATTTCTCTACACCTTATCACATCAAAATCTTATCAAACAAGCAAGCAATTCAAAAAAAGGAATTTCGGTTACATCTACCTTAAAAGTGCTAGAGATCCACATGCATTACAATTCACCAATCATCAATCTTTCATTTCATCAACAACTCATCATCATTTTCACTCAACTTCAACAAAGACTCATAAACAAAATGGCTCAAACCCGATCACAGTCAAGGCAACAAGAAATAGAAATAGAAGAAGAAGAAGAGGAAAATCTCAATGAATTCAAAGAAGCACTTGGAGGAAATGCGAATGACAAAAACCCAAGTACTCCTACTCCTACAACAATAGAAAGGGCTCAGCATAACCCTCTCTTTAACAGATTGTTTGACAAAATACTCAGGAGCAATGCGGTTGCTCACTTCTTAAGACTCGCTCAAGAAGGAGCAAAACTCCCCTCTGACTTTGATCTTGCCCAATTAAGACAACCATCAGAAAGACAAAGTCGCCATGAAGAGGAAAGAGGTAGAGATCCCATCAGATATAACATTCCTCGAGGTAACCCACCACCTCCTCCTCCAAATGAAATGGAGATGTTGCGGCAACAAGTCGAGACTCTTGCCCAACAACTTCATAGTGGTGTTAAGATTAACCAATTCTCACTCAATGACATATGTCCCTATCCTTTTGATAGGAATCTTTACATGCCACCATTTCCACGAGGATTCAAAACACCCAAATTCGAAAAATATAGAGGAAAGGGAGATCCTCGTGATCATGTCAGAGAATTTCATTCCGCTTGTCTTGAAGTGGCATATGAAGACACCTACCTAATGCGCCTTTTTCCCCAAAGCTTGGGAGGAACAACCACATCATGGTTTTCCCGACTACCAGGTGGCATTAGAACATTTGAGGAACTCATCCAAAAGTTCCTAGCTCATTACTCTCATAACATTGAACGCGACATCACCATGGCTGATCTGTGCAACACCAAACAAAAACCAGGTGAACTACTCTCAATATTCCTGCAACGATGGCGCCAAATGTCTAGCAGATGTTCTCTTTAGTTACCTGAATGAGAACTAGTGGGAATATTTATTTCCAACTTAAACGAAGAAATGGAATTTCACCTGGATGTCAAAGACACAGACTCTTTTAATGATATGATCACCAAGGGTTTGAAATGTGAACGGGCACTCATCAAGAATGGACTCATCAAAATCTTTAATGAACCATAAGATGGTCCTTGCCCATGCTTCAATAGTGATAAACCAAGCTTCTGGAATAAAAACAAGAATATTGTCAACGATGGGGTTGTGGATGCCCGAACTATCCAAAATGCACAACTTGTGGTTCGGTTTGCAGGACAAAATCCTCCACCTCAGAATAACACAAATGTTCCTTCCAATCAAGGTCGCATCACATCTCATGATGAACCTATAACTCATCAGCAAAAATAGAAATGCACATACACTCCCTTAGGGGAACCCATTAAAACGGTATTGCGACAACTCACTTCTCAAAATTTGGTCAATCTACCTAAACTATCAAACTATGAGCCTCATGTCAAACCAGCATGGTGGAGAGATACTGAACACTATGAATTCCATCAAGGAAGAGGACACAAGACAAGTAATTGTCATCGCTTAAAAGATCTTATTCAGGATCTTATTGACCAAGGAGAAATTGAAATTGAAGGACATGACCCAAAAACAACAAATAATGATCATCTAATGTTCAAAAATCCACTTCCATCACAAGATCAAAGGGGTCCTTCCACTTCCAGGCGAGGCACTGATACCACAGATTATATGCAAGCTGCGTATAATTACACTGTAAATCACCTGTATGATGCCAGTGAACAAATTGCAACAATAACCTTCAAAAATCCCACCTCAAATTGTAATGTTGTTACGTGTCACGGCAAAGTTACCATAAAGGCAGCTCCACAAGGCACCACCTCCATCCCAAAGTAGTACAATCTTGTGGAACAATTAGACAAGACCCCTGCGCTTATATCCATTTTAGAGCTTTTGTGCCTATCGCCATCTCACAAAACTATCTTGGATCAAGCACTCCAAGAGGCATCAGTCCCTGCAAATCTAAATACAGACCAATTTCAAGCCATGGTTGAAAGTCTGAAGTCATCACCTTGTCTCACTTTTTCTGAAAGTGACAACTCTTCCTTCCAACAACCTCATAACGCCTCACTCCACATTGAAGGATTTATTAACTAGCATAGGATCAAGTGAGTCTTGATAGATAATGGAGAAGGCCAAAATATTTGTACACTACAGTTGGTCACAGCATTGGGATATGCAGTAGAATCAGTGGATCCTCATAAGAAGATCACAATCAAAGCCTATGACGATGCAGAGCGTTCTTCCAAAGGAGCTGTGGTACTACCAATCTGAGTAGGCCCTGTGGTAAAGCACATCATCTGTTAGGTTCTGGACCTTCCTCTGCCATATAATCTATTGTTAGGAAGACCTTGGATACATGCCATGCAAGCCGTTCCATCTACCTATCATCAATGTATCAAATTCCCACATAACGGTGCAGAGATCACAATCCTAGGCGATGCAAATCCCTTTGCATACTGTCATAATATTAGCCATCAACCAGAGATTACTATTCCTAATAATAGAGAAGCCATTTCCTCCACATCATATATAAGTCCCACCTCTCTTGCCAGTTCAAACACCACTATACCCAAGCAAGAAAAGCTTAAAATGAAGATAGAAGAGGAAGGTCCTGGGGAATACAACTTGAGTCAACTCTTTTGTGTGGGACAAATTCTCACTTCTCCTAGAACACATGGTAAACCACAGCAGGTACTCCAACAACCACTAAACATACCAGCATGTGCTTTGATGCCTTTCATCCTTGGAAAGAGTCAAGAAGAAGAAACCCAAGATGAGGACTTAGCAGAATGGATCTATAAAGATCCCATCACCACTGATATACCAAAAGTTAAACTTCCTACAGAGCAGTATGGCAAAGGCCTCCTCATTATGCGAAGAATGGGGTATGATGGTCAGAGCGCTTTGGGCTATTGCAAACAAGGATGACATGAACCTCTGTTGCCGGAATTAAAGCCCAAAGGTAATACAGGCCTAGGCTTTGAAAAAGAGATTTTTCTTAAACTAAAATTCAAAGGAAAACCCAGCAAACCATTTTGTCTGCCTACTGCAAAGAGGACACCTTTCATAATCAAAGCACCATCAAGCACCATCCCAACTGCCCCATCGAGGCTCAAAACCCCATCACAACTATCACCAATGCCGCTCATCCCACCAAGTGAACCAGCCATCCCATCAATAGTACCATTAGCAGCAGCAACTGTGTTAGAACCCGCAGCAACATCTATAGCACCAACAGTTCCAGTAGAAGCAACTGAGTCAATATTACCAATACTCCCTATACCAGATTCCTTAATCCCCATCAATCTTCCTACAACACCAATCACTACAAAGGTACATCAACCAATCATGCCTGCAGTATTTAACTCAAAAGACATCCCGGTATGGTATAGTAATCGGATGTTGGAAAGTGACTCAGAGATCGACTCGCATGAATGAGAATTTGACTCTGTATAGCTTAATACTTCAGATGAGGAAGACACATCCCCACCTCTGCCACACAAAGACATCCCTATTTATGGAGAAGCACAGATAAAGACCACTTGGGTTCCTGAACTGGAAACATCTTCCACAGACCCTACATCTCATCCTACGCCTGATTCTGACAGCGAGAGTACCATCAACGACCTTCACCATAACGTCTTAAACCTCACTGATACCTCTAATGAGCTTAACCTAATCGATGAAGTAATGCCCATTATCCACCCTGAACTCATCGAATGGAACCAACCAAATTCCCCATGCCTTGACTTCTTCCAAAACGATGAGGCCGTCATTGACTTTTTGGAATTAAGGGATAACCTACCAAGCGGGGATCACAAAGCTGGATTCGCCATTGAACTTAATAGCGCAGCATACTTCGGGGTGGATGCCAAACCTTTCAGCTGCAAAAATATAACATTAAAACATGGATCTTCTAGTGAAAACCACACTGTGGCACTATTTGATCCAACAAAAGTAAAAAGAAAGAGCGTATCCAATGGTGAAAACCTCTCTGAGGTGCCTGAGGATGAAGGGTTTGACATTCTCCCTGATAGTACACAACAAGAACAATCAATGATTCTCATTGAGGAAACCAAAGAATACAATGTGGGGACTCCTGACAATCCTCATATCATACATCTGGCATCTCTTCTCACTCTAGAGGAACAACCTAAATTTATAGAGTTCTTCAAGAAGCATCAGATCAACTTTGCATGGTCATATGCAAACATGCCTAGGCTTGATCCTGATTTAGTCATGCATCACCTCACAGTAGCAAAAGGAGCCAAACCTATCAAGCAGAAGCTTCGTAAGATGCATCCTCAGATTGCAGTGCTAGTCAAAACAGAACTCAAGAAACTCCTAGATGTTGGTTTCATTAGACCAATTGATTATGCAGAATGGATCTCCAATATTGTGCCTATTGGTAAACCAAAAGGGGGCATCCGCATTTGTACTGATTTCAGAGATCTGAATAAGGCCTGCCCTAAGGATGACTTCCCCCTTCCCAATATTGACATCATAGTGGATCTGACAGCCGGACACGCCATGCTTTCACTCATGGATGGCTTTTCAGGATACAATCAGATAAAGATCGCACCAGAAGATCAACATAAGACAACCTTCACATGTCCATGGGGCACATATTGCTGGAATGTGATGCCTTTCGGTCTAAAGAATGCAGGAGCAACCTATCAAAGAGCAATGACCACCATGTTCCATGACATGATGCATACTATGATGGAAGATTATGTGGATGACTTACTAGCCAAATCACTCACTAGAGAAGGGCATCTCCACATCTTAGATAAAATCTTTGATAGACTAGAACAATATCATGTTCGACTCAACCCAAAGAAATGTGTCTTTGGAGTAACCTCCGGGAAGCTTCTAGGATACATTGTCTCAAGCAAAGGTATTGAGGTCGACCCAGCAAAGGTAAAAGCAATCATGGAAATGCCACCACCAAAGAATATCAGTCAGCTAAGGACATTACAAGGATGGCTTCAATCCATCTGAAGATTCATTGCACAACTGGCCGATAAATGTCACCCATTCACACACCTGCTACATAAGAACATCCATTTTCAGTGGGATGCCCGATGCTAGTAAGCATTTCAGACGCTTAAAGACTATCTCATGAATCCACCATTGCTGATGCCACCAGATCCAAGAAGACCATTGTTATTGTACATCTCAGCGACAAGTACAACATTGGGTGTACTACTGGCACAACATAATGCGAAAGGAAAAGAGTGTGTTGTTTACTACATCTCTCGCACACTAGTGGGCTATGAACTCAATTACACACCTATTGAGCGAGCTTGCCTAGCAGTAATCTTAGCAGCCACAAAATTGAGGCACTATCTGTTGACACACAAGGTACAACTCATTACAAAGATTGATCCACTCAAGTATTTACTCAGCAAAGCAGCATTGACAGGCTGTTTGGCCAAATGGGTGATGATTCTAAGTGAATTTGACATCGAGTATATAGACCATAAAGCTATCAAAGGTCAAGTCATTGTGGATTAGTTGGCCGATGCACCTCTCATAGGTGATCATCCTCTCATTTCCAATTTTCCAGATGAAGAGATACTCATGATCACAACAACACAACCATGGAAATTATACTTTGATGGTTCATACACTAGACATGGCTTGGGGGTAGGCATTCTGTTTATCACACCCCAAGGTGACAGCATCCCGAAGTCTTACAGGCTCACATTTCCATGCACCAACAACATCAGAGTATGAGGCCTTGATCACAGGACTCAGGTTAGCCGTACAATGGAAATTACAAGAACTACAAGTATATGGCGATTCCCAACTGGTCATTTGACAAGCAACCGATGAATATCAGACCAAAGATGATAAACTCATGCCATATAAGCAAATGGTGGACATTCTAAAGACAACATTTACTACTATCACTTTTGAGCAGATACCAAGAGATCAGAATCGAGCTGCTGATGCTATGGCTACCATCGCATCTCTCCTAGATCTTCCATAGAATTCAACACGCTACGAGTTCTTGGTCGAATAGCTTTGGATTCCCGCTTATGATATCCCCGAATCCAAAATGATATGTCGCCTTGTCGGTTCTGAATCCCCATGGTATGGTGAGTTCTACACCTACCTTCGCGATCACACCCTTCCTCCCAACCAATCGAATAACCAACGTAAAACCTTCATTCGCCAAACCGCTCGATATACCATTATTGTTGAAACCCTATACCGACGCGGTCTTGATGGTACTCTCCTTCGATGTCTGGAACAAGATGAGATAACAAAGGCTTTGGAAGAAGTCCATGAGGGAATTTTTGGGACTCATTCAAGTGGTCCATCACTCACCAAGAAACTCCTGCGCAATGGATACTATTGGCCATCTATGGAAAAGGATTCCTACTACTTTGTCCGAAAATGCAAGAAATGTCAAGTTCATGGCGACCTGATACATGCACTAGCCTAGGAACTACAACCAATCATGACACCATGGCCTTTTTGTCAATTGGGCCTTGACCTTGTGGGTAAAATCCATCCTCTTCATCCAATGGCCACAAATTCATTATTACCACCACCGAATATTTCACAAAGTGGATCGAAGCTGTTCCACTTACCCAAGTCACTGACAAGCAGATCGCTTCATTCATCCTCAACTACATCATCTACCGGTATGGTGTGCTCATGTCCATCATCACAGATAACGGTCTTCCTTTCAAAAATCAGGATGTCCGTGAACTTTGTGAAAAATTTCATATCCAACATCGCTTTTCCACCCCCTATTACCCACAAGGCAATGGTCAGGCCAAAGCATCCAATAAAAACATATTGAGGATCCTAAAGAAGACAGTCAACGATGTCGGTCGTGATTGGCATGTTCAACTGAATCCAGCGCTATGGGCATATCGAACTAGCATTCGAACCCCTACAGGTGCAACTCCTTATTTGTTGGTCTATGGTGCAAAAGCTATCTTGCCTATTGAAGTCAAGATACCATCATTACGGGTTTCCTTGCACAATCTCATCGATGACGAAGCCTATAGAGTATCCCATCTTCAGGACTTAGAGTTACTTGATGAGAAACGACAAGCTGCATACAATGACCTCATAGCCTATCAGCAGCGCATGAGTAGAAGCTACAATCACCGAGTTAGATCTCGTACATTTGAGGTAGGTGATCTTGTTCTACGAGAGAATCCTCGCAACCAACCACATAGAGAACATCAAGGAAAGTTTGAATCAAACTGGCTGGGCCCATATGTTGTCACTGTTGTATTCGGGTCCGAGACATATCAGTTGGCTACATCAAAAGGAGAACCGCTCGCAGATCCAATCAACAACATGCACTTAAAACGGTTTTATACCTAAGGTGTACAAAGCATCAGGCTCCCCTACATACCAGAAAATACCAAAAACATTCAAAAAAATGTCCTAAAGAAAATACAAAAACATTAAAAAAAGTAAAGAAAAATCATGCATCCAAACGACGAACAACCACTCTAGTGGCACCTTGGGTAAGTACGATGGTGAAAACCTGGCAAACAGGTGCCACTCGTAAAGGCTATGGCTCCATTGTCTTTCAAACTTGTTGTGATCACATCTACTTCATACATACATCCATCCATCCAAAACCATGGCTTGTTATTTCTCTGCAATTAAGGTAGTACTCCAAGCATCTCGCATCCCGCTTTTTCATAGTCATATCTAGAACTGGGGGCAATACCTTTAACCTATTGATGGAAGTGGATTCTATATTGTCTTATGATTCATTAAGTTCTTCATTCAAGCAATCATCAAAAATACCAAAAACATTGGAAAATATCTCACAAAAATCCAAAAACATTCAGAAACAATTCAAAATCCAAAAACATCGAAAAACATCGAAAATCAAACAAAAACATGGCAACACATTGTACATACTCATCCACGCAAATACCAAAACAAGCATTGACAAACTACTCACACAATGACCATTTACCAATCGACCACACAATCAACATCAACACTCAAAACTATCTTCACCAAGGATGCATCCTTCCTTACCAAAACAAAGACAAAAGTGACGTTTTCTTTGACAAGAAAATTAGGTTAAGCTATCAAATACTTGGTTGATTTGTGAGTCCAATCATTCATTTATCTGTATCAGGATCTTTCAACATTGTTTTGTATCATTTGCGCATTATTTCCAATGAAGTTCTAGGGCATGTACTAATGGTGTCTACGTGGGAAGTTCACTAAGCTATGTGATCTTATGCAAAATGCAGTCATAGATCACTATAGCTTGCTGACTACAGCGTATACCTTGACCATATGGGCATGAACCATTACCAAGGATCCTTATTCTTTATTCTTTATTTATATACTGTTTGTTTGCAGGTACAATGCTCTTTCTTTGGTTCCTCCTCATCCAAATTGAATAAAGGTTTTATCTCTTAGTACAGTATGCACTTGTCTCAGGATATGATCAACCTAAGATCAAGGAGGACGATCCAAGTCATGCATGAATGGCGATAATCCTTGTCTGTTCCACAAGCAATACTCTGGTCGACTTGACCCTTATATCAAGTCGTTTGTATTAACTTGCTATATAAAATCCATGAAAGGAATACTCAGGTCATCTTGAATCATTATGTCAAGATGCTTGTATTCACTTCCAACATTTTAAAGCTCAATGATGAAAATAGAGCACTATGGATCGTCATTTCATCTCATTTGTTTATATATTGCATTCCATTGCATATCACCCATCCGTTCACTCATTCATATGTAGGCTTTATATGCAAAATGTGAAAATTAAGCTGGTCTTGGATACAATCACGACCGAGTACTCTGATACCTCATCAATGCATCATGCAAAGTCTTAAAAACCTTGCATTCCTCATGGTCATATCATCATCACATTTAGTTGCATCTTGCATTAAGTACATTCATGTCATTTTTAACTTAACATTGCATATAGTTCGTTTTGGACATTAGTTTTCATTAAAACATTTGCATCATTGCATCAATCATAAATAATTAGATTCATTCTTGAGATCAAATTGTCTTTTGATTGTTTTAAAATCATTTACTAGGAATTCATATAGTATCGATTATCCATCATCATTTTATCATCTTTTATCATTTATTATTGCATACATTCATTTATAGTTAAAAAGTGCATTCAGTCATCCGTTAACTAAGTATCATATTATGCTCATTTTAGGATTCATTCACATTGCATTCATTTATCCTCTTTTTAATTGCATTAAGGTGCAGTTATTAAAACATTAGTTATAGTATCATCACATTATCATTTTTACTTAAATCATATTTAAGCATTTAAAATCATAAAATCCACTTGTTTATAAAACATTGGTTCATAACATTTTATATCCATTATATATATGCATTCATTTAGGCATTATCATATAAATCATTTGTACTTTACATTTTGTTTATCCATATTACATTCATCTAAAAACATCTAGATGCATATCCATACATAACATCATTCATTAGACCATTGCATTAACATCATCACATAAATCATCTCATCATTATATCAAAATAGGAAACACCAAAATCATGTTCATATATTATCATAAGCATACATCATCATCATAACATTACATACATAAAAGCATTACATCAAAAATCAAAACAAATCATACATATATAAACCTGTATTCATATGTCAGTATCCCACATCATAAATCATCATAAACACCTGCATAAAAGAAACATCTCATCAATGCATACATATACACATATCCATCTAAGCAATAACTCATCATCCTGCATAAACATCCATACCTTTCAACTGCATATCATCAAAATATGGGATCTCCTCATATATCTCATCTCATATATCAGAGTACAATGAAGTCTACAAAAATCGGCTACCAAGAGCCATCCAAGATACAGTCCAAAAAAATAAACAATGATACAAATACATATATGCATGAATGCTCTCTCAAATGCCACTCTGGCCCGATGCTGTCCCAACACCTCCACCTGCTCCACCACTAGTGCCTGCACCCCCTGCTCCATCTCTCCGCGGAGGCCTCATCGAACCACCACTCCCTCCTGCATCCCCTGATCTCTCCCTCCTCAAAGGACCCATCACTCCCCCACTGCTCTGCATCCTCTATGTTCGCTCTGATCTAGTCTGCTGCATCTGAGTATAACTAAGAGCTCGCTGACTAACTGGCACCACCTGCTCATATAAACCCCGCCAGTACTCTATCTCATCCTGTGCTCGTCCAAACTGCCTCATAGCCTCCCCTGTAGGCCCCTGTGCTCCTACTCCAATCCAGACTCTCTCCTGCAGCTCCGCCAATCTCTCCACTGCAGTATCTCTCTCCCGCAGCACCACCATCAGCTCTGACTCCCATGCAAATAGCTGCACATCCCTAGCTGCCACCTCTGCCTCCAAATCCTCTATCAGTGTCTGCAAGCGTACTATGATGTGATCCCGCAGATCTCCAGTAGCTCCCCCCTCGGTATCCATAGCTGCCTCCCCTGCACCACCCTCTCCAGTAGTCCCCTCTCCTCTGTCCATCAGGATCTCTCTCTCCATCCCCCTCCCACTCAGCTGAACTCCTCCTGGTATCAATGGCCCCTGTGATATCTGTAGAGGCAGTCCACCTCTCCCTCTCTGCTAACTCCACATCCCCAATCCTCCTCCATCTCCTCCACCTCCTCCTCCATCTCCTCCACCACCTCCTCCTCCTCCTCCTCCTACTCCTCCATCTCCTCAACCTCCTGCCCTCCTCCGTCTCCATCCCCTCTCATCCTCAAAAGCTAGGATCGGCTCTACTGGATCCGATATTCGTGGGATCGGGTGCGTCGCCCGATACTGCGTGTACTCATCTGTCACCCCTACATCAACGACCCTCGGTCGTATGTCCCATGGTCTCGCCTGTAGTGTCCGGAACTCTGCCAGTGCCTGATCATATGGTAGCACTGGACCCCATGCATACCGCTCCCGAATAACTCGACCATACTCTCTAGATCCACTGGGCAGTCCCTGCTGCCGTCCGAACTGCCTCATCACTCGCCCAGGCACCTATCTCTCCACATGATATGCAGTCCTCCCAATGAGGAATCGAGTCATAAACACATAGGGTAGTGCCTCTGCATCATCATCCCATGGCTCACACTCCAAGTATGGCTGCCATATCACTGCATCTAGATCATCTAATGCCTGCCGCCACCACTCTAACTTCCCCAAGTGGGGCTGACTCATCATACCGCTGTACATAAACATGTATGGCTGATCCACTAGTCGAGTCACTGGTAGGTGCTCCCAAGCCCAAATATGTAGCAGCGTCATGCCCACTGCTAAGGAACCCCTCCCCCGGTACACTACCTCATGAAGCTCCTGATACATGTGCGCCAGCATGCACGACCCCCATGCAAATCGGGTCCTCTCGGTCATCATCATCTCGATAACCTATCCCCATCCCACCACCAAACCATGTGAACGCCTGTCTGGACACAGTAGACCTCCCACAATACCCGACAAAACTGCTGGAAGAGGCTCATATAGTGCCGCTATATCCTCCCACACGATTGAGCCATCATCAATATATACATCCTCATCAAAAATCCTCTGCACTACCACAGTCCCCCAGGATCTATCGTACGTGACCAGCTCTCCTCGAATCGGAATCCGCAGGATGTGCCATACATCCTCTAGCGTCACGGTCATCTCCTCCTATGCCAAATGGAAGGTGCACATCTCGCTGTGCCACCGCTCTGCTAGTGCTGTGATCAATCTGTGATTCATACGAATCACGGGCATGTGCATCACCTCGTATAGACCAGTCACGACAATGCAATCAATCTCCGCCTGTGTCAATCGATCCCGCAACCCCTGTGTCACAGGATGGTGCTCCCGTAACTGCAACACGTGCAGCTCCTCCTGCACATAGACATTCATCAATCACCATCAGCTGTTTTGTTTTCAAACTTTCTTAAGTTTAAACCTAGACTATCAACAGATACTTTGATCAAGTATTTTCGGGTCTCAATAGGTATGCAATCATGGCCACCTAGACTTCAACGGGCATTTATCCTAATGACCTAAGTCTCATCAGACTGCTATGGTTCAAAGCAACTCCCACTTCACATCGCCAACCATCCCTCATTGGCATCAGAGAATTAGCCTTCATCCAAACTGGGGCATCTCTTTATCCTAAGACAAAAGCGCTATTCTACCAACAAAAGCGCTAATTTCTCAACAATAGCGCTACAACCCTAACAAAAGCACTCAATCAGCTATCCCATAGCGCTAAAACTACAACAGCGGTAAATCCACTACCCAGTAGCGCTACTTAAAAACAATAGCGCTCAATTAATCCCTCAATAGCGCTAAACTACAAAAGCGCTAAAACTCGCATACAATAGCGCTAATTCAGAGCAAAAGCGCTCAAACAAAGGGACAATAGCACTAGTTTATGGAGCAAAAGCACCAAAACCATAGTTCCAGGGCTCTTGCTCTGACTTGACTTAGACTCAGCTAAAAACCTATAAAAAGTGCACAAAAATTAAGTTTTTGAATTTGCGTACCGCTGGTCTGTAGTCATCTGGGCGCTAGAACTGTCGAACTCGCTCGAATCTGTGCTCGGTGATCGGAATCGGCATCCTAGCTGCTGCTCACTCCTCCAAACGTCACTATCAGAGCTCTCGTTTTCAACTGGTCGTGGTCACAAATGATCATGTTTTCACCCCTTTCACCCCATTTATACCCTTCGCTGACACCGTAACTTCTCCTCGCTCACCGCCGTGGTCCCCGTGAACTTCCCGTGTCCCCCATTTCTCCTTGTTATCCCTGATTTCTTCTATTTTTCACCAGTATAACTAACTCCTTCTCTTCTACCACCCTGCCAATTTTCATTCTTTTTCGAGAGCTCGCCCGATTTTTCAAAATTTTTCAGCCCATCTCTCGAGGGGGCATACCACCCATTAAATTTACATTTTATGGGGCAATTTCTTCACACCTATTTTTCTTTCTTTGAAACGATGCGATAAACCACACCGTCTCAAAGAGGGGCAAATGTAGTCACACAAATATGTCCAGCTTAACTAAATAAATATTCGCTATTTATTTGATTAAAAATCCACTAGCCATCAGTTAATTAAATTAATATTTAATTAATTTATCTCCAAACATTCTCCTATTAATTAAATAAATTATTGAATTTATTTTAATTAATTCACTATACCAAATTCACAATCAATTAAATGAATAAATCATATTTATTTCATTTAATCCCCCTATTCTTCTTTTAAATAAATTAAATAAAATATTTATTTAAATCATTATCCCCCCCCACTTGCATTTTCCTACAAACGCAACTTGCACACATTTATTGGAATAAATGAATTTTTATTTTAATAAAATCCTATTTTCCCTCACCCACCAAATCCACTTGCAAAATCTAATCCCCTTCTAGATTCTTCTAACCCCTTCCTAATTAGCCTAATCCATCCCCTAATTATTGTCACATTCCTAAGCAAAATGGAGTCACTTCTCAAAGACTCCAAAGTCTTTGAAAAGCATTTAATGCTTTGTGTGTTCAACAAATTAACCCCCAAAGTCTTCCAAGACCACTAATGGCTCTTACATGACCATTTATGGCTCTTACATAACTATTTATAGTTATTTCAAACTTGTCTCCTCAAACATTTATTGTTTTGACTATATTCATCCATTTCACATTTGCACAAGAATTTATCCTTTGGATAAAAGCTTTTATTCTTTGAATAAAGAGTTTATTCATTCAACCAACCTTGACTTTAACTCTCAAAGTCATATCAAGCATTTAATGCTTATTCCCTCCCCTTTCAACCTATCTCACATTGACACTTGTCATCCTGGGATTGGATTGAAAGCCCTCACATGGATTTGAAATCATTCAATCCTGACCCTTGTTGAGATTGCTCAATCTCAACCATCCATTGCTACATTTTTCCAATAAATAGAGCCCATTTCTTCATAATCCAGATCCTGAAAAACTTGTATGCATTTAAGCTATAGGCATTTTAAGAGAGCATTTTAGCATAATTAACTCATATATTGTCATTTTGGATAAAATCAATCATTTTAGTATCAATAGCTTAATATTTGCTTCTTTATTTACATTTAGAGCAATAAACATCCATAGTGCAAAAAGCTGCTGAGAGCTACACTATTTTGGAACTTGGAGAGGAGAGGAACAAGGGAGAAAGGATCTAAGAGAATGCTAAGAGGCATTTGGAGATGCCTCATTATCTTTGTTTCATTAGTTAGAGATATTAGCATGATTTTAGTGTCTCTCTTGGTATGCCTTTTTAGATTAGTTTTTGATTGACTAACACTAATGATCTTTTGGTTTTCGTGTGTTGTTTGTCATTTGCTAACCTTGTCCATTTAGGAGGGCATCACATTTTATTAATGCAATCTTCATGCAAATGCCAAAAAAAACACTTCAAAAAAGATTCAAAAGATTTCTTAGAAAACTCCCCCTTAGATAGAGCTTTCAAAAACCAAAATTCTCTCCCTTTGATATCAAGGACAAAGGTGGACAAAAAACATATCCGTGTTACAAAAACACCTCATTTTTGCTTTCCAAATATCCTCTTATATTTCTCTTTCAACTCAAGAAGAAATTTTTTCCATGAGTTCATTGCCAAATGGATACTCAAGCTCAAGTTATAATTTTAAACAATTATATCAATTGAATCTAATAACAAAGAGGGAACATAGATGATCCACTCACACTTCTCAACTTCAAAGAGAATATCAAAAATATTCTCTCACTGAGCTTCAACAATCTCTGTTACTTTCAAGAATATACTTACCACATCTTCTTTCTATCTCTGATAATATATAAGATCTAATTGAAAGGAGCTTATCTTTCTCCTCTATGCACCATCAAGATCATTGAAAATATCAAATGACTCACACAAAAAACACAACTCAGATTTAATAGAGTTAAGTTTTTCTTTGAATTGTTCTATAGTTGTGAGCCACTGGAAATTGTATTTATATACTTTGCTTTCTTCCACCACACAAACTCTCATATTCCCTGTGTCTTCATATAACTATTCAGAGAATATACACATCTCTTCTGCATGTAACTTTAATATCTTCTTTAGCAACCAGTTCCCTAATAGACTATTTCATCCTATCTTTAAGCACTTCACACAAGACATTTGACAAGATGTCTACAATACTGTCAAGAGAAATATAGTTCTGGACTAGATAATCGGCTAGAATTTCCTCAATTTGATCTTGATCATAGGAGGGATTCTCAAGATGCAATTCAAAATTTTTTTACAATCCATCTTCTTCCTTTAGAAAACTTAGAATGTTATCAACATTGCACATATCATTTTCCTCATCTCTTCTTTCTTCAACAACATATTTATCCTTAATCACAACAAATGATTCCAAATCATCCAGAGAAATAACTTCATATGTAACTTCACCATTTTTCTTCCTCATTGATCTTGAAGGAGACATCACACTTTTCCTCTTTAAACTTTTACTACCAAAGGCACTTTCTTCAAGAATAATACTAGAACTAGGAACTGGACAAGAGAAAAACTTCTTTTGAAATTCTAAGAAATATTTTTTGCATGCCAGATCTTTGTTTTTCAAACAAGATAAATATCTGAAAATTTTGTTTTCCAATAGAAATATTCAATTTCCATATAATATTTTCTTTCAAGGGTAATGATTTTTTGATGTAAAGAATCAAAAATAAAATGAAGGATCCAAATCTAAAAGGTTAATCTCGTTCCTTAATCATCTTGATATTCTCTGCTAACTATGTTCTCAACAACTCACGAAATGAAAATTCTTATCTTCTCTCACCATCTGATCTGCAATGTATACAACAATAGCCAAAGTAGACCCTTCTCTATTTCTGAAGTAGATTTTATAAGAAACTCCATAAGAAACATACCTCACTATAGGGTAGGAAATGTTGTCATATATGAGTTCCCGTTGATCACTTGAGACATCGGTTATGGTTTCATCTTCTTTATTTTTAATCAATTTCTTTCCTGGAAGGGGTCCATTATCACATAAAGAAAACATTGTGAGAATAGATTCTTTCAAAATCAGACATGGCTTGTCCAAAATCATATGATCATCCTTAATAAAATTCAAAATAAATTTTATCATGTCTTCATTTTCAAACCAAGGAAATTCATTCCAAAGATCTAAACCCTTATGCCTTAAATTTCTAATTTCTTGCATACCTTCATTTGACAAATAATTTCCCAATTTCCTAATTTCTCATGATTATACTCATCCAAATGCACATTCTTAATTATCCAAATAGATGCTATCTTAGAATTCATAGATATAGATATGAAAAATATGTTGTGAGCGAACTAAACTATAAAACTCTATTACTCTTCTTTCTCCTCTCTTCACTTAATAATAGAAAGATTGAATATTTATCTTACTCAAAGTGCCTAGGGTTTCACTACCAAAAACTCTCACATCAAAATAACGTTAGTCAAAACATTATTCTTCTGCATATACAATATACCAAAATATACTATATCACTAGTAATATCAACACAAGCTTGTGTTGCTACAAGAGTTTCCTTCTCATAGGGGTGACAAATATATTTTTCATTTGTATTTCCCTCTAACCACTAACTACTGGATCAATTTTTGGAGGAAGAAGCACCCACATCGTATTTGGGTGCAGAGGACTCAATAGATTCTTCCTTTTCCATACCATAGCATTATAATTAGGTTTATTTATCGGAGCCTTCTTATTCCTATAATTGTTAGAAAAATATCCTTATGTGTTGCAATTATAGCACTTCACCTTCTTCTATCCCAAATTCACTGAATTTCCTCCAAGTCTAGAATGATTAGCTTTATGACCAAATTTATAACATGTGTGACAATGACCTTGAAAAATCATATTCATTTGTGATCCATTCATTCCATTCACAAATGATCTATAGCTTTTGTTATTAACTTGACTATTGCAGTTGTTACCCTTATACCCAAAATTTCCGCATTTAAAGAATTAAATATTGTGATTCACGTTTCTTTTGCAATCAACAAATTTATGTCCAAAATAATTACACTAAAAACAATATCCATTAAATGATGAGTAGCTTTGAGCATTAGGTTTCCCAATCAAAGGTTTGGAAGTAGTAGGTCTATGAGTCTGAACATTGTTTGCACCTTCTGTCTTCTTTTCATTCCCTATACCTTTGCCTTTTCAACAATCATGGGTGAATCCTAATCCTTCCTTATCCTTGTATTCTTTCTCCATTGACAATAGTTGATCTGATAAGACACTATTTTCACTAACTTAACTTCTGATTTCATCTTCAGTAATTATTTTTCTAACTTCCCATTTTCTTCAGTCTTTAGATTAACCATATTATTTAAGCTTTCTTCCACTTTCTTACATTCTTCTATCTGCTATTTTAGATTCAAAATAATCTCATATGCTTGCTTCAATTCCTTTCTAACTTCTCTATGCCTTACTTTGAACTTCTATATTTTGTCTCTTAGCTTCTCCACACATTCATTCACTACCTTCACATTCTCTTTCAATTCTTCATTCTTAGATTCCATGCTTTTAAGATCTTCAAGGGTTGTCTTCAATTATTCATCTAGCTAATATTCTACATCCATTTCCATAGGATCCATCTATTCAAATGAATATCTCCCTCAAGTGGTTAAGCTAATAGCAAGGGACCAAGCTCTGATACAAATTGTTAAAAATAATGGAATATTGAGAAGGGGGATTGAATTAGTATTCTTCTAGAACTTAAAATTGAAACAAATAATATTCTGTTGATCTAAAACCTTACTTGAAACACACTATTCTTATCATGAAATGAGAGATATAAATGTCCTCAACATAACACAACCACACAAAAGACACCAAATATTTTTATACGTGGAAAACCCAATAATAGAAAAACCACCAAGAGGGTTAACTCTCATGATAATATACCTAGTTATATGAGATTACCAAAACATGATCACTATTAGAGGGCTCATTGTCCAGAGAACTTACTGCTCAAATACAAACAACCTAATTCTAGAAAGGCTTACTACCAAAAGGAACAAACTGAGAAAATTGCATCTAAACATGGATTAAATTAGTTCAAGTTAAAGATTTGACAATATACTGACTTCTTGTAGCAGATCTCATTAAGAACCTCTATAAAACACTTCACCAACTCACTACACCAATTTATTTCTAAAGAGGAGGAATTCTGGAAGCAAGATCGAGAGCCTTATGGCTTAAAAGTGGTGACAAAAATACAGAGTTTTTCCATATGACCACCCTCAAGCATAGGGCTGCTAATAGAATCAATAAAATTTAGGTGGGGTAGAGATGAGTTGACAAGAATGAAGAGTTTTTACAGGAAGCCATTCGTTATTTCACTAATCTCCTATATCCTCGTAATCCTCTAGCCCAAAATGAGATCTTGCAGGAAATTCCCAACATTGTCTCTTAGGATATGAACTTGGAGCTAACTCGGATCCTATCTCATGATGAAGTTCACAATGCGGTCTTCTCTTTTGAAGGTTACAAAGTCCCTAGCCCTGATGGCTTCCCTCTATTTTTTTTTCAAAACTTTTGGTAGATCTTTTGCTCTGATATGGTCGCTACAACTCAAGAGTTTTTGGGTCTCGCTCTCTCCTAAAGGAGTTGAATGATACCTTCTTTATCCTCATCCCCAAGAAACCTAATTCTTGCTCTTTTCAATATTTTAGACCTATTAGTCTTTGCAATTATATATATTAAATCTTCACCAAAATCCTTGTGCTCAAACTTAAGAATTTCCTCCCTTCCTTAATTTCAAAACACCAAAATGGGTTTGTTCCTAGGAGGTAGATCTTGGATTTTGTTATTGTTGGATTGTTGGCATTGAAAAAAACATTCAATCAAGAGAACCTATATGTGTTAAGATTTGTCATTCCTATCTAACACTTACTAGTGAAGACACTAATCGGTGAAAAAGTATAAGTAGAGTGGTGTTTTTTTCAGTAAGCAAAAGTTGATATAAAGAAACAGCTAGCTCACAACAACATTGGTAATGAATGATCAAAGGTTCAATCAGCTTAAGGAAAGATAGACTAAGTCAACTAGTCTTTCATTCAAGAAGATCAGTCACTTTGATGATGATGAAGTCACAAAAGGTGACTCAGGTAAGAAAACTTCAAGTTGTATGCAAACCAGGATCTCATTGGCAAACAGGGGAAGAGACTTGATGCTAGCACTACAAACTGGCAATCAAAGGATGAACCAGTAATATAGAAGTGCAGTGGTATACCATTATAATGGTATGACAAAAGGAAGATAGGTGATCACCATAAATCTTGGAACAGTGATCGGTATTCAGTTGTGGTGGCAAAAGATGAGTTGGTGAGTTTGTGTCTACACCAAAGCATATGTTGGTAATGTAAATTTCAATTATCATGCAGTCAATTATGATTACTCACAGAATTTTTTGTTGACACTTGGCAGAAATGTTTGAAGGCGCACAGAGAAAGAGTGGTAGATTTTGAATTTGAAATCTTCTGAAATCCATGATTGATTTAATTGAGGAAATGCCTAAAAGTGTTGGTAGAAAATGTATAAAGCATTCTTGAGTTCATTGAGAAAGTTTTCTTCGTGAAATTTACAACAAGAAGATCTTGTTGAAGGCCGTCCAAAGTGAAGAGCACGGGGAGAGGAAGTGCTAAAAGGTTTTAGTAGAGTAGAGTGTGTTTGAGGTAGATTGACTAAGTGTAGAGTCGAGAGATAGAGGACCGACAAAGTGTAGAGCTGAAGGACAGAGAACCAACAAAGTGCAGAGCATAAGGTCAGAGTACTGGTAAAGTGCAGTGTTGAGGGACAGTTGAGTAACTAAGTGAAGAACTCAAGGTGTAAGAATAAAACTGGTGTTGTGCAGAGAAGACACAACCGGTGTAGATTGAGTAAGATTCATATTGAGATATAATCAACCTATTAGTAGCTAATTCAGTAGATCATCCATTTGTTGCTTTCTAGCCACTGCAACATAAATCACTTAACCGGGTGACATCTTAGTTGATGTTCTTAAGTCCTTCAAATAGGCTACCTTTAACAGGGTAAAGGCACTAACCGGCATTAAACAAAATCCCTTAACTGGGTGGCACCTAACAATGTCTTTGTAATCTCCTAATAGGGATGGCTCCTCATAGGGCATACTTCAGAAGAGTACAAATTTTGTGAGTTCCTACTCACACCGTGGTTTTCTCCCATTTGGATTTCCACGCGATAACTTCTTGGTGTCACTCTCAACTTTTCATGCTTGCTTATTTTAATTTAGTGATTAAGTATATTGTTGGATATTATATTAATGCAGATTTAAATTAAGTTTAATTTTGAAAGTTTGTTCAAGTGTTGATTCATCCCTCCCCTCTTAGCACCGATTGGGACTAACAATTGGTATTAGAGCATCAGGTCCTTAGAATCAAAAGAAGCTTAATCAACTTAAGGAAATATCCAAGATGATGCGTAAGGAGGATCCTAAGTTCTCTAATGAGAATTACATCTTATGTTGGGGAAGAAAGAAACTCTATCCAAGATCCCTAGGTGAGCACTACTGAAATCATGTGATAACAGAGTATAATGAACCTTCAGGGACTCTTACTCTAGATTAGATCAAGGAAAGGCAAGATAATGTTGCTGCTATGGATCTGATAGTCAACACTCTTTCTGATAATGAGTTTGTTGAGGTATAAGATTTGAAAACAACTTTTTAGATATGGAATAAGATGAAAAAAGTCTATGGGAGAGATCCTCTTGTTCAAAAGGCCAAAGTAGATAGCTTGAGAGGAAAATATGATGAGATGAGGATGCAGGAAGGAGAAAACATAGAGCAGTATAGCAAGAGGATAAAGGATATAGTAAAGTCCATTAAAAGTGTTGGAGGAAATATTGAGGAGGATGATGTGGTTAGAAAAATCCTGAGAACCTTGCTACCATGATATTCCATAAGGGTCTCTACTATCAAGGAACTCAAATCCTTGGGAACAGTTAGTGTAAATCTTGATTCATTGATCAGTAAGTTGACTGATTTTGAATTGAGCAATTATGACAACAACTTACCAAAGATTGATGCTCCTTTCAAAGCCTCCATGATGAATGCACCAAAAAGGAGAATGAAAGAAATTGGTAGCAATTCTACTACCAAAACTGGTCATTCCAATGAAAGTGACAATCTACTATTTGAGGTAGAGGAGCAAGATGAAATTGAAGCTCTATTTTCAAGAGGATTGCCAAGATGAAAAGGAAATTATAAAGGTAAATTACCCTTAAAGTGCTTCTCCTTTAATAAGATAGGTCATATTGCTTCAAGATGTCCTAACAATGATAGAGACAGGAAGGATAATTTATGACGCTATAGGTACAAGAGAAAGATGGAATGTTATCTTGCAGAAGGAGTCACTGATGAAGAATCAGAAGGATCTTATGAAGATGGCATTGCCTTTGTGGTAGTCAGGGAGGACAACACAGAGGAAGGAAATATGGCATTGATCTCTAGCACAAACTGGTGTGGAGAATGGGTGATCAACAGTGGTTGCACTCATCACTTGACCGATGATAGAAACAAATTCCTCAACATGGAGGATTGCAATGGAGGAACTGTGAGATTCAGAAATGATGCTTCTTGTATAGTAAAAGGTAAGGGCTCTTGATAAGAAAAATTCTGATGATGTCTATTGGGTAGAAGGGTTAAAATATAGTTTGTTAAGTGCTGCACAACTTAACAATAAAGGTTACTGATTAGATTTCAATGAAGGAATATGTAAAATAAATGATAAATCAGGAAGTCTAACTGCCACCGGTAAACAGTCAAGAGGAAATCTATTTCATCTAGACACCACCATAGGTAGTTGTCTAATGGCTAAGGTTGAAGATAGTTGGTTGTGGCACAAAAGATTGTGTCATGTTAACTTTGATAGCATAGGAAAAGTCAGTAAGGAAAAATTTGCCAGAGGTATGCCTGACATAGTGAAACCCAAAAATGCTATGTGCAAAGATTGTCAACTAGGAAAGTTGGTCGGGTCTAGTTTCAGAGGGAAAAAACTTTTCATCTAAAAATATGTTTGACTTAGTTCATAAAAACTTGTGTGGTTCCATGAGAACCAAGATTTTCTATGGAGACCGGTATTTTATGTTGTTTGTGGATGACTTCTCAAGAATGATGTGGGTTGTATTCTTGAAGGAAAAATTTGAATCCTTTCACATGTTTAAGGTTTTTAAGGCTCAAGTAGAAAGAGGAACTGGTAACAATCTGATGTGTTTGAGATCAAATAGAGGAGGAGAGCTTACCTCTCAAGAGTTCATGAATTACTGCAAGGAACAAGGGACTATTAGACAAATGTGTGCACCCAGAACACCTCAGCAGAATGGAGTCATTGAAAGAAGAAATAGAACTCATTTTGATTGTACAAGGACTTTGATGATATAGAAGAACATTCCACACATCTTCTGGAGAGAAGAAATAACAATTGTTGTATACACTTTGAAGCTGATATAGGTAAAGAAAGGGACAAATAAAACTCCCTATGAATTATGGAGTGGATACTCACCTAATGTCTATTATTTCAAAGTATTTGGAAGAAGGTGCTATATCAAGAGGGACGAGTACACTAGAAAATTTGATCCCAAGAGTGATAAAGGAACTTTCTTAGGTTACTCAACAAAGAGAAAGGCATACCGGTGTTTAAATAAAAGGACCTATAAGATTGTGGAAAGTAAAAATGCCAGAGTAGATGAGTACTCTGTGAAAAATGAACAAGACAATAAGAGTGAACCAGAGGACTATAAAGGATTCGAGTACAATGTACCAGTGGAACCTACTGAAGAAGATCTCGTTCAAGTGGCTAATGAAGAAGCTTGTGAAGTAGAACCTGCACAACCGGTAGAAGAAGCTCCAAGGAGTGAACCAGTATTGGCTAAGTATGTAAAAAATAATCACTCTACAGAAAATATCATTGGTGACAAGGATGAAGGAGTTATAACCAGAAGAAGAGAAAGAGAGAATGGTTGTATGTTCTCCATTTTTTAGCCCAAAACAAAAAAGGAGGCTCTAAAAGATGATGATTGGGTCAAAGGCATGGAAGAAGAACTGGACGAAACTAGTAAAGTGATAAGAAACAAAGCAAGATTGGTCTGTAAGGGCTATGCTCAAGAAGAAGGTTTGGACTATGTAGAAAACTTTGCATTGGTGGCCAGGCTGGAAGGGGTCATAATTTTGCTAGCCTATGCTTCTTATAAAAAAATTTAAGTTTACCGAATGGTTGTTAAATCGACATTCTTAAATGGGATATTGGAGGAAGAAGTATACATATAGAAATTGAAAGGGATTTCATCTGAAGATAGAAATAATATGATATGCAGGTTGTAGAAGGCTCTTTATGGGTTGAAACAAGCACCGAGAGCTTGGTATGAGAGGTTACACTCATATGTGCTAAGCATAGGGTTCAAAAGAACTAGTGATAGCAGCAACCTATATCTAAAGGGTGGAGTTGAAGAAAAACACCTAATTGCTGAGATCTTTGTAGATGACATCATCTTTCAGGGAAATGATGAGATGATAAGAAACTTTGTAGAAAAAATGAAGCAATAATTTGAGATATCCATGATTGGCGAGATAAAGTTTTTTATTGGCCTACAAGTCTCTCAACTAAAGAATTGTATCTTCATCTGTCAGACTAAGTACATAAGGGAAATTCTGAAAACTTTTGGAATGGAAGATTGAAAACCTTTTGGAACTCCAATGGTTATAGTTTGCAAGCTATCTAAATATGATGAGGCTAAAGAAGTGAATGAGACACTTTACAAGTCCATGATCAGTAAGTTGCGGTATGTAGTACATAGCAGACTAAACATAGCACAAGTTGTTGGCTTGGTTGCCAGATTTTCTACAAATCCGAAAGAGACTCACATGGTGGCAGTCAAAAGAATATTCAAATACCTAAAGGGGATTGATGAGTATGGTCCTAGTATCCACATAAGGGAGACTTTAGTTTAAGTGTCTTCACTAATTCAGATTGGGATGGGAACATTCATGACATAAAGAGCACTAGTGGAGGTGCATTCTTTCTCGGAGACATGATTGCATCTTGGACAAGTAAGAAACAAAACTACATATATCAATCCGCAGCTAAGGCTGAGTATGTAGCTATTGCAATCAACTGCACATAGATAGTTTGGATCAAGCAACTGCTGGAAGGAATACAAGAAAAAGTGGTTGGACCAGTAGTGATTCATTATGACAACACCAGAGCCATTGACATATCCAAGAACCTAGCGATGCACTCCAAACCGAAGCACATAGCCATCAAATATAACTATCTAAGGGAACAAGTTAAAGAGAAGGAAGTGACATTGGAGTACATACCAACAAAAGAGAAGATGGCTGACATCTTCACCAAGCCACTATAGAAGGAAACCATTGACTATCTCAGAGGTAAGTTGGAGGTTATGCCCTTCTATTCAGTAAAGTAAGCAAACAAGGTTCTACATCAATTTGGTATGATTTCAAGTTTTTTTTTTTTTTTTAAAGAGAGACTAGATTGATGAGTGTGGACTACTCTAGTTAGGGGGAGAAGTCTTGTTAGTATACAAAAAAGAATTTTTGGCATTATTGTCAAAGGGGGAGATATGATTAGAATGCTTGAGAATTGGTAAGTAGTGATTAAGCTGAAGCTGCTACATTAGAGTATTAGCAGTGACAGGGGGAGATATTCATTACTTAGGGAAGAAGTAATGACCGAACTGGTACAAAGATGAAGGAAGTAAAATAACATGCAACTATTTAGCCAGATTCTGAAGTGTTTTCCATCAATGCCAAAGGGGGAGATTGTTTGATTGTTGGCATAGACAGAACTAGTCAATCCATAGAACCGGTATATGTCTTAAGATTTGTCATTGATGTCCAACACTTAGCGGTGAAGAGACTAATTGGTGAAGTGGTATAAGTAGAGTGGTGTTTTTTTTCAGTAAATAAAATTTGATATAAAGAAACAACTAGCTCACAACAACATTCGTAATGAATGTTCAAAGGTTCAATCAGCTTAAGGAAAGATAGAATAAATCAACTAGTATGTCATTCAAGAAGATCGGTCACTCTGATAATGATGAAGTCACAAAAGGTGACTCAGGTAAGAAAACTTGAAGTTGTATGCAAACCAAAATCTCATTGGAAAATAGGGGAAGAGACTTGATGCTAGCACTACAAACCAGTAATCAAAGGATGAACTAGTAATATAGAAGTGTAGTGGCATACTAGTATATTGGTATGATAGAAGGAAGATAGGTTATCACCATAAATCTTCGAGTGGTGATCAGTTATTCAGTTGTGGTGGCAAAAGATAAGTTGGTGAGTTTGTGTCTACGCCAAATCATATGTTGGTAAGGTAAATTTCAGTTATCATGTAGTCAAGCATGATTACCTTTGGAATTTTTGGTTGACACTCAACTGACTAAACACGACCCAAAAATTACTATATTTGGAGGATGTGGTGGTAGAATTTGTTTGAACACTTGGCATAACTGTTTGAAGCTGCACAGATAAAGAGTGGGAGATTTTGAATTTGAAATATTCCTAAATCCATGAATGCTTTGATTGAGGGAACGCCTAAAAGTGTCAGCAGAAAATGTATAAAGTATTCTTGAGTTCATTTAGAAATTTTTGATCATGAAATTTGCAACAAGAAGATCTTGTTGAAGGCGATCCAAAGTGAAGAGCAAAGAGAGAGGAAGTGCTAAGAGGTTTTAGTAGAGTAGAGTGTGTTTGAGGTAGATCGAATAAGTGTAGAGTTGAGAGATAGAGGACCGACATAGTGCAAAGTTGAAGGACATAAAACTGGTAGAGTACAGAGCCAAAGATCAGAGGACCGACAGAGTGCAGTGTCGAGGGATAGTCCACCGGCTGAGTCAAGAGCCGAAGATGTAAGAAGAAAATTGGTGTTGTGCAGAGAAGACACAACCAGTGTAAATTGAGTAAGATGCATATTAAGATCTAATCAAGCTATCAGTAGCTAATTTAGCAGATCATCCATCTATCGCTTTCTAACCACTGCAACATAAATCCCTTAACCAGGTGGTCTTTAACAGGTCCCTTTTGTAAAATCCCTTAATTGGGTGACATCTTAATTGATGTTCTTAAGTCCTTTAACCAGGCTACCTTTAATAGGGTAAAGTCACTAACCGAACTTGAACAAAATCCCTTAACTGGGTGGCACCTAAAAGTCTCTTTGTAATCTCCTAACAAGGATGGCTCCTCATAGGGCATACTTCAGTACAAATTGTGCGAGTTCCTACTCACACCGTGGTTTTCTCCCATTTAGGTTTCCACGAGAGAACTTTTCAGTGTCACTGTCAACTTTTCAGGCTTGCTTATTTTACTTCAGTGATTAAGTATATTGTTGGATATTAGATTAATGCAGATTTACATTAAAAGTTTAATCGTGAAAGTTTGTTCAAGTGTTGATTCACCCCTCCCCTCTTAGCATTAGTTGGGACTAATAGTTATTGTGGTGCATGAGAACATTCACTCCTTATCTATCAATAAAAAATGAGGTTTTTTTTTTCTGAAATGGGACCTGTTGAAAGCTTTTGGTAGACTCAACTCAAGTTTTCTTCTCAGAATTCATAGGGCATTTGGATTTGGAGACAACTTCATCTAAATTATTGAACAATGTGTGTCCACTCCCAAATTTTTTGTCTTGATTAATGAAGTTGTGTCTAGTTTCTTCTCTGCATCAAGGGGCACTAGATAGGGGGATCCACTATCTCCATTCCTTTTCATTCTGATGAGTGAAGATCTTAGTAAAATTATCCAAAGAGAAGTTAGCAAAGGAAATATTATGGGCTTACAACCCTCCTCCAAGGCCTCTTCATGCTCTCACCAACAATTTGTGGATGATACTTTATTGATGGGGGAAAGTTTGGTTAAAGAAGCTAAGAAGTTATAAAACACTCTGGGTACTTATGAAAAAGGCACAGGGCAAAAAATTAGTTTGGCTAAAAGCTCAATTTTTTCTTTAACACCCTTGAGCATAGGAAAATGAAGATTGCCTCGATTTTAGGGTGTAAAGTTGGAATTTTGCCTGACTCTTATTTAGGTCTTCCCCTCTACCATGGTCCATCCCCAGATTCCTTCTGGGTGAACCTTATTGATAGATTCCATAATAAGTTGGTTGGGTGGAAAGGTGCTTTGTTAAGCTAAGCTGGTAAGCTCCAACTTCTTAAAGCTTCGCTGCATAGCCTCCCGATTTATGCTATGAGTTTATTCAAAATTCCCTTCAAATTTTCTCATAAACTAGAAAGAATACAAAAAAAATATTATGGATAGGAACTAAAATTAAAAACAGATTATATCTTGTAGCTTGGAATCAAGTTTGCCTTCCCATCCATGGGGGCTTGGACATTAGAAATATGAGAGACTTCAATAAAGCTATGATGGCCAAGCAACTGTGGAGATGTCTTAAAGAGAATAATGAATGGATTGACATTTTCAAACATAAATACCACATTCAGGATATCCAAAATACTCAAGAAGCCTATGACCTTCCCAACTCTGTCTCTGATTTATGGAGCAATTTCTTTGGCTCCTCCAAAATTATTTTGCATGGTTGTAGATGGGTACTGGGGAATGGCTCCAAAATTAGGTTTTGGGAGGATTGGTGGACTGGTGATGGTCCCCTATTAGATTTTGTTTGGGCTCCTCCTTTCAAAGAGTTATGTCTCAGAAAAACTGCCCCCTGGGTAGTTGATTATATTAGAGATGGAGTCTAGTTGGATCTTAATTATGTGGATGATGCTTTAGTACCCTTGCAACCCTGGTTGAATTGTATACATATCCCCTTCTCTCATGTGGAGGATGAAGTGTTCTGCAATTTTTCCTCTTCTGGGAAATTCAAGGTTGTCGATGCTTACAAGTTCATCTCTAGAAACATTTCTCTCCCCCCCCCCCCCCTTGTGGGACAGTATCTAGAATAAGCTCTTAACTCTGAAAATTTGTTGGCAAATGCACACTCCAATGAGACATTGTAGGTGATTGAAGGTTTTGTCATTCATGGCAACCTTACAATCCTATGACACCGGCAAGGCAATCCACTGGCACCAACAAAGTCAGATTCTACACTGGCACACAGACCACTGGCACCGGCAATGAAAGGAAGCATACCGGCACAGAAGCCGACATGAATTTTGTTTGTAATTTATTTTGTTTATTATTGTAAAATCATTGTAAGCCGACTTGGAAAATTGTAAAATGACTCATATATATAAGAAATCATTGTAGAACAAATATGTAATGCATGGAGGAATGTAATTAAGTGAAATAAGGCAGACCTATTATGCGAATTATAGGTTAAGAGTTTATGTAAGAAGCAGAGCTATAAATCGGTACTATATCTAGCATAGTAGATGCTATTTTGAAGTAGTACAAGACATTGGATTTATATAATCTATTTTGTAAGTCAGTGAGACTTCCCATTTTGTAATTGAGTAGTGAGCTCTAGGCACTTGGCCTTCCTGCATGTGTAGGCCCCTCTTGTAGCAGTAATATTCTCTTATTGGGCAGTAAGTGAATATTGTGGGTCACAAATCCCACTGAGGTTTTTCCCACACCGGGTTTCCTCGTTAAAATACTGTGTTATGGTGTGTTTTTCATGTGGTTGTTGTTATCTTTGTTCATTGCATTATTTCTTGTTTATCGATATACAACATTAATATGCTTTACATGTTTTAAGTCAAGAAAATCAACAAATCAATTAGATACTGATTCACCCCCCCTCTCAGTATCTATGGGAATCCTAACAAAATTAACATATTTTTTTGGTTGTTTATGCAGGGTAAGATTTCTACCATTGACAATCTTTGCAAACGAGGTGTTCCTCTTACTAATAGATGCTTCCTTTTCAAAGAAGTGGAGGAAAATGTTGGTCATCTGCTGCTACACTGCTCTTTTACCATGGATATCTGGAGTTTCTTTTTTTGATATCTAGAACACTAATTAGGTCTTCCCTGATTATGTTCAAAGGTTGTGGTTTGAATAGAAGTGCCCCTTCGACAATCAGGCTTTGGGAGTGCTCTAGAATATGTCTCTTCCTCATATTGCTTGGGGTATTTGGAAAGAAAGAAATAATAAAGTCTTTAGAGATTTGGAATCTATTGCGCTTGTTGTGGCTATTAGAATTCGTAATTCTATCAAGGAGAATTTTGTTCACTCTTTTCCCTATATAAGGAATGACCATCCCCTCCCTTCTCTCCAGGAGGAATGGGATACTATCAAATGGTGGCAAATTGACTGGAATATTGCCATTCTGGTGCACAAAATAAAATAGTACAAAAAAAATGTTCTTTGGTACCCCCCCATTGGGGTGGATCAAAATCAATGTCGACGAGGTGACTAAAGGGAATCCTGGGTTTGCTGGGTGTGGGGGAGTGGCTAGGAATCATATAGGTCTGTTGGTTTCTCACATGGTGCTCCCTTTGGGCATTCAGTCCAACCACTTTGTAGAGGCCAGCGCTACGCACTTTGGGTTACACATGGCTAAAAGGGAAGGTTTTAGAAAGGTCAGGCTGGAATTTGACTCACTAAACATTATTAACTGTTTGAATGGGCATACAGAGCCTAGCTGGACTATTGCCAACATGATCAAGGATTTCCAAGATATGATAGAAGAGTTAGATGAATTAAAAATTTCCCACGTCTTTGGAGAAATAAATAAGGTGGTGGGCTACGTGGCAGCTAAATGGTAGAGAAGTAGGGACTCTTTCCCAAAAAACTTGTGTGATATGGCTTGTGATGATTCCTCCCACTTGCGGTAATTAATGAATTTTAATCATGATTTGATTAAGTTGTTGCGGAAATGACTACTTTTTTATTTCCCTATTCAAAGATCTAGTGACTACCCTTGTGCTTGGATTTCCTGTCTTATTGTGTGGCCCATCACCTGCTACTGTTTGGAGACTGTGTGGCCCATTTCTTACTACTCTTCAGAGACTTCTATGGTGTGGCCCATTCCCTGCTTTTTTTTGGTGACTCGGATCATTATGGGTGGGGACAAGAATAGGCAAGAGCCGCCCACTTTGAGAAATGGAAGAAAAATAAGGAGGTTTTGTAGGAAATCGTTGATGGGGGAATTGTCCCCTTCTTGGAAAGACTCTATGGACCTTCTCGTCTGCTCATGAAAATGTTTGTTAATGGGTGGAAAAAAGAGGTTTTGAGGGCTTATGGTGCTAAATTCCAGCTAGATGAAACCTTGGTGGCTACAGTTACGAGTCTGACAATGAATGGCAGAAGGTTCTATAGAGACAGTAAAAATGGGGAGGAAGACATGGCAAATTTTTCCGACAAAGGTAAGGAGCATTCAAGAGTCAATAAAATGGTTGATGGTGGCTACAATAGGAAAGATCTTATGGCTCCCTAGGTGGATATGGTCGAGTTCATCATGAGGTACATTATGCTTGATGGCAAATATGACAGTATCTTTTCTTACCATTTTCCCATTTTGAATCACTTTAGGCATGAAAATGTCATTTCTATTCCTTTTTATCTGGCCTCTTCTTTGGAGAATAATCTTGGAAAACACGTTGAGAATCCAAATAATCCGGTTCTCCATGAAGGGCTTATTGTGTTCATTATGGAGTACGCTAAGACCCATGAAGTTGTGCCTTCTCTCTCTGAGAAAGGCCAAATCTCACAAACTAATATTCAGGAAGTCCCTGATTCAGATATGGAGATGAAGGATAGTGGGAGTTCCAAACCTTTTGATGACCCTGACTATAAGCCGACTAAAGAAGGTGAACTGTTGGTCACCCGTGGAACTAGCAAGAATCCCCTAGATGGGCGGCCAGTAAATATAAATCAACCAACAAGCTGATTTCTGAGCCTTCTTCTAAAAAGAAGAAGCTTGCAATTAAGGACTACGGTCCCAAGACCCTGGACCAAGGAATTAAACTTGACATTCCTCTTAATGTCCAGTGGGAAAAATAGGGGACTCTTCCTAAAGAAGTGGATAGTGGGTTACAGAAGAATAGTACTCTGATGAACCTAGTGATGGAAGCAACTAGAAGCCAAGAGAGCTGTTGGAAGTGGGTGGAGAAGGAAATAATAGATATCTTCACTACTACGCCTGAGCCTAACAAATATCAGAAGCTCATGATCATGACCCACAAGCTCTCCCAAGATATCGAGGTTATGAAATGTAACCATGAACAAAGAATTGAAAAGGTTGAACAGTCTATGACAGAGATAAAGAAAAACCTCAAGAACTTGGTCGACATAAGAAAGGAGGCCATGAATAATATTATGGAGGGGCTTGAAAAGATCAATGTCATGGTTGCAGTGTATAGATCCATTCAGAGTGATCCTGAGAAAGGTCTTGGAGGTGAAGACATTGCTGCTGGAGGCAACAAAACCACAGTCCCTAGCTCCAGGACTAGAAGCGGGAGCAGCAATAAGGGCACCTCGAGGTTCACATGGAGGAATTGGAGAAAATCAACAAGATTACCATCCATAAGAACAAGGAGCTGGTGCACTCTCTTAATTGAGTGTCTCTATTTTGTTGTTTGTGTCTTTTTTGCTTTTGTGTCTACTCTGGGGTGCTCCCTTGTTTTGTTGTTGGTTTTTTTTTGGGTTGGCTGATGGCCAGATTCTGTAAAACTTTTGGTTTCGGGTCTATATGTAAAAAGGGCATTTATGTTTATCAAAAACTCACTACACGAATTTTCTCATATTGAACAAACCTCTTTAACTTTGTTTCTTAGCACATTTATCCTTTGCTCATGCTCACTACTCCTTCACAACATAGTCAATTCATGTTTTTAATACATACATTTCCACACTCTCAACCTAAAGAGATCCTATATATATATATAAGTATCAATTTGGAAATATACATCAAGTCAGCCTTTGAAATACTTCTCGAAAGAATATTTTTAATGATCAAGATACATGGTACAATCACCAAAGTAGAATACCAATATAAGTCTTCAAAGTTGGCCAATCAAAAAATGAACACATCCTCAAAGTACCAAAATATTACAATTGCCAGAGCACAAAAAGGAACAACTGAATCATAGCTAAGACCAAAATTTTTAGGGCACAATAATCACAATCCAAATCAACATTACATGATTCAAAATGTGAAAACCAAACCACCAAATAAATATTACTAGACATCATAGAAATTGGAAAAAAAAGAAGCATAAGAATATTGTCATCACAACATATTCGAACATACAACTTAAGCACAACATTTGGAGAACATCTTCCAGAGCATAAGACCAATATCACAACCAACACTAAAAAATATCGCATTTAGATACCCATGTTCTTATAATTACAAAGCAATAATCATATAAAAATTGTGACAACAACAACAACAACAATAGTTCTGCATACATACCTATCTTCCACTATTCTACAGACATACCTATCTTCTAAAATTTTGCACACACCAATCTTAAATCACACACTAGACTAAGTGAGATCCCCAATTTTGACATCAATGACAACTCAGATAAGTAGTTCCAACATATGTCTTGTTGTAATGGTTATGTTAGCTTATGTGTTGTTGTTGATGTGTTTTAGCTTATGAGTGAAGGTGTTGGTGCTCTTATGTAAAACAATAATGATTATATTTTTGTCTACCACTCTATCTAATTTTGATTTCTCTCATTTGGTACTAGTGTTTACCATTTGGTATTTGATGCCTATCATTTATTCTAGTTGCTATGTGATTATCAGTGATGTTGATGAAGTTATTTTAGACATCATGTCTTTTTTTAATGTTTTCTAAGGAAGTATTGCATGTTTTTGATATGATAGTACAATGATCACATATTCAGATGTGGACTACAAGCATGATGATTTAATGAATATGTTGTTGATGAACTTTTGAATACTACAAAGTATTGTAGTATCTCTTTTGTTTCTCCAGATTAAGAAAATGGTGGTTCAAGGTGTTCTAGTCTCTAGAAGCTGGTAAAACAAGTGAATGCGGGAAAGTTGTGTGAGGATAGTCTACAAGAATGCTTTGTATTCCTCTACATTTGTAGTTGTGGTGTTGCTATTCTAGATTTGATGTTTAAGATTTGTAAGTGTTGCACTCCTATCTCCTCAAGTCCCTAGTGTTGCAGTTGGTGTCTCTAGTTATAATTTTTTTTTTGGTAGTATGGTTCTTGATTAAGAGTGGTCAAAAGAATACTCCACATTGATTCTTTCATTGTTATAGTTTTAGGGACAATCTCATAATGTTTTCATAGTGTCTTACCTCAACTTTTAGATGGTTACATGTTTAGGAAGTTTGGTTGTCAATGTCTTATCTCTTGACTGTCTCTCCTAGCTTTCAAATTAAGGTGTGCTTTGTAATAGTCTTGTCTTGCCAACCTATTTTGGTATGCTAGTGTGAGATAAGTGTGTATAAGTGTTGATGGATGTTCAAGGAATGTGTCTATGTGGTACGTGTTGAATACACTACAAGACTAAAAGGGGGGAGGGTAATCAATCTCAACCTCAAAACACTTCACTACAAATCTATTCAACTTTCAACCACAATTAACTTATCATTGTAATTATAAAGCATGAAAGCACAAAGCACAACAAACACATGAACACCAGATTTACATGGAAAACCCTATATAGGAGAAAACCATGATGAAAATATCAATCACAATATGAATAATTGGTTACAATATTTAGGCTCAAGACCAATGATCTCACTTCCTCGTAAGTACTTGCAATACTAAGGGACACAACCTTAGGGAAAGATACAAAGTTTTGCACAAACAGTCAAAAGGAACACTACTTCTTTTGGTAGGTGTAGAGGAAAAATGAACTAAAATGAACAAGATCTCTTGATCATGAGATTGTCCTTGAACCACTATAGAGCAAGAAACTAATGTCATTGAAAAAAAATTTGATTTCAAACTCTATCCCAGTGCTCTTCACAACTATCTTTCATGCTTCTACTATAACAAATCTACTTATGCATCAGCCAAATCAATTTTACATCAATTCAAATGTGTCCCATACTCAGCTCATATCACATAATCAACTCATACATATACACTCCTATATATACAAGAAAATTCACTAAAACTCTCAACTATGTCAGCCATAGACATAAATAGTAATATTACATAAATTAGGCCACCTGAACCCAAAACAGCTATTGTAGTCCAATCTAGGAGATAGAGGGGACCAAAACACATCATAAAACAACCTTTCTAAATAATTCCAATGAATCACACACACTTACACATCCTCCAAGGTCAGCACCAAACAAAATATGTAGATGAATAGTGTAGGACGCCAACCAATCAACCCAAAAAACATTCCTCAATGCACAAAACTTAATGTGGATCTACATATGCCATGGTGATACACATAAAAACATCAAAAATCAACCACGAAAAGGGTGTTGAATAAACAATAAGACTAAGAGGGGGGAAAAGAAATGGTTTGGATTTCTAACACAACTTTAATTTTTATCTATTAAACTTCAAACAATAGCTAATATATTACTTCAATGAGTCCAAGGGGTTGAGCTTAACTGGCTAAAACATTGTGTTCTCAGTTTGGAGACCCAAGTTAAATTCCCAATAGGGACATATAAAGTGGAATTCTAAGTTGTGACTCTTGGCCTTCCATAGGATGGGGAAGGTCTTGGGGTCAATTTAATGGAATTCTAAATTGTGACTCTTGGCCTTCTATAGGATGGAGAAGGTCTTGGGGTCAATCTAATCAAACATTAATAATAATAATAATAATAATAATAATAATAATAATTCAAAGATATGTAATGGAGATGGGCCCCCCTACTATGTCCCCACTGGTTCATAGCTCCAGTCAAAAGCTATTCAGGCTTTAGCCGATTACCAATCAATAAAAAAAAATATTACTTTAATGAAATCTTTAAAGCCCAAAACACATATCAACTCATGAACACCGGATTTATGCGTGAAAACCCAAGAGAGAAAAAAACATTGTGAGAATCACACTCACAATATACATATAAATGATTACAATGATTAGGCCACAAGCCAGTGAGGTCACTTCTTCAAAATTGCTAGCTAAGGTGCGTAACCTTAAGGCAAGATACAAATGACTTGTACAAGTGAAAGTCACTACTTTAGGACAAGATACAAAAACTTTCCAAGAGGGACATATTATCTTGAAACACGAATATCTTAACTAAAAATGAATAGGATCTCCCGATCATGAAATTGACCATGAACCTTTGTGCTAAGTTCTCCTTATCATGTCGAATACATCTAATATCAAACCCTACCATCAGACATTGTCAAAGCTCTTCTTAACTGATGAAATAACTCTCATTACTTCGGAAATGTCTAGTTTAGTAAAGGCCATATTGCATACATAAAACTTCCACAACACTCTAGTAAGGTACTCTACTCATGTATTCCATCTCTCATGGAGATGTAGGATAATCCAAAATAGATAACTTTAGTCCAATTGTAAAAGGAACACATAATATTCTACAATCCTCAATATTGAAACTCTATAAAATTGAATTCTCATACTTCAGCCTAGCCATAGCCTTTTGTTCACTCTATCTCTTCTAATTTCCATCCCAGGAACATGTTTAGTTGTGCCATGATCCTTCATTTCAAATTTGGCTGCAAGTTGAGACTTTAGTTCTGAAATCATACCTTTCCTTTTATAAATGAATAACATATTATTAATATACAATATGTTTTGACAAAGAGTGTACCTCTTACAATAGTATAGATCAATGATTAAAATTGAGTACAAATCCATTTACTTTTCATGCCTTTGTCACATAGTATGTCTCATATTCTCTCTTCTTTGTGTCTCATCCAAGGAACCTTCAATCCTCTATATTTATGCATGCATAACTTTATTTTTCTACAATTTGGAATCTTTGTATAAAAGGAACTCTTATTCTTCCACCCTAAAGTATTTCATATAATTTGGCTCTTTATAATCATAACATTGAGTTTTCCATGTAAAGAATCTCTTACCCTTTGGTTGCCTAAGAGAATAGCATCACATTCTTAAAATATTTTCACCTTTTCTAACAAATCACTTATTTACTCACTTCAATACGAAAATTGCACCTTTTAGCTACTCAATTTTATAAAGAACTTTTCTTTCTAAGATTTTATAGTGCACTTTTCTTCTTTCAATATTTTATAATGCATTAGTTCTTATAAATTCCATTTGTAACACCATGTACATAGTTTCCACAAGAATTGCATAGTATAAATAGTTGGCAACTATTGTATGTATTCTAACTTGTGATTCTATTTTAATGCTTGATTATTTCATTTTATTTCATTATATCATATTAATATTATTTGCTTATTCAAGATTGACTAGTAATAGTTTATATCTCTATAACTATTTTTCAATATACTATTTTTATATCACAAATATATATATACTATTATTTTATCTTATATTATTTTTCCTTCCTAATCCCACTCTTCTTTTATTTACTCGCTTCTCCCCGTTTCTTTTCTTATTTTTCTTATTATAAAAAATAAAAAACACAGATGAAATAGAAAGTTATAAGACACTATCTAGGTTAAGAAGTAGCGAAAGATAGTGTAAAGTGGAAAATCGCGATCGAACCCTAGTTGCTCTCCCCTCTTCCAACTCCGAGGAGAGAGAAGGGAGATTCACTAGGGTTGATCATTTTCACTTAGGGGAGAGACTTTACATTCAAAAGAGGGGTTGAAACCCACAAGATCCAATCCCACACAATGCAAGATTGGATGCTAAATGTGTTTCAAGGGTTATGACAGCAAGGCTACCCTCTTTTGTAAAGAATGTGCATAGAAGAATTAAGCTAGGAATGCATAGAAAGTGAGAAAGATTCGCTTATAAACTGAGATAGGAATATAGGATGAAGCTGCGGACCTGGAATTAGTAGTAAAATGTCGATACGGCGCTGTCCTGCAAATTTGAGCAAAAGTTGTCGAGACGATGGCGCCCGGCGCCACGGTCCTCCGAAAAATCCGCGAAACGAAGGGGGATTTGTTCGTCTCTGCACAAGGATTCCAGATCTTCAATTTTAGCCGCGTACCTGCAACCTACACACAGAAAAGTGAAGACGATTGGGGGGTTAGGGATTAGGGGTTTGCCTTTAGGTCAAACCCCGGTTTTGGAATTAACCAAGAAATGAGCAAGTGCTGTAAATGTAAATGACTGTAAAACAAGTACTAATACCTTGTTCTAAGGATGTTTGTATCCTTATGTGCGAAGGTATAGATGTTGTATGTTGTATGTTGTAGCATGTAGTATGTGATCTCCTCTTCAATGGTTGAATCCTTGACTTGAATGCAACACTTAGCCTTGAATGGAGACTTGAAATGATCAATTGCTTGAAGGAATGCTTGAATGCTTGAATGCTTGAGTATAGTTTCCACGCCTTTTCCATCATATCCAATGAAAGAGGAAAATGTAGTTTATATACTTGTCAATTAGGGCTGATAGACTGATTTTCCCGACCTTAGGCCGACCAGGAAAGTTTATTTTCCAAATTGCAAACAAAAAGACCCGAAGTCCAAAGGAGACCGGGCCCAAAATAGGACCCAGGGACCAGGGCGCTGGGCGCCCTGGTCTTGAAGGACCAGGGCGTTGGGCGCTCTGGTCCCACCTCCCGGGACAGCAGGGTGCAAGGAGGTTCAGGCCAGGGTGCTTGAAAAATGCAGTTTTCAGTGTCATAATCAGGTTTCGGAGTCTCCATTCAGGTTGCGTGTTGCGTCGCCATCGTGAAGACCGAAATGCAGTCGAAATTGCAAGTGTCGCAATTTTAGGACGCTACAGATAGGTAAGATATCACTTTCATTCATAAAGATCCTTAAGATCCTTACAAAAAGAAAAAACCCTTATAGAATTTGAAAAGAGAGAAGACAATATAATTGTAAGAAAATATAAAAATTTAATAGATTAAAAACATAATAAGCTTCCCTCTCTGAAATTACTTTCCCCACACCCCTCTTATGGATTGGAGGAGTACTACATTTAATATAGTGAAAAACATTATAAATACAAATATAACAATAACATGTTTTGTTTCCTAGAAATAAAAAAATACTAATAATAATTTAATTTTAAATAGAAGGCATTTGAGAAAATTACTCAACACATCCTTTGTCTAGCCAACCAATATAAAATTACATGCATACCAGTATCCACAGTAGTGCAACTATTCCAAGGTATGCAACTATGAGCAACATTCTACCACCCAAAATCTTTCAAGGCAGGCAACAAATACCACCCAAGCAGTAACGTGGTCCAAATTGCTGACATCGGCCGACTATCTAAGATTGCCATTACACAGTCGACAATGATTATTGTAACCACGACATAAGTCCCCTCCTCGCTGAAGGTGTAACTTTTGGAACGATAAATCATAATTAATATGACTTGAAAAACACAAAATACCATCCATGTGGCACTCCGTCCCACCCCTCGATGCTTTGAATAAATGAAAATGCAAACAGCCGAAATAAATGCTCCGACTAGAGCAGACGATGCTATCCACAATCCTCTTAGCGATGTGTTCACAAGGAGGGAGTCTTCTTGGTTGCCATTAGCTGCATAAACACGCAAAAGTGTTGTTGCTATTGCACTGGAAAATGCCAAAGAGTCACATAGCACAAATATGAAGAACACTTTTGACTGGCCGTATTTTTCTGGCAAAGTGAACGCTGCTTGGAAAGCAACTGTGGCGATCAAAACAGCACTTACTAGAGCAATTTGGTTTTCTTGCACTTGCTTTTTAGTTGCTAATGACCTCCCTAATGCTTCTTCGTCCACCACCTTGGGACTATTCCGTGCACCTTTAATTTTTAGGAACCTTTTCATCTACAAGAATAAAGACGTTAATGAAATGAAATGGAAGTGATATGAGTAAGAAATGAGATAAAATATGTCATATATTTTGAGATGTAAAATTATAATGTATTTAATACATATATTTTTTAGGTTAGTTATTTTAGGTTAGTTATATTGGGTCATGTGAATAATTTAATTTACGTCTCTACTGTAATATTAGATGATCTATCTATAGAATGCAATAACTACTGTTATATGAGATCTCTTGAAAATATAAGTGTTTGAGACTTTTTCCATAATCAATATTATATGGTGTTATCTTACCTTAAATTTTTGTTTTAGGTTTTTACATATATTAGATATTAAGATATCTTGACAACAGACATCTATTATACTAGATGAATTCTATCATTTAGACTATATTATTTCTATTATTATATTCTATCTTATCAGAATATACAATCACTCACTCACTCCGGAGTGAAGATGTTCATCGCTGCTTATTTTCTCCAACACTATGTCTAATGGCGTTCGCCCGTGATTATCAAGACCATTGATGAGATCTTTAGAGACTATCAATTCCAGCACTAAAGTTTTGATACGCCTTGTGATTTTTGCAAATATTCCAACTTCATTCTGAGCTACCAGGTGGACAACATTTCTCCCGTCCTTATCAACAATTTATATGCAGTCGGGGGCGTAATTTAATATTTCTTTCACTAAATCCACATTCCCCTCTATCACTGCTATATGAAGGGCTGACTGGTGATTATTATCCACCTTATAACACAAAGAAGAGTCTCTCTAGAAGTAGCTTTGCAATCTTTGATGACTTCTTAACGTAGACAACGCTGTGCAGTGGTGTTCTGCCAAAATGATCAGCTTGCATAAGAAGGTCTGGCCTCTGATCTAACAGATTCTTAATCACATCTGCACAATTGGATTAAGATGCACAGAATGAGGGAGTTGCAAAGAGTTGACTTGCAAGCATTATATATATAATGCAACAACAGTGAAGAGTAAATTACAATTTGATAATATTTCATATTAGACACTTTATTTATCTAAATCTTTTAAAAATTTAGAATGATCAATTTACATACCAAAATAATGACAACTCCTATATCAAATCATAGACAAATTAACACCCAAATTGAATCAGTAGACAAAGTAATAATGGTATTAAAATGGCTCTCTAAGGTAAAGTATACTTTAAAAATTAATAGAAGCGAAACATGCATCAATGGAAAAAACATTCAATGTGAGGTTATCTGCAAATACCTGTGTGGCCGTAAGAGACAGCAGTGTAGAGAGGTGTGCGGCCATCGCGTGCTCTCATGTCGTGTTGGGAGGACATTAGAGGAAGTAGTTTCACAACAATCTCCTCATGACCTTCCTCCACAGCTTTGAACACAGCCGTCTCACCGGCGTTATTCATTATATTACACATTTCAGCATTTTCGCGTAACAAAACATCGACTATTTGGTAGTGCCCTCCTTTGGCCGCTTCATGGAGAGCAGTATCACCTTTTAAATTTTGGACTACAATAAATTGGCTGCTTCTTTGACTCCCTGCCTCCGTGTCGTCAAGAATAAGTTCAAGTAACATCTGAACAATTTGCAGATGCCAGGAAAAGGCTGCCAAGTGAAGGGCTGTATTCCCTCCCAGTGTTAACTGGTGGAGAATGTTAAGAGGGGGATTACAGGGTTCCATTTGAATGGGCATAGTGAGTCCTGACACGGCCGTCTCACGTCTTCTACTGATCAAGTTGGCGAGACCATCCACATCGCCGCTCGTAGCAGCCCTGTATAGTCTTCTGTCCATTTTATTTCAAAGATGAAAGCAGTGCATAATATTTAACGGTGCCAAATAACGTGCACTTAAAGCAAGCGCGTCTGCCGGCCAAGAGCTGCTTTCGGCAATTTCAACATCCATACTTCGTTTTCTCTGATGATTTCGAGAATAAACATAGAGATTTACGGATTTGCCCTCGTCCCTTGATTTTAGACTTTCTTTCATTGAGAAAATCTTCGTCGATTAGAAAAGCCCTTGTATATTATCGCAAAGATTGCTGTGGGGCGTGGGGTTACGTTTACGAATGATGAGTTTGTGCTTGCTTGGTTCCTTCCTTCATGTTGAGCATGTAGTAAATAGGTGTATAAGTAGTTGCAGAAAAAATATTCCTTTATAATTTGTTAGTTTTGTTAGCTAGGACAGCTAGTTTTCCATATGTAATAATTAATAAATAATTGTTTGTTCAATAAATTTTGTTAGATAGGACAATTACTTGTTAACTATTTGATCTCTTTTAGAAACTTCTAGCAACCAATTTTGTTAGGGTTGTTTAGTTGTTATTAATTTCAGTCGTTGATTGAGAATTAATCTCGGTCGTTTGTTTTCCAACGAGAGTAGTATACAAAGGGGTCAAGGGTCATGTGGAGCATATGAAGTTTGTGGAGAAACTTACAGTATTAGCAAGTAGTCTTGCAGCGTTAGCAAAGCCGCAGTGATAGCATTGAGATAGTAGCGGCGTGGAATCTCAGTAGGAGAAATTGGGACGTCGTCGAAGCTCTGCCAGTAAGAGGCAAGCAGTATTTGTATCTCGTAATTTGTTGTAGTTAATATATATTCCTCATCTGTAGTACTGGTTTTCCCTTCACGGTTTTCTAGGGACAATTATCTGAAAATATTGTGTCACTATGTTGCATATTTCTTTCCGCATGTTTTTATTTGTAAAGTTATAGCTATGTTATTTTTCAGTATTTCGCAGATAAATAATGTTTATGAGATGGGAGATTAATATTTAGTAACTGCAATAGAATTTTCACATGGTATCAGAGCTAAGTAGAACAAATTTATCCTAGGCAAAGGAAAGAAAATTGAGGGTTTATAAAACCTAGTTTGACCTTTTTAGAATTATCATTTCTTTTATCCCTTGAGATGGCCTCTGCAGGTTTAAGAGATCAGGACATATTATATGGAGCTTCAAACTTTGGTGTCTGGAAAGCCAAAATTTCTTTATTGCTAGAAGAGAATGGTATCAAGGAATATGTTACCACTGTTGTGACTGTACCTACAGATCCAATACCTCTTGCAACATATAAGAAGGAAGATACCAAAGCGAGGAGGATAATCCTTAATGGTGTTAAGGATCATCTAGTTCCACATATCATAGATTTAGATATAGTGAAGGCAATGTGGGATGCCATCCTGAATTTGTACCAGAATGAGACCACTAACCGGAAGCTGATTCTCAGAGAAAAGTTGAGGAATACTCGGATGAACAAGGGAGAAGACATGACAAGTCACCTCACTGGGCTTACACTTTTCAAGGATGAGTTAACAGCTGTTGGAGATAAACCAGGTGATGATGAGCTAGTACAGATAGCCCTAAATAAGTTTTCTAAGTTGTAGGATGTCTTTGTTCAAGTTATTAATGAACGAGACACCTTACCAAGTTGGGATCAACTTTAGAGTGATTTCATTCAGGAGGAGATTAGACTAAGCCTTGTCAGTGGATCTAGTAGTAAGAGTTAGAAAGGTGAAATGGACCATGAAAACGTTGTCCTAGCAGGAAAGGGAAAACAAAGAAGGGGTCTAGCAAAGGATCAAATCCACAAAGTAAGAAGAAGAAGAAGGACTTGTCTAAGATCAAGTGCTATGGATGTCACGAATTTGGCCACTATGTTAGCGATTTCCCACAAATGAGGAAGAATGAGAAGAAAGGGAAGAAGTAGATGGCAGCTTCAGCAAGTGCAGATGAGCTCTCTACTAGAATGGAGGATGAGTTTGCACTCATAGCTTGTATGGTTAGCTCAACCTCATAGAGTGTCTGGTATATAGATAGTGGGGCATCATTTCATATGACGGGAGTTAGAGAGTATTTCTCCAATTACAAGGAGGAGAACACTAGAATCCAGATCTCTATGGGGAACTTGTCCAAACTCAACCCAGTTGGGAAAGGGACTATTGAGTTTCAGAGGGAGAATGGAAAGTTGATTTCCCTTCATGATGTGTTGCATGTGCCCGACTTAGGTATGAATATGATTTCCATATTTGTCCTTCAAGATAAAGGCTACAATGTACTCTTTAGAAGGGTTGATGTGTTGATCAAGCATAAAGATTGGAAATCACCCATTGCTATTGGAGTTAGGAGTGGTCAACTTTATAGGTTGCGGTTTGATACTCCTAAGACACTCATGAGCAATAGTAATCCTAGAGATCTTGGAGAGCTATGGCATAGGAGGATGGGCCATATACATCATGGAGCACTTAAATTGCTTCATGAGAATGTTATAAGTGTTCTAGAGCTGAGCACAAAGTATGATGATGTATGTAAGGGATGTGTGTTGGGGAAGTTTGCAAAAGCGTCTTTTCCAAGGAGTGACACTTGATCTGAGGGTATTTTTGATCTAGTAAATTTAGATATATGTGGGCCAATGCCGATGAATTCTCTTAGAGGATACAAGTACTATGTTACTTTTATTGATGATTTCTCCAGGAAGACCTGGATATACTTCTTGAAGATCAAGGATGAGGTTTTCAGTCGCTCCAAGAGTTCAAGGCTCTTGTGAAGAACTTGACAGGAAGGAATATAAATTTTCTTTGGTCAGACAATGGAGGCGAGTACAAAGGGAATGAATTCCAAGAGTTTTGTACCAGGGAAGGAATCAAGAGACAGTGGATTGTTCCTTACAACCCGCAACAAAATGGGGTTGCTGAGATGAAGAATTGGTCAATATCAGAGGCATCAAGGGATATGCTACATGATCAGGACCTTCCCCTCTACTTATGGGCATAAGCATGTAGTATGGTAGTATACATAGAGAACAGGGTTCCACACAAGGCACTAGGGAAGATGACACCAAAGGAAGATTTTATAGGAAAGAAACTAGATGTCAGTCACTTCAAGATATTTGGGAGTTTGGAATATTGTCATATTCTAAGGGATACACATACCAAGTTAGATCAGACTACAGAGAGAGGGTACTTTGTGGGGTACAATGAAACCTCAAAGGCATATCAGATATTTATTCCAGGGACCAGGAGGATTATAGTCAGGTGTGATGTCAAGTTCATAGAGGACAAGGCATTTAGGAGGTCCAAATATTTTCCAACAGAGCATCAAAGTGAGTAGTCGATAGAAGCTCCAAGGATATCTCAACCGAGTCAAGGGTAGAAAGGCTTGAGTATAGTCACTAGTACCAGTATAGGCTCAAGTGGTGAAATTTCATAGAGTATGAAGAAATAGGTGGAGGAAGAGACGCATGAAGAAGACATGGAGTTTGACATTTCATCCTCTACAGTTGGGAGTAGGAACTGTGAGGTTTAGCAGACACAAAAGAATACTCAAGAGTTAGTGGGTACTCCTAGGAGGAGTAGTAGACAATGGAGACAACTAGACAGGTATGATGACTATGTTACATTAGTTAGTTAGTTGGTAGATAGAAAACCTTCTAGCTATCGGGAGGTTGCACAATATCAGATGTGGCATGATGCAATTGTTGAGGAATATACTTCAATAATGCATAATGATGTGTGGGAGGTTGTTCCTAGAGCAACAGATAGGGATGTGGTTGGATCATGCCGGATCTACAAGATCAAGCACGGTGCAGATGGTAGCATCGAGAAATACAAGGAAAGGTTCATGTCAAAGGGTTTCTCTTAGAAGGAGGGAATAGACTATGAGGAGATGTTTTCTCTAGTGACCAGGTATACTTCTATAGAGGCTGTAATCTCAGTTTTAGCACAGATGGGATGGCAGATCCATTAAATGGATGTCAAGTCAGCATTCCTAAAGAGCGAGTTGAAAGAGGAGGTATACATAGAACAACTAGAAGGATTTGTAGCACACAACAAAAAGACCCACGTGTGTAGATTGGAGAGAGATTTGTATGGACTTAAGAAGGCTCCTAGAGTGTGGTATGAGTGCATTGATAGTTACTTGCAAGAAATGGGCTTTGTGAAGAGTGAGGTAGATACTAACCTCTACTACTTAGTGGTTGGGGGTGAGATTCTCATTCTTTTCCTTTATGTGGATGACTTGTTTTTAATAGGTTTACTAGGGCTCATAGAAGAGTGCAAGAGGGTCCTTGCAGCAGAGTTCGAGATGAAGGATTTAGGACTTATGTACTACTATCTAGGCATGGAGGTATGGAAAATAGATGGAGAGATTTTCCTTGGGCAAGGGAAATTTTGCATAGAAATATTGAAAAGGTTGAGGATGGAGAATTGCAAAGCCATGTCTACAGCTATGATCACAAATTCAAGGAAGGTAGACACATCTAGCGAGAAGGATTTAGATCCCAGCTTATATAGGTGGTTGATTGGTTCTCTCATGTATTTGGTCAACACCTAGCCAGATATAGCATTTGCAGTAAACTCTCTTAGTCAGTTCATGGTTGAGCCAAAGGGAGTACATTGGACAATGACAAAGCATGTGCTATGTTATTTGTGAGGTACAATCGAGTATGGGATTAGGTATGCTCAAGGTGTAGGAATCAGATTGATGGGCTATACTGATGCAGATTGGGTAGGTAGTACAATAGACAAGAGAAGCACTTCAGGGTTTTTTTTAAGTTTGGTATCAGGAGTTGTCTCTTGGTTTAGCAGGAAGCAAAAGTCTATGGCTCTGAGTTCTGCAGAATCAGAATATATAGTAGCTAGCATGGCAACATGTGAAGCTATATGGCTTCATAAGTTGCTAGTAGCCTTGTTTGGTCAGAAGGTGGAGACTACAATAATACACTGCGGCAATTAGAGTTGCATCAAGTTGACTGAGAATATGATGTTTCATGATAGTTTGAAACATACAGACATTAGGTATCACTTCATCAGAGATTCTGTATAGTGGGGGATTTTTCAGCTATAGTTTGTACCTATAGATCAGTAGGTAGCAGACATTGTGACAAAGGAATTGAGGAAGGAAAAATTCATCTTCTTCAGAGAGAAGTTGGGTGTCAAGTAGAACAACTTCCTCACTAAGAGAGAGTGTTAGTTTGGCTAGCTAGGATAATTGGTTGTTCATATGTAATAATTAGTAAATAATTTTTGCTAAACAAATTTTGTTAGATAGGGACAATTATTTGTTAATTATTTGATCTCTTTTAGAAACTTCTAGCAACCAATTTTGTTAGGGTTGTTTAGTTGTTATTAATCTCAGTCATTGATTGAGAATTAATCTCGGTCGTTGGTTTTCCAACAAGATTAGTATAAAAAAGGGGTCAAGGGTCATTTGGAGCATATGAAGTTTGTGGAGAAACTTGCAGTGTTAGCAAGTAGTCTTGCAGTGTTAGCAAGGGCACAGTGATAGCGTTGGGATAGTAGCGGGGTGGAATCTCAGTAGGAGAAATTGGGAGGTCATCGAAGCTCTGCCAATAAGAGGCAAGCAATATTTGTATCTCTTGATTTGCTGTAGTTAAAATATATTCCTCATCTACAGTACTGGTTTTCCCTTTGGGGTTTTTCTAGGGACAATTGTTTGAAAATATTGTGTCACTGTGTTGCATATTTCTTTCCACGTGTTTTTATTTGTGAAGTTGTAGTTGTGTTATTTTTTAGTATTTCGCAGTTAAATAATCTTTATGAGATAGGAGATTAATAATCAGTAACTGCAATATAATTTTCACAAAATTAAGTTGAATTTAAGAATATCGTCATAGCACTTCATAATGGTCTTTGTCCATCGTTAGATTGGTATCAAATGATAGTATTTTGTGGGTTTTTGAATTTTTTTTTTTTAAATATTGAATAATGTTTTTGAGATTTGAACTTAACTTAAAACTTTTCATGTAGGAGGCTTGTAACTAACCATTGAAGTGTGGGGTCATCCCAAGGTTTCTCAAAGATTTATTGAAGCAAGTTTATCTTTGGGAGTTAATGGATATTATGCATGCATTGGTCTTAGATATTGATGAAGGTCCTTGATTAATAGATCCCGGCCCTCCGACCGACACTAAAAGGGGTGATTGAAGGCGCTAGTATTATCAATTGCTCTAGATGCTAGTTATCATAGATTTAAACAAATGCTTAGATGCTACCAATGAGAAGTTTGCATATTGGTTTGGTGACTATAATATTTTTATTAGTCATAGGTAAAAAATAAAGTTGTAGAGGAAGATTCATGATTAGTTACAAAAGAGAAAAAATATTAATCAAAAACAATTTCCACCCAAAAAAATCTATGAGGAAAGTGATAGTTCTGATACTTAATATAAGTATAGATCTAATAGCCAACAAGATGAGAGGAGGGGGTGAATCATACAAACTTATTCATCCATAAAAACATTAGATTCAACCTTGGTAACATATATATCAGTAATATAACCAAAACTGTTAAACATGCAAACTCAAAAGCATATGAACAATATAAACCTCATAACACTAGATTTAACGTGGAAACCCAAATAGGGAAAAATCACTGTGGGATTTCGGACCCACTAAGAAATATACTCTTCTAGAGTATGCTCGATTAAAAGAAAATCCTGTTAAAGATTACAAACACATTACTAGATGTGACCCGATTAAGGGATTTCCCTCAGATCCGTTAGGATCTTCAGTTTGTTAGAAGTGACCTTGTTAAAGGATTTCAAACACTCAATCAGAATGTCACCTTGCTAGAGGGTTTACATATAAGACTGTTAAGTCCACTCAGTTAAGAGATTTTCTGTCACTTTCACAAAATAACAGTAATAAAAATCTATTTGCAACTTCTCATCTAAAATGCTAAAGCATATTCCTATTTGTTCAATACAATCTAGACATAGAACTAATCTTGTTTATCTGTTGGGCTTCTATACTCTATTATTCTAACAGGTCTTCAAGCTTCTATGCTCGGTAATCACTATGTAGCATCTCTGTGCATACACTTGCCCACATACATTGTTTATCAACAGTTTCCTATTTATAAACAATTAGGTAACCGCTTAATCTCCTTGATCACATTTCCCATGATCAATCACAGCCATCAGATCTTCAATCTTGTCCAGGTTCAATGCATCTTTCGATCTGAAAATGTTTTACCCCGCCTTGGAACTTGAATAATAGTCTTGGAACTTGTGCCAGGGTATTGTTGTTCAATCCGAGTTGTAGATCTTCATGCTGACTTTCCATTGCCTTAGATTTGTTAACAAACTTCTTCCACAGCTTACCAATCATTTAATCTGCTCTAGCTCATCAGCTTCATTCATTAAATACCACATGTAAACATTTAATGCATTATGTTATAGCTCAGTTACAACTCGGTGAATACTAAACTCCACTCGGTAGACATTCCACCTTCATTAGCCGATAGCGATAACCTTAGGGTTTACCGACTAGGTTCTTTGCTTGATAACATAGTATAGTATTAACCTTTACAATTTACAACATATGTATGATGTTAAAACAATCTAAAACATCATGATCTCATCATTGTCTGACTCGGTAGTAGTTTCCCATTGAATACCTTATTCATCATATTCTTTCCTGTGTCTTTTATCGACATCTTTATAATCTTCATATCATACTTCTCAAGATATGGCAACATCATACTGAATTAGAAAATCAATTTCTTGACATCAATGACAAAATAATAATATCAAGACAGTAAAACATCTTTAATCAGTTATATCCATAATCATCAACAACCTTCTCAATATCCTTAAGAAATGCCAACAATCTTTTATTGTTTGTTATAATACAATATTGCCAACAAAAAGTTCTTGATCATTGGGGTTGTCTAAAGATTTGTGAATCATCCCCAAAAGAAACATTGTATATGTAGAAAAACTTGAGAGAAAATGCCAAAGTTCGGGCAAAGGAAATCACAGAAAGAGTGATGCTTGATTAAAGGAGATAATGGATTGGAAAGGGTCATAGCATTTTATTTTGTGAAGTTGTCAAATTAAGGAAAGAGGAAAATCGTAAGAAGATACGTATAGTTAAAGAGGATTGAAAATCTGTGAATTCACCAACAAGGAAATATTTACAATTTGATTATTATAGAAAATCATGGAAATGAAGAACCTCACTCAAATTCAAATTATCATCAACAAGAATTGTGGTTTTTAATCTATTAAAATGAAGATATTATTTTGTTCATAAGAAGTTTGGAATATAGTTGAAAATAGTTTCTAAAACCTTTAGATCAAGTATCCTATCAAGAATTAGAAAAACAAAAAAATGATCAACTTTAATGAGAAATAATCAAAATATGCAAAAGTAGTGTTTCTAATTCAACAAAAATTGGATGAGACTATTTTTCCTAAGATTGAAACAACAATTAAATCTAAAGGCATGAGATATCTTAAAAACAACTTATCATGGAACCACTAAGATGAAAGTAATTGTATTATAATTTCTTTTGATAAATTGAAAATATAAAATTAAACAAAAGATTTAGAGTTCATAAACTAAGTTTGAATGAAGTTATAAATATTTTTAATCATATTTAATCACATGTAGAAGAAACTATAGAAAATATGGCAAAGAGCTTACCTAGTAAATTTGGTGTTGTTATGATTGTACTTGAAAATTATAATGAGCATACATAATTATTCATAAACGAGTTTATGAAATCTCTTTATCTAACACATAACAAATGAAGAGGAACAATAATTTCTCTATAGAGAATCCATTTAAATTATAGGTTTGATTTATCAAATATATATGGACGAAAAGTGAGGTCAAGATCGAGAGGGAACGACATAAAGGACGCACAACCAATAGAGGATTACATGAATACCGATGTCCACTGTTGTGCAAGTAATCCAAGATATAGAACTATGATCACAATTCTACCCCTTTGCCCAAACTCTTTCAAGGCGGGCAAAAACTGCCACCCAAGAAGTAATGTTGTCCAGATTGCTGACATCAGCGGACCAGGAAAGACTGCGACTGAATAGTCAACAAGGATAATTATAACTGCGACATAAGTCCCCTCCTCCCTGAAGGTATAACGTTTGGAACGAAAAAACATAACTAATATGACTTGAAAGGCACCGAAAGTCATCCATATCGCAATCTGTGCTATCCATCGATGCTCTGAATAAATGGAAATGGCAATAAAAGAAGCAAATGCTCCTACTAGCGCAGAAGATGCTATCCACAATCCTTTTATCGATGTTTTCACAAGGAGGGAGTCTTCTTGGTTGCCATAAGTTGCATAAAACATTAAAAGTGCTGTTGCGATTGCATTGCAAAATGCCAAAGAGTCACATAGCACAAATATGACGAACAATTCATCCTGGTCATATTTTCCTTGGAAAGTGAACGCTGCTTGGAAAGCAACTGTGGCGATCAAAACAGCACTTACTACAACAATTTGGTTTTGCTCTACTTGCTTTTCAGTTGCTAATGACCTCCCTAATGCTTCTTCTTCCACCATCTTTGGAGTATTCCGTGCACCCTTTATTTGTAAGAAATGAGATGATATTTTGAGATGCAAATTTATAATGTGTTTATATGGATGGAAATCTCATTCAAATTAGTTATATTCAGTCATGTGAATAGTTTATGATGTGAATTATATCAATAATTGTGTAGTTTTTCATTAAGATTATCACTCTATCCTATTATTAGGAGGTCTATGTATATAATGTGGTAACTATGATATTCTATTTGAGATCTCTTGGAAATATATGTGAAGTGGCTTTATTCAAAATCAATGTTATATGATGTTATCTTAAAAATTTACTATATTTTTGCATATATTGGATATTAAGACATTTTAACAATAAATGTAGACTATATTGTGCGAGATATATCATCTACACTATATTATTTTTATTTTTATATCCTATCATATCAAAATATACAATCACTTACTCCAGAGTAAAGGTGTTCATCGTTGCTCATTTTCTCCAACACTATGTCTAATGGTGTTTTCCCATGATTATCAAGACCATTGATGAGTTCTTTAGAGGCCATTAATTCTAATACTAAATTTTTGATATTCTTTTTGATTTTTGCAAATATTTCAATTGCATTCTGAGCCACCAAGTGGATAACATTTCTCCCATCCTTATCAACAATTTCAAAGCATTGTGGAGCATATTTTAATATTTCTTTCACTAAATCCACATTCTCCTCTACCACTACTATATGAAGGGCAGATTGGTGATTATTATCCACCTTATAAGACAATGAAATGTCTTTCTCTAGAAGTAGCTTTGCAATTTTTGATGACTTTTTAACATAGGCAATGTTGTGCAGTGGGGTTCTACCAAAATGATCAGCTTGCATAAGAAGTTCTGGCCTTCGATCTAACAATTTTTTAATCACATCTACACAATTAAATTAAGATGCACAAAATGAGGGAGCTGATTTCCAAACATTATATATAATTCAACATTAGTTAAGAGTAAATAACAATTTAATGATCAATATATCATATTGGATAGTCATTTATTTAGTAAATCATGTTGACATGTACAATAGTCAATTTACGTAAATAAAAATTTGATGATCAATATATCATATTGGATAGTCTTTTATTTAGTAAACCATGTTGACATGTACAATAGTCAATTTACATAACAAAAAAATTATAACTCATATAATAAACAAGGGATGCAATGTGTCAAGTTCCTACCAATAGTGTTGGTAGAGGAGGCGAAGGAGAGAGAGAGAGAGAGAGAGAGAGAGAGAGAGAGAGAGAGAGAGAGAGAGAGAGAGAGAGAGAGAGTTAGAAATAGAAAAAGGGAGATAATGAGAAATGGGGATATGTTTCTAGGTTTCACGAGTAAACCTTTTGTTAAAAGGTTATGGGAGTTGGGTCAAAACTCATGTTTCAAGTTAAGGGATCTTTGCAAAACCCTTATGTCTTGTGTTGTTGACATCTCTTATCTAATGGCATTGGCCAGGTGGTTGGCTTTGCTTATTCTTAGCTGGTTTGTTGATGTTTAGTTGATGGTTGGTTGTTATTAGCCTTTGTTTGTATATTGTTGCAAGGTTTTTCTTGTGGGTTTTGGATTTCCATTAGTTCTAGAGGATTTTGTGTGCCTTTGAAACCTATTGTAAAATGTTTCAGGTACCCTCAAAACCTATTTTTGCCCCTAATAAAATACATCTAGACAACCTTTTCTTAAAATCTTGATTGAATTTAATATGTTTCTATTATATTTTAAATATTAAATATCTCATCACCACATATCAAGGCCCTATTTGTTCTTTGAATAAAAAATAAAGAAAAATTTAGACCCTCTTCACCATCACAATTCTTTTATGACAAAATCATGAAAACAATATAAATATGAATGTGTAAAACTAATCATTACCTAAATTAAAACTGTGTTTCATTTAATTTTTTAAAATTATTGTATTATGAAAAATTTCATATATATATAGATAACATCTTATAATATAATAATTATTGAAATATTTAAGATAAATTAATATTCTTAACTTTCCAAATATATAATAAATTATTTATAAATATAATATTATAATTAAAAGAAATTGAAAAATGTAAGTTTAAAAGTTTTAGAATTATTATTTTATAATAAATTACTTTTAACATAAATATTTTCCCCTCGAATTAAATATATAATAAATTATATATACCTTGAAGGCAAAGATGAGATATTGTGATTTAATTTCTTTAAATGTGTTTTACACTACTTAGAGGAATGAAGACATCCAACATGTACAAAAAATGCTGGGGAAAAAATGGCAAGTGGAAAAAATGATTGAAATGTTGAGGCCTCGAGATGATGCCACAGTGATTAGTCTATTTGATATAAGGTACAAGAAAGATAAGTCGTCATGTGATACCGATGCCAAACATGTGGAATGGGAAGTGGGATGATGCAATAAATTTTGATTTTTTTTAAAAATATTTAAATTTATTATTTGTATGGATCAATACAAAGAAAGAAAAATGAAATTTTACGATCATTTTAAATAAAAATTAAGCATAAATTAACAAAATTTTGTTCAACAATTTTAATCCCTTAGAATGATTGATTAAACTAATATGAAAATAAAATTAAATGAATGCAACAGTTTTATACTTTAACCAGAACTAACAGACAAACTAACATCCAAAAAATATAATAATGAATAGTAGCTCTTAAATGGTTCTCTAAAGTAAAGTACTTTATGGCCGTGAAATATAGTCTAAAAATTAATCAAAGGAAAATAGACATCAATAGAAAAAACATTCAATGTAAGGTTATTTGCAAAAACCTGTGTGGCCGTGAGAGACAGCTGTGTGGAGAGGAGTGCTTCCATCGCGTGCTCTCATGTCATGATGTGACGACATTAGAGGAAGTAGTTTCATAGCAATCTCCGCATTACCTTCCTCCGCAGCTTTGAACAGAGCGGTCTCAGCGGCGTTATTCGTAATATTACACATTTCAGCATTTTCGCGTAGCAAAACATCGACAATTTGTTAGTGCCCTCCTTCGGCCGCTTCATGGAGAGCAGTATCACGTTTTAAATTTTGGACTACAATAAATTGACTCCCTGCGTCCGTGTCGTCAGGAATCAGTTCAAGCAACATCTGAACAATTTGCAGATGGCCTGAAAGGGCTGCCAAGTGAAGGACTGTATTCCCTCCAGGCGTTAACTGGTGGAGAATGTTAAGAGGGGGATTATAGGGTTCCATTTGAATGGGTATAGTGAGTCCCGACACGGCCCTCTCACGTCTTCTACCTATCAAACTGGCGAGAGCATCCACATCGCCACTCGTAACAGCTCTGTATAGTCTTCTGTCCATTCTTTTCCGAAGATGAAAACTGATCAAAGCAGTGCATAATATTTAATGGTGCCAAATAACGTACACTAAAAGCAAGCGCGTCTGCCGGCCAAGGCCTGCATTCGGCCAGTTCAAGATCCATACTTCGTTTTCTCAGAGGATGCCGAGGTTAAACATAGAGATTGACGGATTTACCCTTGTCCCTTGATTTGCTAGACGTTGTTCCAACATGGAACAAAACCATCCATTTCTGTGAGAAAATCGCCGTCGTCTTGAAAATCCCTTGGACATGATTATCGCAAAGATTGCTGTGGGGGCTGGGCTTACGTTTACTAATGATGAGTTTGTGCTTGCTTGGATCCTTTTTTCATGTTGAACATGTAGTAAATGGGTGTTTCAAGTAGTTGTAGAAGAATTATTCATTTATAATTAAGTTGAATTTAAGAATTTTGTCATAGCATTTCATAGTGGTCTTAGTTCATCAAATCATAGTAGTTTGCGGGTTTCGCAAAAGTTTTATTAAAGCCAGGCTACCTTTGAGAATTCATGGATATTAGTGAAGCATTGGTCTGAGATACTGATGAAGGAGATCGTGTCAAGGAAGGTGATGCCACCACCAAGCAAGTAGTTATCATAGATTTAAACAAATGCTTAGACGCCAGCAATGGGAAGTTTTTTATTGGTTTGGCGACCACAACATTTTGAGTAGTCATAGATAACAAATAAAAATGTGGAGGGAGATTCAAGATTAGTTAAAAAAGAATAAAACAAAAACATAGTTAAGGGAATAAAATTTTCGCCAAAGATAATCTACGGTAGGAAAGTAGTTGACCATTGAAGTTGTTTAAAGATTTGAGAGTCATACCCAAAGGAAACGTGGTATATGTAGCGAAAGCTGAGAACAATTACCAAATCTTAGACAGAGGAAATCAAAGAAATGTCGACGTTTGATTAAAGGAGATAATGGATTAGAGAAGGTCATAGTATTTTATTTTTGTGAAGTTACCAAATTAAGGAAAGAGGGAAAATGTAAAAAGATAGGTATTGAAAGGTGTGTGAAGTCATCAACAAGGAAATGTATACAATTTAATCATTATAAAAAATCATTGTAATGAAGAACAACCTCATTCAAACTCAAAATTATCATGAACAAGGATCATGGTTTCTAATCAATTAAAATGAAGAACAAGAAATTTGTAATGTAGTTGAAAATGGTTTCTAAAACTTCTAGATCAAGTAGTCCACCAAGATTTGAATAAAATGATCAATTAAGAGAAATAATAAAAATATGCAAAAGTGTTATTTTTAATTCAACATAAACGGATGAGACTATATTTCCTATGATTGCAACAACAACTAAATCTAATGACATGGGATATCTTAAAGCAACTTATCAGGAACCACTAAGGTGAAAGTAGTTTTTATTATAGTCCCTTTTGATAAGTTTTAAGAATTTTTAAACAAAGGAGTTAGAATTCATAGATCAAATTTTCAGTATAAATACTTTTAATCATATCAAATTAAATGGAGAAGAAATTGTAGAAAATATGCCCAAGAGCTTACCATGTAAATCTGATGTTGTTATGATTGTACTTGAAAATTATAAAAAGCTTGCATAGCTATTTATAAATGAGTTATGAATATCAAACGCATAAAAAATGAAGAGGAACAATAATTCCTTTATATATAATGCATTGAAATTATATGTATCATTCATCAAATATAAAGAAAAGGGAGGTTAAGATCTAGAGAAAACAACATAATTAATAATGAAATAGTGAATCTACATAAAGTTGAAAGGATAAATAAAATTTTGAATTATTATGCTTCTAGAGTACATAAAAACAATCAGCAGTCTTAAAGGTATAATAAATCTAACATTCTTTGTTATTACTAGCAATAAATTAGTTATTATCCATATGATTAGCATAAAAAAATAGGGTAAAGAATTCATAAGAGTTGAGAAGATTAACCAAAAAAAATCGAAGGTGAAATATAATCTTTTTGCACATAATTTGGTAACATTATTAGAAAATAATCTAAACATATATTCACATTTAATTAATTAATCATTATAATACAATCACCTATTATATATAGTAGGCTAAATCAACACTTTTCATCAACCATAAGTCATTATAGCATTTACAATTTTATTATAGAATTATAGAGGGATAAAGAATGGAAATTGTTGCATATATACTTGTTCATAAAATTAGTGTCCATAAATAAAAATGAGAGAAACACCACAAATGGTTTTATAATATCAATAGTAAAATTACTTCCATATTAATAATAGATGGCATGTTTGACTTGTTACTCATAATGACCCATTTATCAAGGTAGGTAAAAAAGTATCGCCCAAATTTAAATATAGGATCCACCAAAAATATTAAATGTTCTCCATTATTCAATTCTAACACTCACGTTGAGAGATTTTTTAAACATGTAGTTTCATAGCTAACACTATCCACTCGACCTCCTTTATGAATGCATATGACAAATAATGTCAATATTATTAAAGAACGTAGATTAAAAAATATATTTTTAATCCACTCTAGTTATCGAAGGAAACTTTCTACGATTGTTGGAGGCACATGAAAAATATATAGAATTGCTAGGTGAATAGTATCTTAATAATAACAAATGAAAACTTTTAGAAATTTTTCTAAATATATGTGAAGATCACTAATATAAAAATGATACTCCCTCATAATCCTTTTATCTTTCTTTGTACTATTGGGTTGATAAATAAAAATTATATGCATAAATACAACTTAAGAGTAGTAATATCATGATTGATCCCTATATTATAATTGCAATGTACAATTATCTATAAAATCATAAATAAGATGATGGTCAGAAGATGAAATGTGTCCCTAGATTAGGTTATATGCATGGAAATGGGGGACCTAAATGGATTGAATGGTGGCCACTTTCTTTTTATAGTAAAAATTAATTTTGGATGAAAAATTTAAAATAATCACACTTTAAAATCTAGGTAACATAACACAGTTTATGCTTGATTTTGGTACTATTTTATTAATGAATATATTACTATTTACTAATTCTTAAAAATATATCCTAAGAAATAAAAGGTGGAGTTTATGACACCATTTTTTTGAAAACTAAAATATGTATAAAATACATTCTAGAGTGTAAAAATATAATTTATTTTAATTTTATATTAATGGATAAATGATAACATCAAAAAATACTATACGATATTTTTAAGAAAAGAAGGTAGACATTAATAGAATAATTTAGAAATCAAATCCTTAATATATTTGAATTATAGAAAAAATATATGATGAGAACTTGGTACTTGAGATATTTTGATGTTTGTTATATTAAAAATAAGAAACTAGGGTTCCACACATTGAAATAATAGTCCAAACATTAAAGAAACTATTCACATGTCACTATCAATACTTAAAATCTTTGTATAAAATCTTCTCTAAGGTTATGGTTGATAGGTTGAAACCTATCCCGAACAAGATGATCTTTGTAAATCAAAAAGGTTTTGTCAAAGGTAGCCACATCATGGATGTTGTTATTATTGCACATGAACTAGTTCATTCTATGGAATGCAATAAATTACCCTCTATGGCCTTTAAATTGGACATCTAAACAACATATGACAGAGTCTCTTGGAACTTCCTCTTTGAATTTCTAAGAAAGTTTGGATTTAAGAGTAAATATGATAGTTCAATGTGTCATAATTCTAAAATTCTCAGTGCTTCTAAATAGATCTCCAAGGGGTTATTTTTCAAGTGGAAAAGGCCTTTGTTAGGGTGACTCACTCTCACCATATTTGTTCATTATCATTGCTAAAGTTCTGGGTAGAAATATTGATAAAGTTAGAAGAAGAGGAATGCTAAGGGGTGTAAAAGCTGCCACAACTTTGGACCCTATATCTCACCAATAGTTTGTCGATGACACCATAATATTTGGTGAATTTTATGTCTCAGAGGAGAAATGCTGGAAGAGAATTTTGGATAACTATGCTAAGATATTTGGGCAACATATTAATTGCGAGAAGAGAAATATCTTCTTTATGAATGTCAATTGCAACCTTCAAGAGAAAATTATCAATATCCTACCTTTTCAGACTATTGTTCTTCCTTCCTCAACCTTTTGGAATGGAATAATTAAGAGATTTCAAAAGAAGCTAGCTAGATCTAATGGTAAGTTACTTAGTCTAGCTGGGAAAATACAATTGGTAAAGTCTTACCCCTGGAACATCCTTGTATATTACCTCTCCCTTTTTAAAATTTCAAAGGTTGTTGTTGAATAGATTCAGAAGATTCAAAAAATATTTCTATGGACTGGAACTAAGGAAAGAAAAAAAATGTCCTTGGTGACTTGGGATAATGTGTGTATCTCGATCAAGGTAGGAGGTTTAGGGATAATAAAAATTAAAACCTCTAATTGATGTCTAATCTCTAAAGTTGGTTGGTAGTTGACTGAAAGGAAAAAGAACTTGATAGATATACTAACAACTAAATAGCTTAGTAATGATAGGTGTACCAGATTCATAAATTAGATTGATTTATCCTCTGGATCGTTCATTTGGAAAAATGTACCAAAAAACTAAAACTATCCTAAGAAAGGGTGGGAAAATGATAATAGGGAATGGCAAAAGAACCAATTTTTGGGATGATGTGTGGATTAAAGACAAGGACCTTTTAGAATTACCTCAATTAAGGAAATTCAAATAGAGTTTGATTAGGAAATGTAGGAAGTTGGTTCGGAACTATATAATTTGGAAAAGAGAGAAGGAGATTTGGAAGACCTTGAAAGAAGACATGCTTCAGCAAAAATATATACTGGCTCATTAGCATGACCAACTGGTGAGAGAGGCGAAATCTCTTACCTCTCTTTTATCGTACTGCACCTTCTTCTCTCCTTAGGTGGAAGATGAATGGATTTGGAGGTATAACTCCTCTAGAATATTCTTTGTTAAGTCTACCTATCATAATATGGAGGTAGAATCGAAAGAAACATTCAATTGGAAACATATTTTTATTCAAGGTCTGATCTTGAATTTCAACTACTTTTGGTGGGCCATGGGTCATGGTAGACTTCTAATGATAGACAATATAAAGAAAATCAGGTTTTGATTTTGTTAATAGGTGTGTGTTATGCTACAAGGACCAAGAGAGAATTGACCACTTGTTTCTACATTGCCAATATCCCAAGGAAATTTGGCCTGATCTGTTAGGAGATTTAAAAATGTATTGGATCCTTCCATAAAATACAAAAGATTTTATGGAGCAGTGGACCCTAACTACTTACATTCATCTTGTGTCCAGAAATATTTGGCTTCAGATCCCATCGGTTATGGCTTGGAATATATGGAAAGAACAAAATAATAGAGTGTTCAAAGATGAAGCAAGAAGTAGTAAGATACTATTTAATATCATAAAGGAGCAAGTAAAAGAAAACATTAATGTGGGTTAGCCACAGATTTCAAAATTTATGCTGATCCTACTGGATCTAAGATTAAACCAAAAATGCGGAATCAACCATAGTTTGCAAAGGATGAATTGGTACAATTTGATCCTAAAGAAAACCTGCATTTGGACTCCTCCAGAGGATGGTTGGCTAAAGTGTAATTTTCATGGTTGTTCAAAAGGGAATCCAAGCTTATCAGGAGAAGGAGGCATAATAAGAGATTGTAGAGCCTACATAATAAAAGAGTACTGTACAAACCTAGGAAGGGGTTCAAATAATAAACTAGAGGGAATGGTAGCATGGATGGTGTGTAGGGGAAAAAGCGAGACTAGGCTAACATGTCCTAATCCTACCTTTTGACACACATTATGGAATACGAAAGAGCCTAGAGATATCACACAACTGGCTACTTCTTTTTGGTGAAAGAGAGAGCCACGGGCTACCTATTAGGATTTCTATTCCTTTGTTGTAATTGAAAGGTAAATTCCTAACCCCAAAATGCAAGTATGAACTAATAACAAGATTGCAGAATTGAACTTAAACAATGGAAAGCTATAAACACAAGGACAAGACAAGAATGCAGATGCGTACCTAGAGTTAAAATCTGAGTGAAAATGTTCGAGACGGGGGCACGGGCGCCACTGTCCTGATTCTGCACCTGAAACTGCTATTTTGCAACCTGGAAAACTGTCGGAAATGCTGTCTGTCAGAGGAACCAGGGCGCCCAACGCCCCTGTCCCAGGGACCAGGACGCCTAGCGCCCCTATCCTAGCAGGACCAGGGTGCCCCACGCCTCTGTCCTGGTCTTTTGCTCTGAAACTTGGTGTGAAGTTCTGTCTCGGTCCGCTTCCGTCGGATCTGCAACTTGCGGCATCGTCCGAATCCCGAAACCTACACTTATATCTGAAAGGTATGGTGGGTGGCTATATAGGGTTTTGCCTTAGTCAAACCCCCACTTCGGTGATTTCCACCTCCACGAATAGCCAAGTTGTATAATAGTAGTGTGTGTGCAGACCTTGTGTGTGTGCAAGATCCTAAAATGCAAGCAAGCAAACTAGAGCAACCTAGAAAGTAAACCCTAATTGCTTGTAAATGATAATGTAAATGCTCCAAATCAAGATGCAAAGTGATTTAAAGAATGAATACAAATGATGTAATGAAGCTTATGCAAAGACATGAAAACAAAATGAAATCATACCCAACCCCAAGGGAGGGGTACAAGCCAATCTTCAGTCGGTGATCCCTTATTGCTCTTCAATGCCTTCAAAGCCCTAAATGGATGAATGAAATTGATGGATGCTTGATGGATGGATGTTGAATGTTGTTGAAGTCTTCAAGGATCTGCTCTTTCGCTGCATAGAAGGTTCCTGAAAACAGAATTCTGATCCTTTCCAATGAAGAAAGAGAGCTCTTATATATGAAACCCTAGGTCTTAATTTCAACTTTTGGCCGACCTAGAGATTGAATCTCCCGCCAATCTCTTGGGGTTAAGCTTTATTTTATGATTGGATCGCACTCCTAAAATTTTGGGAAAAATGTCCGGGACCGTGTGCACTCCGGGCGCGATGGTCCCAGCAAATTTTCACCAAATTTTTAGTGCTATCAGATATGATGATTTTAGAGAGAATCCCGAAGTTACAGGTGATCTTGAGATGTTTTGACCCCGAAATCAAGCCCCCAAGTTCAAAATAGGACTTAATTAGGGTTTTTGATTAAATGATGTATTGGAAGAATAAAGTGAAAAGGGGCACACTTTAATGAAAGGGCCCAACTCTATGATGTGGAATATGATGAAATAGAACCTTAGACCTAATTAATTTGATTAATTAAGTGCTAAAGGGGAAATGCAATGCAAAATGGAAAATGCGCCAAGGCGGGTGCTAAACTAGGTGTGAAATTGTATCACCCTAGCAAGTGCGTACAATATATGACATTACATTTAGCCCCCACTTTAGCAGTCATATGAGTACTACGTGCATATGCAAGCTAAAGTACAGGAAAGTAAACATTATTTGAAAAAGGATATATCCATAAGTCCGTCGAACGAATCCCCCAGTGGTATCTGCAGTACACAGTTAGGAACCGTACCCTACAAAACACATGTTAGATCACAAAATCACCTAATGCTTACTAAGGAACGTGATGAAATTTGCGAGTAGCTATATGCCCCCCCTATTTCGGCTTGCTTATTAGGGAGGTGAAACAGGATAGCATGTTTACTTATGACAAATTATGTAAGAGATTATTGATGAGAGATGTTCACTAAAGAGGTTTCATCAGAGCACATTTTGGAACATCCAGGGAGTAAGGGAATGAAAATACGATTCCTACGCAACAAACGGTTCGGAAATCGCATCTCCCAAACTCAAGTTATGATGAAATGAGTGATAGAGGAAAATTAGGGTTTTGAAACCAAAATGAAAATATATACCTTGAAAGTGACTATTGCATTTGTCACTCTGTTGATTTCTGAGTATTGTTCATTGCAGTGGAGCCCACATAGCCATCATCATGCCTTCACAATGACCGGAGCATCCCACGAGGATGGAGATCATGCGACAGGCCGTGATCGACGACGAGCCACTGGACGAGGTGAGTTGACTGAACTTTGACTTTGACTTTATGCATTTCTGTTGACTTTGAGTTTCTGTGATCGAATGCGGGCCCTGGAATCTGACCCTGGGTCCCACCCAGGGCGCCATGGTCCTATCAGGGTGCCATGGTCCCTGAAGGGCACCATGGTCCTATCAGGGTGCCATGGTCCCTGAAGGGCGCCATGGTCCCCAAAGGGCGCCATGGTCCTCTCAGGGCGCCATGGTCCCAATCAGGACTTGGCATCAATGTTCGACAGTTTTTATTTTTCGCATAGATGATTTTGATGATTGAGTACTGATTACACTGATGTTTTTGTATTGCAGGGTCTCCCATACATGAGAGAGCACACAGCGGGATAGATTCTCCGCAGTTTGTGAGATCAGATTCCCCGATTGACTCAGGCAGAGAGAGATACATTATCTATAGTAGGTTTGTGGTATATGATTCTTATGCCGGCCATTCGATTCCATCCTGCGATGCTGATGGCACTTATGGAGCGATGGGATCCTGACGCATGTACATTCCAGCTCTCAGTATGAGAGATGACGATCACACTTGAGGATGTGTACCGCATACTTCGCCTACCTATCAGAGGAGCTACCGTGACATACGTGACCGATCGGTCAACAGAGGACCATCAGAGGGAGCAGGTATACTGCATAGGGAGAGTCATGCCGAGTGAGACAAGAGGTCGCATCATGGTCAGTTGGCTCTTACATCCTACAGGAGAGGTGCCCCTCATGAGACATCTTATGATTGCCATCATCGCACTAGCCGTCTGCCCTAATGGGCGAGGTATGCGCATGCATGGGGGTCTCACATGGTGCATTAGGGCTATGGAGAGACATAGGAGAGTGTATGCCTGGGGTCGGAGTATGCTTGCACATCTCTATCACGACCTCAAGGAGTATGTTTTTGGACAAGGTTGCAGCTTGATGACATGCACACTTCTGCAGGTGTGGATATTTGAGCACTTTACATGCACCAGGCCTGTCGGCTATCCGATGAGTGCAGCTAGAGAGCGGCCTAGGGTGTTTTCTTATCCACCTACTAGCGAGTGGAGATTTGGGGATCTGTTATATTGGAGAGTGACATTTGATAGATTGACAGCTGAGGTGACAGTATGGAGACCATATCTGCGGATGCACAGATGGGATGGAATGGAGAGGCAGCTAGCATGCTTACAGAGGAACCGCCTACTGAGAGGACGATACCCACATATCATAGTCCCATTCTACTTTGACCAAGTACGGAGGCAGTTTGGGCTAGAGAAGTGTGTTCCAGCTGATGTACCCATCTATACTTGACACTCACGAGTCCTTCCCAGACCCAGACCAGTAGCGAGACCTACGATAGATGATATCGAGATCACAGATATAGAGGGGTCTGATCAAGATGTGGTCACTGATTACGCTGCAGATCCCGAGGCACAACGCAGGTATCTCTCATGGTTTGTGAGGACATACGTAGGGCCTATCTTTCCACCAGATCACCCGACAGGCCATCCAGGTCCATGGAGACATGGAGACCGAGATGAGGATCAGGGATCTAGATCGGAGGAGCCAGAGGAGGGAGAGGGTCATGAGGAGGCAAGAGATCCTGATCCACCCATAGGAGATCAGCCTAGTGCCGGGGAGGAGGAGGAAGGTGAGGAGGATGACACAGATAGAGATGATGATGAGGAGAACGAGGATGCGAATGAGGACGAGGATGACGAGGATGAGGACGAGGACGAGGATGATGAGGAGGAGTCAGATGCAGCTCCCCACCATTCAGGAGATGATACCATAGCCTTGGATCCTCCTCTTATTCCCGAAAAGGGGGAACACGAGGCGATACAGAGACCTGTACCCATCGTGCACAGATCGTTCGAGCGTGGGGAGCCTAGTAGTTCCCAGTCATAGATGCTACCATATGACGATCCCTACTGGCGTGAGGGAGATCCAGGAATAGTAGGTTTATATTGATTGATTAATGTTTTGATGATATAAAATGGTACTAATACAAAATCTATTCTACTGCTACAGCTAATGTGCAGGAGTGGCGTTCCTTGATCCAGCAAGCAGTGACAGATATTTCCATGATGGCACAGATCCCTAGTTCCTCACAGGTTGCCTATAGGCCTCAAGGGAACGCGGGTTGGCATGATGACTTGCTTTCCCCATTTTGAGTACAGGTGGAGATATGGAGGGAGAGAGAGAGAGTTTTATCAGATAACCTTCAGCGGGTACAGCGTGATCTAGCAGTAGCTCAAGCCGAGGCTACCTTGTATCATGCGATCCTTATGGATAGGGATCGTAGGAGTTCCTCTCGGAGCCATTCATGGTCTATATCACACTATACACCTATGGGTCCACCTGCATGACCGGATCAGGAGGGAGCATCTAGTCATCACTCTCCAGCCACTAGCCCTAGGGATAGGAGATGATATGGTAGCATCTGTGACTGGGAACTACTAGGCTCCCCACGCTCAAACGATCTGTGCACGATGGGTATAGGTCTCCGTATCGCCTCATGTTCCCCCTTTTGGGGAGTAAGAGGAGGATCCAAGGCTATGGTATCATCTCCTGAATGGTGGGGAGCTGCATCTGACTCCTCCTCATCATCCTCATCCTCCTCCTCCTCCTCGTCATCCTCATGACCCTCTCCCGCCTTGGTGCATTTTGCATTTTGCATTGCATTTCCCCTTTAGCACTTAATTAATCAAATTAATTAGGTCTAAGGTTCTATTTCATCATATTCCACATCATAGATTTTGGCCCTTTCATTAAAGTGTGCCCCTTTTCACTTTATTCTTCCAATACATCATTTAATCAAAAACCCTAATTAAGTCCTATTTTGAACTTGGGGGCTTGATTTCGGGGTCAAAACATCTTGAAATCACCTGTAACTTCGGTATTCTCTCTAAAATCATCATATCCGACGACCCTAAAAATTTGGTGAAAAGTTGTTGGGACCATGGCGCCCGGAGTGCACACGGTCCCAGACATTTTTCCCGAAATTTTAGGAGCGCGATCCAATCATAAAATAAAGCTTAACCCCAAGAGATTGGTGGGAGATTCAATCTCTAGGTCGGCCAAAAGTTGAAATTAAGACCTAGGGTTTCATATATAAGAGCTCTCTTTCTTCATTGGAAAGGATCGGAATTTTGTTTTCAGGAACCTTCTATGCAACGAAAGAGTAGATCCTTGAAGACTTCAACAACATTCAACATCCATCCATCAAGCATCCATCAATTTCATTCATCCATTTAGGGCTTTGAAGGCATTGAAGAGCAATAAGGGATCACCGACTGAAGATTGGATTGTACCCCTCCCTTGGGGTTGGGTATGATTTCATGTTGTTTTCATGTCTTTGCATAAGCTTCATTACATCATTTGTATTCATGCTTTAAATCACTTTGCATCTTGATTTGGAGCATTTACATTATCATTTACAAGCAATTAGGGTTTACTTTCTAGGTTGCTCTAGTTTGCTTGCTTGCATTTTAGGATCTTGCACACACACAAGGTCTGCACACACACTACTATTATACAACTTGGCTATTCGTGGAGGTGGAAATCATCGAAGCGGGCGTTTGACTAAGGCAAAACCCTATATAGCTGCCCACCATACCTTTCAGATATAAGTGCAGGTTTCGGGATTCGGACGATGCCACAAGTTGCAGATCCGACAGAAGCGGACCGAGACAGAACTTCACACCAAGTTTCAGAGCAAAAGACCAGGATAGGGGCATGGGGCGCCCTGGTCCCTAGGACAGGGGCGCTGGGCGCCCTAGTCCCTCTAACAGACAGCATTTCCGACAGTTTTACAGGTTGCAAAACAACAGTTTCAGGTGCAGTTTTAGGTGCAGAATTAGGACAGTGGCGCTCGTGCCCCCATCCTAGCAGGACCAGGGTGCCCCACGCCCCTGTCCTGGTCGATTATCTTTTCGAGGAACAGGTTCCGGGGTATATGAATCAAATTTTTGTAACAAAGAGATAGCAAGGTCTTTATATTGTGATAATTTGTCTTGTTTTGCTTGATACAGTCTTGTTACTTGTCTTATAATCAATTGAGAATCTCCATAAATATGTATGTGTTTTACATTCAAAGCCAAGGCTGCCTTTACTCCTGCTATAAGAGCCTCATACTCAGCAATGTTATTGGTACATAGAAAATTGAGATGATAAGATAAGGGAATGGATTTCTTTTTAGGAGAAATCAGAACAACACCTGCCCCCGATCCCGTACGGCATTTAGAGCCATCAAAGTACAATTCCCAAGTTTCATCTTTTTCTGTGCAAAGAATGAAATCATCGGGAAAAGACTCAGGTTTAGGGAAGGAAAAAGGTGAAGGGGCCTCAACTAAGTGATCGGTCAATGCTTGCCCTTTAATTGCTCTTTGTGAAACAAATTTAAGGTCAAATTCAGTTAACATCATAACCCACTTAGCTAGGCGTCCTGATAAATTAGTTTTAGAGAAAAGATGCTTCAAAGGATCAAACTTTACCATGATGTGGACTTCTGAATTTAAAAGATAATGTCTCAATTTCTGAGTCGCAAACACCAAGGCCAAGCATTGTCTTTCTATCGCAGAATATCGGGTCTCATAATCGAGTAAGGTACGACTTATATAATAAACCAGACACTCCTTACCATCTTTATCATGTTGTGCCAATAATGCTACGAGAGCATGAGAGGAAGCAGCTGTATAAAGAAGAAAGGGTTTAGAAGGTTCAACAGGTTGAAGGATAGGAGGACTAGCCAAATATACTTTTAAATCTTCAAATGCTTGCTGACAATCTTCGTTCCATTGAAAAGTGATATTCTTTTTGAGAAGTTGAGTAAACGGAAAAGTACGATCCGCTAGTTGAGATACAAACCTACGAATAGCTTGAATCTTTCCTTGTAAGCTTTTGAGTTGAGACACATTTCTAGGAGGTGGCATGTTGACAATAGCATCTATTTTCTTAGTGTCCACCTCAATCCCACGATGCGAAACTATGAATCCTAATAGTTTTCCACTATCCACACCAAAAACACATTTTCGGGGATTCAAGCGCATGTGATATTTATGAATTCTTTCAAAGATTTGATGAAGGATCTTAATATGATCTATACGGAGAATGGATTTGGCTAAAATATCATCAACATAATCTTCTAAAATCTTATGCATGTAATCATGAAAGATAAGGGTCATCGCTCGTTGATAAGTTGCGCCGGCATTTTTAAGCCCAAAAGGCATCATCACCCAACAGAACGTACCCCAAGGAGTGGTGAAAGCAGTTTTGAATTGATCTTGAGGATTAATGAAGATTTGATTGTATCCTGAAAAACCATCCATGAAGGATAACAAAGCATGTCCCACTATAGAATCAACTATCATGTCACTGTTTGGGAGAGGGAAATCATCTTTCAAAGAAGCCTTATTTAAATCTCGAAAGTCGGTACACATTCTTATTTTATTATCTGATTTAGCCACAGCGACAATATTTGAAATCCATGGGGAATAATCAATAGGGCAGATAAATCCAGCCTCCAATAATTTTTCAATCTCAGCCTTAACAAGCAAGGCTACCTTAGGATTCATTTTTCGAATCTTTTGTTTCACAAGCTTAGCATCAGGAACTAAGACAATATTATGAGTGACAATCTTAGGATCTATACCAAGCATGTCAGAATATGTCCAAGCAAAGATCTCAGGGAATTCACGCAATAAATCTTCATATTGTTTTTGTTCTTCTTCGTCCAGACATTTTCCAATTTTAATAACTTTTTCTTCATTGCTAGGATCCATCTTAACATCAACGGTGTCGCTTATAAGAAGATTACTTTGTTGAGGAGTATCCTTTAACTGAGGGAATTCTTCCACAATCTCATCATTATCAATCTCTTTTCCAAAATAAGCTTCGGTGTTCAAACAATAAGGAAATCCCCTATTGTGATGATAACGAGGAAGAGTATCGTAGGCTCCTAAAAACTCAGCTAAAGCATCATCGGTAGGAAAAACATCCAAAGCACAGGCACACAAAGGATCCCCATCAATATACTTAGGGTGTCTCATTGGTAGAGATGTAGAAATAACATTAACACTAATACATGGTCTTTTAGAAGCTTTAGTGCGCTTGCAGGGATTATAACCAAGTCCAAAGCCATATTCATAAAGATTATTCTCTAGAGGAACTTTTATCCCTTGTTCGTGAGCGCCACAACCATTTCCATGATACCCATGCTTAGCTAAAATGTGAAAACCACGACCATAACGATCAGCCATTTCAGAAAGAGAAGGTGGTTTTTCATGAGACAAAGAATCAAACTCTTCAGAATTAGAAGTGTGAGGAGAAGAAGTTTGAGAAGCGGCAACAAAATTATTGCTCATAGGCTCAGGTAATGTTGATTGATTTTTAGCTTCTTCCTTCTTTTCAACTTTAAGCTTCCTAGGAGGAACCCAATATTCACTTACAAAGGTGGCATTGAAATCAAGAGATCCCTAATCGTCTTCTGCGAGAACCTTCTCAGGATCAAAGGCCTTCTCATGTGTAGATTCAAGTCAAGAAGGATCTTCTTCAGGAGCTTTAGAATCATCCAAAGAATTTTGATCATCAGAGAATGAGGATTCATCCATAGGTATCTTGTTTAAAGAGTCATCACTAGAAGAGGAAGGCTTAGAAGAACTCCCTTTGGAAGTAGATGTTTGCAAACAAGCTTGGAAATTACTATCACCTATCAAGGTATATGTCTTATTGTTATAAATGAATTTAACTTGTCTATGCAATGTAGAGGGGACAGCCTGCATACTGTGAATCCAAGGTCTCCCTAATAACAAGTTGTATGTTAGATTTCCCGACATAACATGGATAGGAGTAGGCAAAGTAATAGGCCCACTATGATGGGTAAGGTGATAGTACCTAGTGAAGACTTAGCCACATTATCAAAGCCTCGAATGGGACGGGAGTCAGGCTCAATAAGGGATGTATCCACATTCATCTTATGCGATAGGTTAATGCTACACACATTAAGACCAGAGCCATTATCTACTAGTGTTTGTCTTATAGCAATATCATTTATGATAACCACAATCATCAAGGGATCATATTGATGTTGAATTTCATTAGTAGGCAACTCATCTTGAGTAAACATAATATGAGCTTTAGGATTCATCACAGAGTTAACCAAAGACACTATATTACTAGATGTATTCGGTGGAGGAACATTCAAGTCTTTCAAGGCATCTTGTAACATTCTGTGATGAGCGGAAGAAGTTTGGATCAAATCCCAAAGGGATATCTTAGCAGGGGTAACCTTAAGTTGTTCTATGAGATCATATTCCTTACCAAGAATTTGTGAAATACGTGGAGCTTGTGGAGGAATTGGTTGAGGAATAGGAAGAGAAACCAGAGTAACAGGAGGAGGATTAGGCTGCCTATTATTTCTGGTATGATAAGTATGGGCAACCGCATGATAACTCTCTCTAGTTAATTGCTTGGCATAACTATAAGGACTCATAGGTTTTCTTCCTTGCATGGTGATGATAGGTTTATTTAGAGTAAGAAAGGAATCATGACCATACCCTCCTTGGACAGTAAGGAGAGGCTTATTATTCTCTTTTAGGTTTATCGTGTTAACTAATTTAGAAGTTTTGTTCTTGTTTAAAGGTTTCGATAAAGCCACAAAATCATCAAGAGCATCATCCAACAAAGCATGATCATATCTATAGAAAGGTTTATCTTTTGATTCAAAAGAAGACATCTCTTCATAGAGGGGATCATTGAAAACAACCATGTTACTAGATTTAGTGGAAGAGTTGATAGGAATGTACCCTTGAGAGGAATCATTCAACTTATCTTTCTCATCACAACGAAATGGCATAGTAACAAGGTTTATGAGTTTTTTATAAAATGAAGGTTTGGCATCTTTAGGATTCAAAAACTCATCTAAAGCTTCATCTAATTCATTTTGGCTATACTCATAATCGGCATAATTGCATACATCATCATAAATATGAACATCTCGCAAATAAAAATCCGACATTTTGAAATAAAAGTTGCATAGAACTTAAACACACAATGCAAAGAAACAAAGAAACACACTCTTCTTTTTTTTTCTTTTCTTTCTTTTTCCTTTTTTTTTTTTATGAAAATGAAACTTAAATGAAACACACTAAATCTAGATCAAGATCTAACAAATGCAATGCAAGAGAAAGCAATAATAAGATTTCACGTCGGGTTCCCCAAAATGTGTAGGGGAAAAAGCGAGACTAGGCTAACATGTCCTAATCCTACCTTTTGACACACATTATGGAATACGAAAGAGCCTAGAGGTATCACACAACTGGCTACTTCTTTTTGGTGAAAGAGAGAGCCACGGGCTACCTATTAGGATTTCTATTCCTTTGTTGTAATTGAAAGGTAAAATTATGCAAGTTCAATTCCTAACCCCAAAATGCAAGTATGAACTAATAACAAGATTGCAGAATTGAACTTAAACAATGGAAAGCTGTAAACACAAGGACAAGACAAGAATGCAGATGCGTACCCGGAGTTAAAATATGAGTGAAAATGTTCGGGACGGGGGCGCGGGCGCCACTGTCCTGATTCTGCACCTGAAACTACTGTTTTGCAACCTGGAAAACTGTCAGAAATGCTGTCTATCAGAGGGACCAGGGCGCCCAGTGCCCCTGTCCCAGGGACTAGGGCGCCTAGCACCCCTATCCTAGCAGGACCAGGGCACCCCAGGCCCCTGTCCTGGTCTTTTGCTCTGAAACTTGGTGTGAAGTTCTGTCTCGGTCTGCTTCCATCGGATCTGCAACTTGCGGCATCGTCCGAATCCCAAAACCTGCACTTATATCTAAAAGGTATGGTGGGCGGCTATATAGGGTTTTGCCTTAGTCAAACCCCCACTTTGGTGATTTCCACCTCCATGAATAGCCAAGTTGTATAACAGTAGTGTGTGTGCAGACCTTGTGTGTGTGCAAGATCCTAAAATGCAAGCGAGCAACCTAGAGCAACCTAGAAAGTAAACCCTAATTGCTTGTAAATGACAATGTAAATGCTCCAAATCAAGATGCAAAGTGATTTAAAGCATGAATACAAATGATGTAATGAAGCTTATGCAAAGACATGAAAACAACATGAAATCATACCCAACCCCAAGGGAGGGGTACAAGCCAATCTTCAGTCGGTGATCCCTTATTGCTCTTCAATGCCTTCAAAGCCCTAAATGGATGAATGAAATTGATGGATGCTTGATGGATGGATGTTGAATGTTGTTGAAGTCTTCAAGGATCTGCTCTTTCGCTGCATAGAAGGTTCCTGAAAACAAAATTTCGATCCTTTCCAATGAAGAAAGAGAGCTCTTATATATGAAACCCTAGGTCTTAATTTCAACTTTTGGCTGACCTAGAGATTGAATCTCCTGCCAATCTCTTGGGGTTAAGATTTTTTTTATGATTGGATTGCTCTCCTAAAATTTTGAGAAAAATGTCCGGGACCGTGTGCACTCCGGGCGCCATGGTCTTGGCAACTTTTCACCAAATTTTTAGGGCCGTCGAATATGATGATTTCAGAGAGAATCCCAAAGTTACAGGTGATTTTGAGATGTTTTGACCCCGAAATCAAGCCCCCAAGTTCAAAATAGGACTTAATTAGGGTTTTTGATTAAATGATGTATTGGAAGAATAAAGTGAAAAGGGGCACACTTTAATGAAAGGGCCCAACTCTATGATGTGGAATATGATGAAATAGAACCTTAGACCTAATTAATTTGATTAATTAAGTGCTAAAGGGGAAATGCAATGCAAAATGCAAAATGCGCCAAGGCGGGTGCTAAACTAGGTGTAAAATTGTACCACCCTAGCAAGTGCGTACAATTTATGACGTTACAGATGGGTCTCATGCATTTGCAACACCATAAAGGCAACAATGTTATTTTGGAAGGCAACTTGAAATTGGTTGTTGATTGCCTAAAAGATATGGTGAATTCCCTATGGGAGATAAAAGGAATAATTCCAAATTGCAAGAATATTTTTGGTGCCTTAAGGAAAATAATAGCACAACACTTGTACAAATAAGGAAATACGACACAAGATGAGGCTCCTAATCTAGGTTTAATGAAAAGTGTTTGGTGTTACTTTAATTATCCTGAGAGCTCGAAGGGATTAAAAAAAAATTTGGCCATGGAGAGGGTAAATTCCTCCCTGGATGATATGGTCAACTATCTTAAGCTATATTACCTTCCCGATTTTCTACACTATGATGAGTAGCATGTTGATTGCTTGGTTGATGGGGATTATATATACTTTTCCAAGTTGACAAATGGTTGATGTGGATTTCATAAATTCAAAAGGTCTAGTTGGCTATACGAGACTGTCCCTTCCTAGCCTTATGGTGTTTTTAAAAGATGGAAAAATTATTAGTGGGAAAGGCGATGATCTTGTTTCCTGAGAAGCTTTAATTTTGCATAATGTGAAAAGAAGGCCCACATGTGTAGGAAATCATACTCATAAAGGCAAAATAAAATTTTCATGGGGTATCATTTGAAGGAAAAAGCAATTTCTAAAAATCGTAACCGCTCTACAAGTCGCTTTCATATCTATTGTTCCTATTTTGCAAAGAGAAAGATTAACATGATGGGCTCTCTTCAAAGAATAGAGGCGAATAATTGTGAAGGACTCCAAGAGAATAAAGAGGTCTGGGAGCTCTTCCTTAATGTGGGGATGGCCCCTATTTATTGCCATGAAGGGGTATAATAGAGCTTTATCTTCGAGATTTTGTAATTCCTAGGAGAAGGGTGAAGTCACTGTGGGATTTATTTCCTTTGTGGTGTCACCAGAGTTAATTGCAGATGTTACTAAGCTCGAGAATGAAGGGGAGAAAGTAGAGAAGTGGATTAGTGATGATTATAAATCGTACATGAATAAATTATTTGAGAAGGGTGAACAGTTGATGGTGGTTCACAAAGGCTATGGTTTCTCTGCTCCCCAAAAACCCTATCCCATAGTTATTTCATAATTAAATATTTCACATTAGAGGGCCGCTACACTTCAGTTCATGGGTACCATTTCCCCATCTTAAATCATATAAGGCATGGGGAAAGAATTAATCTACCCTATTTCCTACTTACCTCCTTTGAGTCATGTATTGTGAATGGAAAAAATCCATCCCTCCATCAAGGTTTAATCTATCTGATGTATAAATATGCTTTTGATCATTCCCCAAATGAAAATTGTCTGCTCTCTTTACCAAGTAATGTCGAGCCTAAAAAGAAAAAGCAGGGGTCCTATGTGAAAATAGAATTAATTGAATCAAAACCCCTAGACTCTTTTCATTCCACCCACTAGCTAATCTGAAGGGTAAGAATACGCTGATGTTGTAGGAAATTGAGCCCCTTGAGGTTTCCATCCTTAACATAAACCTGGACAAAATAAAACTAGATACCCAAAAAAATAATCCTGCCAAAGCTAAAAAGATAGAGAAGGAATTTGTAAGGAAGAACATCACAATTAATCTTTACTTGCATGAATTAGATAATGAGGACGAGATGATATTGGATAGGAAGAGGGAGAAGGGTATTTTGGGGAGAGAAAATTTTCTATGCTACTTGCCAAGGGGAAGAAATTTATGCCTAAGACTAAGGAAACAACTACTAATCTTGAGGAAACATTTAATTTGGAGGAAGTGGAAGATGTTTCTAATGAGGATTTGAAGGATAAAGAGTTTGAATTTAAAAAATACAAACAAGAAGAAAAATACAAAGAAGAGATGGAAGCAGAGAGTAAGCCTCAGGAAGAACCAGGGGATTCTAATAATAAGTCATAGCCGTCCAATTCTTAGGAGGATGAGGAGATGGTTCCTTGTTTGCTGGATTCACCATCAGAGAAAGAAAGAAGCAAGAACTTGGATGGTCATATTATAGATCTTAAAGAAAGAGTCTTGCATGTGGAAGAGAAAGTTGAAGACTACAACTAGCATTTTGATAATATATGTGAGGCTTTTGGCTCCGTCTGCACTATCATGGATAGTATGATGAGAAATACTACTATCAGGGTAGTGTCAGGATAGATCAAGATAAAGAAGAAAGTAAATAAGTTGGAAAAAGAAGGGAAGATGGATGAGGACAATGAAGATAGGAAGAACAATTAGGAGGGTACCTGGGTGAGTCAGGTTAATAGGCTTCAACAAAATTGGAGTATGATCAATAATGATTATTTTTTATGCTTAGTTTTTATTTTGTTTAATAATATTCTTAGGATAGTAGATCAAGGAGTTAGTCTATATGATAGTCGCCTATGTGAAACTTGAATCATACTTTAATGATTACTGTTTCTATTATTATAGTTCTTAGTCTTCCAGATACTCATTATATTTTAATCATGCTTGGTAGGTGGTGGTGAGTTAATATTAGAATGTTTAGTTATAGAGTGATATTAATTTTTTATTACTTTTGAGGAACAAAAGGTTGGGATTTATCGACTGGATATTTGATGTTGGTTCTTGTGATTATGTACATTGATTTTGTTGTTTTATAAGTTTAAGGATTTCTCCTTGCTAATATAATAAAAAGCAATACTTACACATGTCATATGAGTGTTGGAAATAAGGAAAAAACTAAGAGGGGGGTGAATCAATTTTATCCAAATCTTTCTTTAAGTCAAACATAATTTTAGATATGATAATTAACAATGAAAGCATAAATAAACACCACATCAATAACACACAAAACACCAATATTTTTCACGTGGAACACCTGGTCAAGGGAAAAATAACGGTGGGAACCTACCCACAATATGATGATACCCCATTAGAAGCATATGAACTATTACAATGAGGAATGCACATTGCACATGCATTCAAGAACACTACCAAGAGCTCACTACTAAAAAAAAATAACAACAAGGGCTACAACCTTGTGGAAGACTCACTATCTTACAAAATAATTTTGATTACATCTAGAAGATCTTGAGCTGATAGAATATCATCTCCTCATGCCTAGTGACTATTCCGATTAGGCACCTATACTGCATTTTCACACTTCTTCGCACCACTTCACTACTTTCAAAAGATCAAAGAAATATTTGCACACATAGATGCATCTCTCAAATGAGTATTGCATTTATTTATACATATCATCAACCTATCTTTCAAGGTCGGCTCAACACACATAAAAAATTACAAAGATATAACCATACACATTACAATATTATATGCTGACAAAAACAATGTTGGCTAAGACATAGGATGGATATAAATCACCACTTCTAACATGAGACACCTCCAATAATTATGCCTCAAACATTTGCAACATGCTAGAATCATCATTTCAGCCAAGAACATAAAGAACACCATCGGATCAAGGAAAATCATCAATAACAAGCACAATGATCAATGCATACCATCAACACAAATAGGACATGATCTAGAAACATCCACAAGCATCATGAATTACTAAAAAAATAACCACACCAACACCACTTACTAGAATCTCCATCATCATTATACTGAACTACAAGAATGTGAGGCCCTACCCCGACCGTAGGATTTGATGTTGCCATCCTCTGACTACCCGCCATCTCACCCTGTGAACACTCTCTCGCCATGTGCCCCATGGCTCCACATGTGAAACAAGCACCGCATGCCTTAAACTGTACACCCTAAGGGTTAGAGAAAGGTTGTCCAACTGTCCTTCTCAAACCACTATACCCACCCCAAGAGGACTACTGAATCCATACCGGAGGTGTATGAGTACCCTATGCTCTCTGGTCGCGCTTAGGAACCTGTGAATGCCACTGCTTGGGCTTAAAGCCCTGCTATCCCTGAGGAGGCCTCTGCCTCTGATTCTGCTATGACTATTGTAGAGGAGGGGGTTTAAAGGACCCCGATGTATTCATGTGGTTGCCTTTCCAGTGGGGTTTTTGAAATCCAAACGACTGGGGTGAAGGGTTTTGGTTCTGAAACCAATCCCTCATATCTTGAGGCCTGACCTGAATCTCCTCTACTATCAAGGCCTTCTCCACGGGAACCTGAAGGCTTCCTGGAGCCACCATTCTCACCGGTCCTGCTATCCCGACATTCAATCCCCTGATAATACAGTTGACGAGAAGCTTCTCGTCCTTCAGGTAATCCACATATGGTAGGAGCTCGATGAACTTACTCTCATACTGGGTCACTGAAAGACCCTTCTGTTAGAGATCGTGGAGCTCATCTATCCTACGCTGCCTGAAGTGCTCTGACAGGTATCTCTCCCTGAACCTCTATGTAAAGATCTCCCATGTGAGGGTGTTTGCAACTAGGCCACACTTGTATTCCTCCTGTCTCCACTAGGTGGAGGCCGTTCCTCTCAAAAGGTGAACTACTACTCGTGCCTTCAGATTTCTTTCATAGGAATGCAATACAAAGCACCGATCTAGGCTCAAAATCCAAGCCCCAGCCTCTACCTCATCGATAGATCCCCCAAATGATGGTGGCTGAATGTGCAAAACCTCTCTGATCAGATCTCCTGGATCACAACATGCTCTCTCAAAATATATAGGTGCTGCTATTGGAGGTGGTCTAGGTAGATGAACAGACTCAGGCTCATGTTTAGCCTGGCCCTCTAAGGCTCTGTTCCCTAACTACTAATCTATGGCTCCCTAAATTTTGGTTTTCTGCATGATGGTCAACTGCTGGAAGCCTATCCTATACTATCCCAATTAGGTTTTGAAGTGCTAATAAGATGTCTCGGTTTGGTCAACCGATCATTCGAGAGGAGCCTCTGGATTCCCTTCTAGGACCAGTTCCTCCCTATCAATATCTTTGCATGCCATATGTGCATGCCTAGGACCCTTGCAGCACTTGCGAACTTGTCACATAGTTGGAGGCATCCTTATGAGAAAATAAAATAAAATAAAATAAAAAAATAATTTTGGAGAAATTTTTGTTTTAATTAATTAAATAATTTAAGTGAAACATGATGGATAAAGTTTCCTAGTGTTGGAAACCTACATTTGTGTGGGTAGAAAGGTGTGAGAGGGCTTTTCAGGACCTGAAAAGGGCACTCACTAGTGCACCTATTCTTATTGTGCCAGACCCCACAGCTGATTTCATGGTATGCACAAATGCTTCTTTGGATGGTATTTGGAGGTTTGTCAGGTGATTCGATCACAAGAGACCCTAGAGGGGAAGTATGTTAATTATTCTTTAGAGTCTAATGGACTATTACGCCATAAAGAGCACATCTATGTACCTTCTCCCGGGGGTTTGTGAGAGTTCATTGTCATGGAGGCTCATAGAGTTCCCTATGCAGCGCATCCTAGGGTTAAGAAGATGCATGTAGACTTGAGACAATTATATCATTGGCTAGGTATGCGGCAACTTATTGCTGAGTTAGTAGCCCGATGCCTTGAGTGTCAGAGAGTCAAGGCGGAGCACCGCCATCCTGGTGGGTTGCTCTAGTCCCATGCTATACCAGAGTGGAAGTGGGATACTATACCCATGGATTTCATCATTGGTATTCCCATGTCATCTTGTCGCCATGATGCCATCTTGGTGACAGTTGACAAGTTGACCAAAGTGGCTCACTTATCACCAGTTCAGACTACCTTCACAACACCAACAATGGCATAGGTATTCTTGCGAGACATTTTCAGACTTCATGGCATTCCATGCAAGATTATCTCTGACAGGGACTCCCTCTTTACTTACAGGAAGTCATGGGTACCAGACTCAACTTTAGTACAGCCTATCATCTAAAAACGGATGGTCAAACAAAGAGGGTAAATCAGGTATTAGAGGATCTGCTTCGCATGTACGTCATGGATCATCAGACCAGATGGAAGGAGTACCTTTCTTAAGTAGAGTTTTCCTATAATAATGGGCATCACACTTCTTTGGGGATGCCACCATTTCAGGCTTTGTATGGCAGACCTTGCAAGACACCTTTGAGTTGGGACTGTATTGAGGATAGAGTGGCCATAGGTCCTAAGATGGTTCATGATATGGAGTACCAGGTGATTTTGATTAGATAGTGCCTTAGAGAGGCACATGATAAGTAGAAGAAGTATGCAGATGCAAAAAGGATAGACCCAAGCTTCATGGTTGGGGACAAATTTTTCCTGAGAGTGTGACCGCATAAGAGTCCAATCCGTTATGGAAAGGGTTCTAAGTTCACACCTCGCTTTGTCAAACCATTTGAGATCCTTGAGAGGATAGGACCAGTTGCATATCACCTAGCTTCACCACCTAGCCTATCATGCATCCACAATCTATTTCATGTATCAGTTTTGAGGAAGTATATTTATGATGAGTCTAATATTTTAGATTGGGATGCCTTGCAGGTGGAGTCAGATGGGCAGCTAGCTTTGGAGCCCATTCGCATTTTGGTTCACTAGACATTGGCCCTTCGAGGTCGAGAGCATTTTTAGTGGGCCCTATCGAGTACCTATGGTTGAGGGCCAAATTTAGCCATGTGTTCACTCCCTAGGGCTTGTTTAACGTCCCTAAAAAGTGGATTTCCCAAGAGAGCCTAATTTCATCTTTAGGAGTGCCATCGTTGGTTAGATAACCTTCTTGGTATGTGTCATTCCTCTTCCCCATTCCATTCCTCTTCTTGAGGAGCCTTGGTTAGGGAGTGTGTAAAACCTAGGGAAGACCAACCAATGGGAGCTCTCACTCTATCCAAGAGGTTGGAAGGAGTGAGAGAAGCCTTCTTAGGTAAGGGTTTGAGACTTAGGAAGTTAATCACCCACTCTCCATCTTTGGAGACTAGCTCTTGCATTTTGGAAACAAGTTTTGAATAGAATTTTTGGCTAAGTGTCGAGGAAAAGAAGTGTGGATTTGTGCTGCTCTTCTCCAAACTATCCCTAATAAACCCTTGGCAGATTCAAGGTTGGTTCAATCTCTTACTTTGTATGTTGAATTTTTTTTTGAAAGATTGCTTGAATGTAGTTGTTTTTTTTCCCTTGTATTTTATTTGTGAAGATATATATGTGAGTTTTCACTTGTTTCCTTTATTATGCATTTTCTTGTGTTTTAGGAGTATCCAAGGTCGTCTTACCCTTGGGAGGGTAGAATGGTCTTGGGGGTGGAAGGTTGTTTGACAACCTTAGAGTGAGAGGCTCTATTTAAGAGAGTGATCTCAAAGGTTTTTTCATGTGACCCTTGCTGCATAGTTTTGTTTATGCATTTAGGGGTCATAAGGGGAGATATTATGGCATATATGCCTTGGGGGTCATAAGGATGTTGGGTCAAGATTGATTTGTGATGTGTTCTTGGTTGCCATGAGATGGCTTGTGATCTACTATCTTGCAGTTATCCTCAAGGTACTTGGTCCACTTCCACCCATGTAAAAATCACATTATGCGATGATGTTTAGCCTTGGGATGGGAATGTGTTTTGAGTCTCTATGCTTGTTTGTGTTTGCTTGAGTATAATCCTTCTAGGTCTTGGTTCTCCAAGCTCGGGGGTGGCTTTTAGTAAGCCTAGGTTGGGAGGTGAGCCCTCCATGGTCACAACCTTAAGATTTTGTATTGCAAGTTGCTTTAGGAAGGCATTGAAGGAAAAGATTGGTTATGGTCTTGCTGGTTCTATTCTAGTTGCAGAAAAATAATAGGGAATATAATATTGTATTTCAGTTGTAGAAATGAAAGAGGAGAGTTTTTATTACTACTTACTAAGTTGCCATTAGTCTTATGTTCAAAGTTATTCTAGTCGGTTACCTCTAATGAAATATTTAGTTGGTAAGCACAAAGCAGTTGGTTATAGAAGAAAGTAGTCTTAGAGCTTAGTATACACCGAGCAGTCTACCGAGTAATGTTCTATGACTACTGAGCAACAAAGATGATACACTGAGTGAAACGTGTTACTAGATTCATTGAACCTGGACACACATATGAAAACGTGTTACAAGATCTAGGAACATAGAATCGTTATCACATTGGAAATTGCACTTCAAGATTTTGTATGATTTCGAGGTCATTTATCCAATGAAATATTTTGTATGGTTATTCATTCGATAAATCATGTGTGTAAGATCAAAGCAATAAATGGATCACCGTCATAAGAGATCTATTTATACAACATGAAATAAGGATCAGATATAAGTGTATGAAGAAAGACATGTGTAAAAGATAAGGAAGCACAGAGTATTGTGACTGTTAGAGACACAGAGGTCACCGAGAACCATTTCAGAGAATAGTCAAAGAACATAGTAAACATAAGGGTTTACCGAGTTACTTTATGGGTTACTGAGGTATGCTATAAGCAAGGAAATCTTATTTGAGCACATAGAATCTACTATAACATTTTAGATGTGAAGTCGCAGATATTTGTAATGATTTTATTGTAATATTTTGAAGTTGTAAGAGAAACCTTTAACAGGGTAAAAGACTCTAACAAAGTCTATAAATTGTAAAGCCTTTAACTAGGTGTAGAATTTAGATTAAATGTTGTAAAATCCTTTAGCAAGGTAGATCTAACAGATCTTGATACTCCTAATAGGGTAAGCTATCAGAAATAGCTAAACATGTAGCTCTAACTGAGAAATCTTTATTATTGCAGTAGTGAAGTTGTGGGTGCCATCCCCACCGTGGTTTTTCTCTCTAACCAAGAGTTTTTGCGTAACCAAAATATATGTGTTATGGAGTGAATCATGTATGATTGTTATTTATTTGTTTTAGCTTTATGTTATGTTACATTAGTTTTGGTTTATGCATAATAGTAAATATATTGTTGAGGGAAGGGTATGAAGTACTGATTCACCCCTCCCCTCTCAGTACATTAGCTTTCCATATTGGGCCTAACAATTGGTATCAGAGCTTGAATCTTGGAAAAGGGTTTAACAACCTAAAGAGAAAGATCTTATCAATGGAAGGCTATAAACAATCTCGGAGAATTGTGTATCTGCAAGATGAGTTGGATCATGCTAATCAAGTGATTGCAGACATGCAAAGACAAATGCAAAAATCATTGAAAGTTAGAAGAAGATTATCTGATGATTTGCAGGACTCTCAAGAGTTAGTGGAACAAATTGAGACATCATCTGAGAATAGTATGTCTGAAGAGACTGAAGAAATGATTGAAGTATTGAAAGAAAAGAACAAAGCACTGACTGATCAGCTAAAAGCAATGAAAAGAGAACATGAACATTTCAGCACACAGATGACTGAAAATCTTGATGCATTGAGGATAGCGGAGGATAAAGTAAGAGATCTAGAAAGAGAAAATCAACAGCTTAAAGCATAAGTATCTAAAATGAATGATGAAATCACAAGGTTGACTGGTATTCAACAAAATCTATCAGATCAGTTGGGTTATGCACATCATGAAGCAAATCTGAAAGATGATGAGAATCAAACTTTGAAACTTGAAGTATCAAGGTTGACCAATGAAATTGAAATAGAGAAGAAATCCAAAGAAACACTGAAGAAGAGTTATGAAGCATCAAAGATGTTGGATGAACAATTGAATACAAGAAGACCCAATAAAGATGCAGGACTCGGTTACAAAGGAAAAGACTCTACCGAGAAGGGAATCCACACTACCGAGAGAGGAGAATCATCAAAGCAAGCTGGAAATAAGAAGAATATCAAAGTAAATAAGTCTATTTGCATTTATAGTGGAAATCAAGGTCATACTGCTAACATGTGCCAAATCAGAAAAGGTAAGCAACCGAATGTCACTAAGTCCAATGGTTATTGTTACAATTGCAATAAATATGGTCACACATCAAACAAAGTCTGCTAGCAATTATCAGAAGGCAAAATTCAAAGGGTTTTGTAAAAACTGCAATAGATATGGACATAGTACCAAGAAGTGTTGGTTTAAGCAAAAGAACTATATGTGGTCTATACACAGAGAAAATATTGGAAGCTACCGAACTCACATAGATCTTAACCAACAATATGTTGTAGTACCATGGGATTACAATACAAGGATATGGTGTGAATGTTGTGGAAGATATGGACACATAAGTGCCAACTATTTTATAAGATTTGGAATGAAAAATCGAAGATCATGGAGAAATCCTGGTATGGCATGTTTTCATTGTCACAAAGTTGGACACTTGGCTGGAGACTACAGAGATCAACCAAGAGGAGATATTGAAGAGATAAAAAGCAAACTCCAGATGATTTGGAGAAAGAAGGAAATTGTGTCAAATGAAGAAAGCACCTTACCTACCGAGTTAGGTGCACCTATTCCAAATTAATCGGTAAAAGTATAAAGGGACTGCATTCTCTCAAAGCTTAAATCTTAACAGTTCCTATTTTAGTATATACTTAATCAAAATCTGCATAGCTAAGATGTATTAGAAAATTTGAAATTTTATAAAGTCTTTTTGAGCAATATACAGGAAGCCTGTCAAGTCGGTAAATACAGGAAGTCTGTCAAGTCGGTAAATGCAGGAAGGCTAGATACTCAGTTAAAGCGCAAAAAGGAAATTAAATCGGTTTAGTGGAACCGAGTGCATTTAATGTTTTTTACCTAACCTGCATGGAGCCCAATAAGGTATATTGTGTACTTAAAACATTTACGCAGTCATTTTACTCTTACCAAGTTTTCAAGAGAGAAGATCAAGCGATTCCAAGGTGATCAAACCTCCTTCGAAGCAAAATTCAAGGTATTTACATCAATCTCAATGCATTGTCAAACGGTAGAGGAAAGCGTCTACCATTTGAAAGTCTTCAAACCCTAAGGATCTTTTGTTAGAATTTATCTAAAATCTGCAATGGCACCTAAGATCCACAAGCCCGTTGTAGTTGAGAACATTGAAAAGCCCTCACTAAAATACTCTTTAACTCCCAAAGTTGCATTTGAACCGGATGACAAAACTGCATTTTCACTCATTCCGAATAAGGTTTTGCTAATTGAGGATGTCAGACTCTTCACCAAATGTCGTGTTGAGGAACTTGGTCATGTTGAAATCAAGGATACATATGATGAATTGTGCACTAATGGGAAATTAGATAGCAAGTATGAACACATTAAAATCAAGGGATTGACTGAAGCCCTAACCTATCTCCGTGTATTCAAACCCCAGTGGCTCAAGTTTGTTCTGAGGAGAGTTCATGATGATTTCATTTGGTTAGAGGAACAACCATTCAAAATTACCAAGGAAATCATTCATTTGATCACCGGTTACCCTATTTATGATCATGCCCGAGCTCAGAAAATGATATCACATAAGGAATTGATCAGCTTAACCAGAGTGGATTCTGATTGCAGAGGAATGAAGCTGAATAATGTGACAGATGCAAAGCTGAAGTTTTCCATTAGAGTAATAGGTTATTGTTTCTTCCAATCGGCAAGGGAAAATAGTGTACCCTATGCAGTAGTCAACTTAGCCTATAAAATTATGAAGAAAGGCATGAAAAATGATTTGTGTGAAGTATTGTTGAAAAACCTGTTTGAGAATCTCAATACCATAAGGAAGTCGAAGAAGAACAACTCGACGAATACATTGAAGTTTGGATCACTTCTGGTATGCATTTTTTTCTATTTTGAGAAATTCTTTCCATCAGTCAGTAATGTAGTTTGGAAGCTACACCAACCAATCACCCATAAAATCAATGACTTTATGAAATGTCTAGGTGATAACTTTAATGATATTATGGATGATTATTTTGGTAAGTTTCAAGAGAAGATGCATAACAGGCATAGAAGTCTACCCCAGCTAGTGGAAAAATACAAGGATGACATATGTTTTGAAGTAGACACTGACTATTGCTATGTGAATGTTGCGGAACCGAGAACTCAATCTTTGCCACCTATGGGTTATGAGATTGATTTTGACATCACACAACAATAGATAGATGCTTTTCTAACATTACCAAGGCATGCTACCGAGATGAGATATGGTACATATGAAGAAGTTAAAGAAAAAGTTAAGATGAGCATTGTAGTACCCAAGGATACAAGGCAACAAAAATGATCAAGGCATTATCGGAGAAATTTGGAGAAGGTTCTTCCTCCACACCTAACAAAGGCACTCTAGTCATCATCGAAGAGGAATCTGAAGCCCAGGAGGCAGCTATTACATTAAGCACCGAATTGCCTAAAGAGAAAGTTCTGAAAAGGAAGAAGCAGGATACATCAAAGGTATCACCGACTCCTCTAACAAAGAAACCTAATACAAGAGCATCAATAGCTTCACTGAGTAAGAAATCAAAGAATGTTGCCACACCAAAGGTAACAAAAACATACAAGAAATCTACTCATAGACTCATTTTGGCTAAAGAGTCTAGTGACACTGAATTTGAGGACAAAAGTAAATTTCAGATTGTCAAGAGTACAAAGAAAAATGTACATAGTGTTAAATGTTTTTGTGCTAATCTGAAACAATATGGTGGATTTGGATCATTCAGATATGTTAAGTATGAATCCATAAATGATGCTGAAAAGAGACAAATAGAAGAAGCTGTCATCTGCACACTTCTAAAATTCTGATTGGTCCCATTGAAAGTATCTAATTCTCTTCCAAAAGAATTGTATGTGCATGTTGATAACAGGTGGAAATATGCAATGGACTTGGAAAAATAGATTAGAGAAAGAAGTCTGGTACATCTCTTTCCAGACATGTCGCTAGATGAAATCAAAGAAAATCTGACAAACTACCACAAAAACTTCCTAGTCAAGCAAAAATCTTTAAAATTGATGAATGAACTTTATCTGGAAGTAGAGAAAGAGACCAAAGAAAATTGGAAGGAAATATTTCGCATCAAGGATGCTGGTGAGCAAGCTGAAGTTGAAATAGTTGATGTCACCGAGCAAGACCCTGCTGAGACTATATAGATTGATGAGGATATCATGGACACTGAGGCACCTGAACAGGAAATGATAGAAGGGAGTGCTTATGCCCAACTTGTATCTAGTGAGTCAGTTTTGGAACAAGTTCATCCCTATCCTTCGATCAATCATCCTGTCTCAACCGAGGCCCCTCAGGATATGGAACAAGGCACAAAAGGTCACAAGTCTACAGAAGGAGAAGCTACTTCTCAAGCCACTGGGGAACATACCTCACAAGCACCTTCTAGCATTGAACATGTTGCAACCGAGACACTAAGCTCAGAGGCACCCAAGGACTCTACAGAGGTTAAAGAAACTGACCGAAGTGTTGCCTCTACTAAGCAACCTACCGAGGGTTAACAAGCCTCACAAGCCATTGTCTTAGTTCCAACGGTGAAAGGTAAAGAAAAGAAAATGATAAAGCATAGTTTCAAAGTAGATTTGTCAAAACCAATAGTGTTGTCAAATATAGATATATTTAAATTAAAAGGGCAAGCACTCATTGATTTTGGTGAACTATGCAAAGCCAAAGCCGAACAAGAGAAGCAAATGGCTATTCAAAAGAAAAATAAAGTACTTCAGAAGTTGAAAGAACTCTTAACTGATATGCTACATGAAGCTATAGGGACAACTGATGCAGCCATCCATGTTCAATTGGATGAACTCCTAACCAAGATAGAGACATCTGGAGTAGATGCATTGGAATATTTGAGCAAATTGAAGGACAAGGAGCTCACTGCTAGGATGATTGAAGAGGTATAGAAGGCTATAGCTATTGGAAAAGTTAAACTTGTCAAATTTATTGCTGAGTTGTCCCTTCAACTCAAGCACATTCTTTATTTATTTCAAAAACTCTATACATTCTCTTTATTCATTAAAGACATTAAAAATAAAACAGAAGTAATTGAGAAAGAGATCACCAATCTTTCAAGTAAGTTGACCATTGAGCCCAATTCTGTTCAGACTTTCTATACAAAGTTACAAAAGCTCATGGCTCAACAATTGGAACTCAGGAATGAAGAACACAAAATAAGGATGGACATTATGACTCTGCAAACATTATTCAATCCTCATCTTTCATCCGTCCAAGAGCAGATCAACAAGGCTACCTCCCTATCCACTCAGCAAGAGGGAAGCACCTTAGATGGCCTAATTTCACTATTAGCTGACATTACAGCTCAAAATTCTTTAATGGATAGTGTCAAGAATGCCCTCTCTGCCACTCTTACCAACGCACAAACAAAGTACAAATCCATTTTTGACCAGTTGCCACCACCGAATGGTAACTAAATTTTGATGTTTGTCAAAAAGGGGGAGTGATATAGCATCAGCATCAAAGCATCAAAGTATCAAACAAAAAGGAGTGTTGTATACAGGGGAAGTATACCGACTAGAACAACAATGATTACAGGATATTCATCATCGAGCATACAAAATCATAGTTTTTTACAATATATTGATAAGGGGAGTATATCTGAATATATCATTTTATTGACTAAATGTATATACCATCAGTTTAGTCAAATTTTGTAAGTATATAGATTTTTGAGTTATAACTTTGAAAGTAGTTTTGTCAAACATCTCAACTAATGTTAACAGGGGAGATTGTTACTACTTACTAAGTTGGCATTAGTTTTATGTTCAAAGTTATTCTAGTTGGTTACCTCTACGAAAATATTTAGTCGGTAAGCACAGAGTAGTCGGTTATAGAAGAAAGTAGTCTCAAAGCTTAGTATACTCCGAGCAGTCTATCAAGTAATGTTCTATGACTACCGAGCAGCAAAGATGATACACCGAGTTGATATACACCGAGTGAAACATGTTACCAGATTCATTGAACCTAGACACACATATGGAAACGTGTTACAAGATTGAGGAACATAGAATCGTTATCACATTGGAAATTACACTTCAAGATTTTGTATGATTTCAAGGTCATTTATCCAATGAAATATTTTGTATGGTTATTCATTCGATAAATCATGTTTGTAAGATCGAAGCAATGAATGAATCACCATCATAAGAGATCTATCTATACAACATGAAATAAGGAGCAGATATAAGTGTATGAAGAAATACATGTGTAAAAGATGAGGAAGCACAGAGTACTATGACTGTTAGAGACACAAAGGTCACTAAGAAGCATTTCAGAGAACAGTCAAAGAACAGAGTAAATAGAAGGGTTTACCGACTTACTTTATGGGTTACCGAGGTATGTTATAAGAAAGGTAATCTTATTTGAGCACATAGAATCTGCTATAACATTTCAGATGTGAAGTTGCGGATATTTGTAATGATTTTATTGTAATATTTTGAAGTTGTAAGAGAAACCTTTAACAGGGTAAAGCACTCTAACAAAGTCTATAAATTATACAGCCTTTAACTAGGTGCAGCATTTAGATTAAGGGTTGTAAAATCCTTTAGCAAGGTAGGTCTAACAGATCTTGATATTCCTAATAGGGTAACCTATCAGAAATAGTTAAACATGTATCTCTAACTGAGCAACCTTTATTATTGCAATAGTGAAGTTGTGGGTGCCATCCCCACCGCAGTTTTTCTCTCTAACCAAGAGTTTCTGCATAACCAAAATATATGTGTTATGGAGTGAATCATGTATGATTGTTATTTATTTGTTTTAGCTTTATGTTATGTTACAGCAATTTTTTGTTTATGCATAACAGTAAAGATATTGTTGAGGGAAGGATTTGAAGTACTGATTCACCACTCCCCTCTCAGTACATTAGCTTTCCATATTGGGCCTAACAATTTTATGTTGTATTTATTTTGAAAATGAAATGTACTATTCAAAAAGGCTTAGCATGTAATGTAGTGTATTTTACTAAAGATGTTGATCTTTTAAGCAAGGAGAAAGTATTTTGAATAAATTCTGTAATGTTAATGTTGTTGTCATTTATTTGAAATCTGTCATTTTCCTTCTAAATAATACAAGAAATTTAGATAGATAAGTTAATTTATTTCAAAGAAAGCATGAATTTTAGTAAGCTAGAAATAACATTTAGTCCTACTTAATTAGATCCTAGTGCAAAAATATGGTTAAAAAGATATTAGAGGAATGATAGGTTTGCATTCTTAAAGTTTTTAAATAATTTCTAGACTGTTATAAGGTTGCTGTAATTTTATTTACTTCTGTCAGTTATTCAAAAAAAAATGCAGAAAGTTAAGGTAGACAAATTTATCTTTTCCTATAGTTAACTATTAGAAGTTTACAATGAAAAGAAATGCAGTTAGCTAAATTTGTTAGTTTTTTAGAAAATCTGCTTTTATGTGATTATAAAAAAAAATATACAGATTTAGGCATAGCAGAGAAATCTAGAAATATAGATAGATAAGAAATGAAAGAAAAGGATAACTCTTGAGTTTATGTCCTATTTTGCTTTCTGTCAGCCATTAATTTATTTTATTACTCTATAAAAAATAAAAGGGAATACAAAAAAATAAAATCTAATACATGACTAATAGATTTATGTCTAATTTAAATGAAGAAATGAACTTTTGATATATTTATCATGCTGTTAAATTTGATAGTCCTAATAGTTTTAATGCTGCATATTTAAAATCTATTTAACCTAACTTAATGAATATTTGTATACATGTTTAATTAGATCACACTTTACATCAATTTAACAAGAAATGAAATATATATCTTTTATGTTGTCTATATTTTATTTATTTCCTGCATGTTTAAAAAAAAAAGAAAAAAAAAAAAATCTAACCCTGGAGATTGATATATCTATATATATATAGTTTAAAAATAAAAAAAATAAAAAATTTGAAACCCTACCCAAGGGTCCCATGGAGCCAAAGCTCCACGCAGGAGACCCTCGATGGCTCGAGCCCCGTAGAGGCGTTGGTGGCACCGCTATGGGCCACGACTCGTAGGGGCGGCATTGTGTGCCATTACGGGTCACGTCCCGCAGGGACGCCACGACGCCACTACGGGCCGCAACCCGTAGTGGCACCTCGGTGCCACTATGGGAGGCGTCGTTACCTTTCGCGAACCCTCTTATAAACACTACCCACTGTGACCTCCCCCATGGCCCCCCCTTCGAACACGCCGCCCCGCCTTCTTTTGGGATACTGCCTCCATGGCCACCGCCTCCTATAAAGCCCTGCACACACACATTCATTAAACGAAAAAAAAGGAGCAACGCACCCAAAATAATAAAATATGCAACCCTAATCCATATTCGGGTTAGGGTTAGCATATAAAAATTAAAGAAAGAAGATAAGAAATGCAACCCTAGCCTAGATTCGGGTTAGGGTTAGCATTTGGTAAGAATAAAATATTAGGGTAGAATCTAAAGTGAAAATAAGGAAAGGATACTTAATTTTTAAAAATAAAAATAAATTTAGGGTTTATGTGTAAGTTGTTGTATTAAATTAATTAAAATATGCGAGGGAAACCCTTTTCAAATTTAAAAAGGGTAAACCCCATATTTATTTGGTCATGTGGTTAAATGTTGTATTTTTAAGGGGTTTGTACTTTTATTGATCCTCTTAAATATTTTCATCAATTAGTTCTATTTCACACACACACACACACACACACACATGTTTAGTTAGAATCTTTTTGGAAACTTTATTAATAAGAAATAACTATAAGACAATTGTTAAAATTTTAGCCATAGGGGGATTATTTTTTAGTTCACCTTAATTTAGGATTTTCGAGATTAAATTTTATATGGCAATTCATATTATAAATTTACTTAACCCTTTAGTCAATTTTGAGACATTATATTTATTGCTCAATTAATTATTGAACTTTTAATAATCTAAATGCTAGAATTAGTTTAATTAATTCCTAGAGCAAATTAAAAGGGTATTTGAGATTAATAATAGCTCTTGTCAATTTTGGTTAGATTAATTTATTAATTAATGAAATAATAATGATTCCTTTGGAGAATCTAATTCTGCATTTAATTTATTTTCACATGCTTGATTAAGATAATTAGATTAAATTTAGTAGAAAATCTCTTGAAATTTCTAGAATTTAAACATAGTTAAGACAAGACTTAATATTGCAATTTTTATTATATCTTAATTAGTTCTATTAGGTTGTTCAAAAAAAAATTGTTCCATTTTTGCCCAAAATTTTGGGCACGACAAAGAACACTAATTGCAATGACTATCAAACTGAAAGATTCACTTGCAAACCTCCAAATCATGAACCATTTGAATTGAGGATAGACCAGAATGTCCCACATACTCTTCCAAATTCATAAACCAATGTATTGCAACGCGCAACACTATGAAGAAAAATCAAACCACTGATCAATATGAACAACGGAAAAACTGACCGCAATACTAGATCTCATAACTTTATCAAATCTTCTTGTGCACCACTAAAACTTGAGTTGTCTCAACTAGAGACACTTATATCAAAAAAATTTAATCCACAATAACTCATCTACAACACATTGGCCAAACCAACTCACTTAATTTGACTACAACACTGGAACACACAAAGGAATATGTTGACAATAATGACAACACATATTTGCACATTATCCCAACAATCTCCCCCTTTGGTATTGATGGCAACATATGATGTGAAAAAAATCAATGAAAAATGAAGAATAACGTTCAACAATCTCCCTCACAATACAAATATTCTCTCCCCCTTAGATCATTACTCAGTTTTTCACATGATTCTACCCCCTTTGACATTAATGCTAAAGGCAAATATTTGCACCACAAAACTGAACATCTATCCCCCAAATTTAAACATATAAACCACAATACTGACTACTCATCTAGGTAAATACCAGCCACCTCATCAATCCAAACTAGAAGATATGACTGTGAAATCCACCAGGCAGATGCAAATCCATGCATCTTAGTTCTTATCAAGAGGGGCAATCACCCCTAGCTTCTTTATGAGATACTCAAAATTATCCTTAGGCAAAGGCTTCATGAATATATCTACAATTTATTCCATTGTAGATACATACTCCAATCTGACTTCCTTCTCATTCACCTTTTCTCTTAAGAAATGAAACTTTATTGATATATGCTTAGTCTTTGAAAGCAACACCAGATTATTAGAAATATAAATAGAACTTGAATTATCATAGTATATGGTAGTAGGCTTATCATAAAAAACTCCGATATCCTTCAACATTTGCTTCATCCATTACACCTAATTATAGTTGCTAGCAACAACAATATACTCAGCTACAATAGTCCCTTTCAAATATCTCAAAATCCTTTTCACAACTACAACACGAGATTACTTAGGATCAGCTTGAATTCTAGAAGCAAAACATACAACATTCATTATATCTGGTCTAGTCTGAGTCAAATATAACAATCTACGAATCATAGATTTGCATCTTATCTAATTTTATTTAGGGGATTCATCATCTTTTGTCAACTTACATCTGATCCATTTCTTTAACCTGATTTTCATCTTTGCATGCTTCATTAACATCTTTAGGTTCAATCTAAAAAATCAAGCAATATTCTTTAGCAATTATTCTTCTAGTCGTCACACCTTTATTCTTATCTCCTATGATCTTATTTTTTGAATGATTCAACCTCACATCCTAGGAGTCTTAATAACTCTTTGTTCTCATAGGTTCACAAAGATTAGTATGTACCAAGTCTAAAACATTCTCAGAAATACAATTCTTGATCTTGAAAGAAATAGAGGTCATCTTACCAATTTGACAATCTTTTCATATCACACTATCTAGTTTGACAAGTTTGGGTAATCCTCTTAAAACCCTTGACTTGTTTATCTTAACCAAATTATCAAAATTAACATGACAACATTTTTTATGCCACAACCAACTATCTTCCATTCTAGCAACCAAACAATTATTAATATTACTATTTAAATGGAATAAGTTACCTCTAGTTTGCTTCCTGATAGCAATCAATTCACCATTACCTCCAAGAATTTTCCAGACTCCACTTTTAAACTCAAGCAAAAAACCTTTATCATTGAGCTGACCAACACTTAAAAGATTATGCTTAAGACCATCAGCCCAAATTACATCATCAACATTACTCTTCCCATTTAGAGATATAAAAACTTTACCTTTCACCATGCAGGGAGGGTTATTTCCAAATCTAACAACACCTCCATCAAATTCATTAATGGTTATGAACGTACTTTTATCTCTGGTCATGCGGTGTGGGGAGCCACTATCTATAATTCATTCATCACTCTTCTTCATATGAGATACTATTGCCTTTTCATCTGACAGTTCGTCCTTCATGGCTACAAACACAATATCTTCATTGTCATCTTCTTCTTTTGACTCCTCATTGGTCACACCTTTAGTTATCACGACATAACAATATTTCTTGCACTTTCCTTTGAATCTTCTAAACTTTTCTTTCGTATCGGTGTTAGGAAGTTAGAAACAATATGACCCATTTTACTGCAAGAGAAACACTTCAAAGGTATCTTTCCTTTAGACTTACCAATGCCTCTTGGAATTATATTTCTAAGAGTTCCTCAAGTTTCATCACTTGATTTTCATTATCTTCATTCCCTTATTGCTTCCATAACTTGACTTGCACTCGTGATTTTGACATATATCTTTTTCTTTTCTAGCTGATGAACTCGTAACGAAAGATTTAAAGGAAGATTCAATACATTTTGTCACACTATTGTTAAAAATATTTTAGTCAAAAGTTGTGAGCTTAGCAATCAATGAATCAACAAGTACCTTATCCTTTGAAATAGATCTAAGTTCTTGGATTGTGGATACTCTTATAGAATACTGAGGTTGAAGAGTTCTGAGCATTTTACTTACTATTGCATCACCTTCTATTTTACCTCCAACACTCTTTATGTCACAGACAACTTCTTTGATTCTCTGACCATACTGTGCAATATTTTATCTTTCAATAATTCTCATGTTGTCAAACTTTCCTCTCAACCTTTCTTCTTTGGCTCTTTGAACATTCTCATCTCCTCCTTAGATTGTCTCTAACTTTTCCCAAACCTCACATGCAGCTTCAAATCCTTGAACATCAATATTATTCTAAATCAGATAAAGTACTTCCAATAGCTTCTAGGGCTTGCATATTATCTTGCTGCTCTCTGAGCTCATCTAGTGTCAAGGGAGTAGTGGTAAGAGCAACATATGTTGTTTCAACTTTCTTCCACTTTGTGCACCAAGACCTTTGATGTAGATCTTCATTCTGTCTTTCCAGACCTTGTAGTTATCCTTGTTGAACTTGGGACCCTCTTTCTTCATCATCTTGACTTCCTCAAAATATTTTCCTCAAGAGGTTAGGATTTCTGCACACAGAGGACCAGATCTCTGGTACCAATTGTTAATCCTACGAGGATCTAGTCAATACTGAGAGGGGGGTGAATTGGTATTAAGACCAATTGAAAATTTAAACCCAAAATAAAACTTATATCAAATCTGAAACCATTTAACAAATATCTCAACTTCTTTAATCAGATCTAACAACCTCTTTATCATATTTAATTAACACATTAATCGAATCATTTATCACAACTATCAATACTTTCACCAGCAAAGCAGTCATATAAACTTGATCATTTACTAGCTCATCAACCTTATCAATCAGATCAAATACTTTGTCAAATAACTCCTTATTAGTACTGATAACCACTGATAAACTTGTGATAAAACATCACAACCAGTGTCTCAGAAATAATGCACGAAATGAAACATAAACAAAAACATCATACGGAAAACATCCCACACATGAACACCATAGACATGGAAACACAAATAGGGAAAAACCACAGTGGGATTTGGCACCCACAAATATTTTTACTCTTTTGAAGTATGCTTTGTTAGAAGATTAGCCCTGTTAAGAGCTTACATTATGCTCGATTAGGAGCAGACACTGTTATGAGTCCCCCGGTTATGGGATTTGCCTTGCAGCCCAGTTAGGAGCTTGATGACCTATTAGGATCAAACTTATGAGAGGATGTAACTCTCTTTTGAGAGTTGTCCTATTAGAGGACTTAAATGTTTAAGGCCTATTAGGACCTACCCGGTTAATGGATTTAACCTGATCCAACTATTAGGGAATAATAGTAAGAAAATGATATGTTACTTGAACTTCTCTACTTCCTCGATCAGATCTAGTTATACACAATAATTTGCAACTCTTAGGTAGATCTCACACTTCACTTGGATGGCTTAACACATTCTCTAAGACCACCGACACAATAAAAATCAACTATGTCATCATAAATAGCCATCTCAACTAGGTCAGCCACAAAAACCTAATTACATCATGAATTTACAATTCCAATTATAAGAGATCATCACAAATCTGTTAGAGTAATTGGGTCTTTACTTGATTAATTAAACAATATTTGTTTAATTCTTTAAGTTCCCTATTATCTCTTTTTACACTTAAGCTAACTTTAGATGCATAATAATTAAATCTTTTATTAATTCTTATGTGCAAGATTAGGGTTTTCCCTTTTACGGTTTCTTGACCTATTAAAGGTTAATTTTCTTTTCTCTATATTATTATCTCATTACACTTTTGGTGAATATTGAACTCTCATCTTCTGAGCATATTTTCTATGTTCTTTGGTTTTCAGTTATTTTGCTTCCTTGCTTCTCCTTGTAACAGATTTTTTTAGCTTGCAAAAGATCTTTAGGCTCCTATGGTGTTGTGTTTCTCAACTCTCACATGGTATCAGAGCTTCAGATTTGTAGCTATTTGTTCTTGTTTTGAGAAATTTTGCATTGGAAGCAAATCTAGGATTTCAGGAAGTTTTATTTTGTACTTAGGGATAGGCCTCTTTTTCTAAGCACTTTGGGCTTAAACGAACCTCACTATCATGCTTAGTAGGCCCAAAAACCCCTATAGTCATATAAAACTTGCCTAGTTTTGATTCCTAAGCATCTAGAGGTGATTTTTTCTCCAACACTAGGTCGTACGACTCTGGCATGCAAATCGAGAAAAAAATTTCAAAAAATATATTTTTGCCTTTTTATGGCATGCAAACCAGATTTTGATTTTTCAAAAAAATCTTCAAAAAAAAATCAAAAAGTAAAAAAAGAGCTTCAAAAAAAACAAAGGGTTTCAAAATTTTTTTTTTGGGGGGGGAATTGTTCTGCGCAGGGTATCGGACTTGACAATTCAGCTGCCGTATAGCCCCTACCGGACCTATCTGTCGGGACCTGCTGGCCCCCACCAACCCTCTGCCCCCCGGCCCCCGGCTCCATAGGCTCTGCTCTGCTCCAACGACCGTCTAGCGCCCCAACTCGCAGCGCCACCAACAACCACGCCACCCGCCCACGAGAGTTGCACTGCTGCCACCTAGCTCTGCCACCACCCCCGCCCAGCCTCCTCCTCCACTGCCTGCCACTCCTCCTTGGATCGCCGTCGGAGCACCACTAGAGCACCACGTCCTCTTGGCTCCTCTACTGGACCACCACCCTCTAGCCTTTTGAGGGGTGGTTCGTTTTTTGGTCATAGCTTGGGCATCTAGAGTAATTTTTTGGAAAACGAATAGGTGCCAGAAAGACGATTCCATGCTAGACCTTGTGGAAGTGAATTTTTTTTCCGAATCCGTTGTTTGATTGTACTTTTTTTGAGTCAAAGTCAGGCCTCTTTTCTGCACTTTCGGGGCCGTAGAATGGGCAAACGGACTCCATTTTTTGAAAACGAATAGGCGTTGCAAAGATATCAACATGCTATATTTAGAATTGTGATATTTTTTCTATGAATTTTCATCAAGTACATGAGATATCAGTTTGAAGGTTTTTTTCTTATGCACTACTTCCTTCTCATCAGTATGTACTAGGGTTTGGGTTTATCTTTTGTGGAGGGTGATTTTTCTCGCTTTCTGTCATTTATATCAGAAACCAAGAACTCCAAAACTCTCAAAACAAACAAACCCTTCTACATCTTCCGTCTATTCTAAAAGATCACATAATAAAAAAAAACCAACAAGTAGGTGCAGGTGCAGAGTTTTGTTCTCATGGTAGATCCTTCAGTTGAGTTGTTGACTTCACACAAATATCACACCTAGAAGCCCTGCATCACGAGGCTTCTCTGGGCATGAGGGTTGTGGTCTTATTTGGATGAGGTTCAGCCGATATTGCAGCATCCTTATGATCTTCTTCAATAAAAGAACACAATGGATGAGGCCATGGGTTTTCTCTCTTTGCATGTCTCTGACAGTCTTTTATTTCACCTTGATGAGTTGCTCACTCCTCGGGCTATGTGGTTGAAGTTTTATTCTCTCTTCAGGAGGGTTAATGAGATTCAAGCATTATAGATTAAGGTAGAGTTGGTTTCTTTGTCACTTGATTCCTTTCCCACCATTAAGGATTTTTTGAACAAATTCAAGACTACCGGATTTGTTCTTCAGGGATGTGGCAAGATCAAGAAAGACATAGAGTACATTCATTTGATTCTTTCAAAGCTTCACGGTCATTTTCAGTTTTTTGCCTCTGCTTTCTACTCCACCATGGATGGCTTGGGTGCTTGTTTCAACGTGCCTACCTTTGATGTCTTTTGTGAGTGTTTGTCTCGTGAGCAATCACATCTTTCTCATCTGGATAAGATCTCAGGCTCCAAGAACAAAGCATTGGTTGCTCAGTCCTCTAAGGAGAAGCAAAAGTAGAAACCAAAGCCCAAGAATAATTCTATAGGCAGTGAGTCTTCCTCCAAGCCACCTCCTAAGTCTGATTCTAAACCTCCATTTCCTCCAAAACAAGGGAAATCTTCACAGTCTAGTGAGTCTTCCTCCAAGACTAAGAAGAAATCAAGAGACACTTGCAGTTTTTGTGGCAAGGAAGGACATCCCATTTCCAGGTGTTGGAAACATTTAGAGGATTTAGAGGAAGCCATGCAGTAGCATCACATCTCCTCACCTCAGTCATCTTCTCCTTCCAGAGGGAAAGATCATGCTCTCACTGCTCAAGCTTCGACCTATGGGTCCACATGGATACTAGATTTTGGTGCTTCTCAACATATGACACACACTCAGCAGATAGTTACTTCTCTTGCCTCTTGTGCTATTTCACAAATTGCAATGGGTGACTCAGTTCAGCTTTCAGTCTTGGGTTCAGGTTCTATCTCTTTGGATGGGGGTACTCTATAGGATGTTCTGGTTGTCCTTGACATCTCGATGAACCTCCTGTTCATTTATCAGATTTGCCACTATGTCTCTGGTAAGACAATTGAGTTCAAAACACATGATGTGGTTATTCGGGACTTCCATGACCCTGATTTGGTTGTGGCTACTAGGAGTGTTGATACTGCATCTTGTCTCTATAGATTTAATGAATTTGAGCCCCCTTAGGTTACAGGTTCATCTCTTATAGCACATGAAGGTTCAATGAGTCATCTTTGGCATGAGCACTTGGGCCATGTCAATTACAGATATCTTCAGCAGATGAGTACACACACACTTTTTCTTGGGCTCCCATAGATTTCCTGCACTGATGGTGTCTGTCATGGTTGTGTGCTTGGCAAGCATCACAGAGATCCCTTTCCAAAGGGAAGAGTCTCTCGTGCTTTGGCACCCTTGGAGTTGATTCACAATGATCTCATGTCATTTCCCACTCCTTTTTTTGGGGCCAAGTATGTACTCACTTTTATTAATGACTTCTCCAGACGCACATGGGTGTACTTTCTAAAATACAAGTCTGATGTCTTCGATTCCTTTCGAATCTTCAAGATATTTGTAGAGAAGCAGTCTGGTTGTTCTATTCGACGAATACGTACAGATAATGGGGGGAGTATGTGAATCAGACTCTCAAAGATTTTTGCACTGAGCATGGTTTGCAGCATCAGTTTACTATTCCCTACACCCCTCAGCAGAATGGTGTCGCTGTTAAGATTCCCATAGATACTGAGAGGGGGGGGGTGAATCAGTATCTAACCGGTTAAAAGATTTTCTTAACTTAAAACATGTAAAGCATATTAATACTATGCACCGATAAACAAGAAATAATGCAATGAATAGAGATAACAACAACCACATGAAAAACACACCATAACACAATAGTTTAACAAGGAAATCCAACATGGGAAAAACCTCGATGGGATTTGTGACCCACAATATTCACTTACTGGCCAATAAGAGAATATTACTACTAGAAGAGGGGCCTGTACATGCAGGAAGGCCAAGTACCTAGAGCTCACTTCTCAATTACAAAATGGGAAGTCTCATTGACTTACAAAATGGATTATGTAAATCCAATGTCTTGTATTGCTTCAAAATAGCATCTACTATGCCAGATCCAGTACCGGTTTATAGCTCTGCTTCATACATAAACCCTTAACCTATGATTTACATAATAGGTCTGCCTTATTTTGCCTTGTTACATTCTTCCATCTACTACTAAAATGTTCTATAATGATTTCTTATATATGTGAGTCATTTTAAAACTTGCCAAGTTGTCTTGCAATGATTTTATAATAATCAACAAAATATATTACAAACAAAATTCCTGTCAGCTTTTGTGCCAGTATACTTCCTTTCACTATTGGTGCCGGTGGTCTATGTGCTGGTGTAGAGTCTGACCTTGCTGGTGCCGATAAATTGTTTTGCCGGTGTAATAGGATTGTAAGTTTCCCACCAATGATAAAACCTTCAATCACCTACAATATCTCATTGGAGTGTGCATTTGCCAACAATCTCCCCCTTTGGCATTGATGACAACACTCGTGAGAAAAATCCAAAAACTGTCATCCAAAAAGAATATGCCAGAATTGTCTTACCAAGAAATTTTGTACCAATAGAATATGTACTACCAAATGAATATGTGAACTCCCCCTGAGGTGATGAGTCATTTACTGATTATTTTTCTCATTTCACTACTCCCCCTTTGGCATAAATGATCTTCCAAAACCAGATTCAGGCTCTCAAGGAAATTTTTGTTGTCTTTTAATGTGGCCTCTGTCCTCGGAACTATACCAGTGAGGTGTTGCATTTGCTCTACTGGTGTTTTCTGTCCTTGAATCAAAGCATCAGATATTTCTTTTCTTAAGGAGGTGAGGTAGTCTAATTTTGGACTAAGCCTCCATTTTAGATCTTTAGCCTTTCCTTTTATTCTTTCCTTCTCTCTTTCCAACTCTAGGAGTTCTTCCTCAAAACCTGTTATTTTTTGCTCAAAACCTGATAATGAATCAGATGAATTAATGAAATTATCAGCTAGTTGATTTATTTGTTCCTGTATCTTGCTGATCTCCCAGTCTATATCAACTGTCAAAAAGTTAGTTTTACATGTATCCATGTACAAAGTTTTAAAATCCTGAAGTGTACTACACAGTTCCGGTAAAAGAGTGTCAAATTGTCTTGTACACTTCTTTATTTCCTCTTCAAAGAATTTATGTTTTTCCTTTTCTAGTCTCTCCTTGAATGCTTTCTCTTTTATTTGTTCAACTGTCACAGTGTTGTCAATAATATACTTAGACAAAGTGTCAAGTTGACTCAAAGAATCTTTATTATCTATATTGCACTTAGGTGCTATCAATTTCAAAATTGGAATAGTATCATCTATTGCTTTGTATGCTTGTGAGCTACATTCTGTTATCCTTTTGATAGAATCCAAAATAACTTCTGTCACATTAGTCAGTTTGAATTCTGCATTGGAAGGGCCAACAATCTGTGTCCCGCCGGTGGGAGCAATTTCTTTGCTTGTGGTGACCTCTGGAAGGTCTGTTTGTGTTTCCATTTCTTTAAGCAAAGGTTTGGATTGCTTAGCTATTGCCGGTGGCACTATCTCTATATGAACCTGTTGCTGAGAGGGAGCCTGTTGCTATGTTTGTTTCTCAGTGTTGTCATCTGTCGGTTTACCTTCAGTACTATCTGTTACCGGTGGCTCATTAGCCATATCTGTTTTCCCTGTTGAATCCTTATCTGCCACAATATTAACTTTCTGAGTGTCAATGTCCACTATATATAACACCTCAGAATTGGGATTTGTGTCCTCTTGTGGTATGTCCATACTCTCACTAGTCGGTTGATTTTTAGTGGTAACTATCGGTGGAGTATCCAAAGGCTATGGGGATAGATTATCTATTATTTTTATGCTAGGTGGTCCACCAACCTTGCCTTTTCCCTTATCCTTATCTTTTTGGTATACTTTGATGGCTTTAAGATTTCTATATTCTTCCTATTTTTCTTTCTCTACAAGGAATATGTCCCATGCATTAGCAGTTTCCTTTACAACCTCATTCACTCTACTAGCCATAAGTGCTATATGCTGGTGTGCAGTTGAGAATACCAACTGGTTAGCCTCAGAGATCATATCATCTATCTCTTTTGGTGAGTTGACTGGGTATACAACAAGTAGTTTTTCAACTTTTATTTTCTTATCAAGCTCTACAACAACTTGCCTTCTAGCTTCAAGTCTTTTGAACAGTTCTGCCGGTAATTCATCTACAACTTGCATTAGAAATTTCTTGTAAATATCCAAGTGTAGGATTACACTATTTTCAACCTTTTCTTTGTCATCAGTTGTTAATGAATCATATAATTTGTTGATGTTTTTCAACTTTCCATCCTCTATTATTTCATTTAGAAGTTTTTCAATTGGAGCAATGGTTTGTTGAGTCTTTTTCTTGGGGGTTAACTTCTTCTTTAGAGTTACTTTCCTAGCCGAGGGCCTTACTGCCTATTGTTTCTGTCTGGTTCTTCTAGGAGAAGGTGTAGATACCGGTGACAGTTCCCTTTTTCTCACAACTCTTTTGAATGCAGCTGACATATCACTTTCCGAAGAAGTTGCAACCGGTGAAAGGTGAGTTTCCAGTTGAAGTGCTTCTAACTCATCTTCAATAATACTAGTTTGTTTGAGTACATCATCCTTAATAGCTTTAGCTTGTCTATATCCTCTTCTAACTATTTCTTCGACCTTCTTTACCCTTTTCATTGATTGAATTTGATTTTCAATAGTCTCAGCACTACCAAATACCTCTTCTTTAGGTTCCTTGGGTGCTTCCAGGAGGGCTTTTGCATATGTTTCAATTATGTGATCATCAGTTTCATACCCCATTTCAGTAACCCAAATGGTTCTTGGGATAACTGCCTTCATCCAAATTTCATCCTTCTTAACAACAAAACAGATTTCATCCTTGTACTTGTTTATAATCTGAATCTTGTCTTCATCCGGGCCTTTAATGCCTAAAAATACTCATCTATGTTCTTTTCTCTTTTCTCTCCCATGTTATTTAGTAAATCAGCCAACTGTTTGCGTACCGGTATATCAAAACCAAGATTTTTGTTACCGATACCAAGAACTTGTTTTGTTATGTTCAACATTAAATAGACAAGTAGGTTTCCAAATCTAAATGTCCCCTTTTTATTTTTCTTAATTTTTCCCAGATTGTCATTTAGTTCATCTTTCAGCCATTCACACACATCTATTTTTGCATTATCATTAATCATGTCATAAGCACTCTTTATGCATAGGCTAGAGATTGAGTTTAACCTATTTGCATGTGTGGTTTTGTAGCCTAAAATCATATTAACGAATCTGACATTGATGTCGGTTAGATCATTTACTCTTAAAGATCTCTTATCAGATGTTGCACTTGTTAGGTTAATCACTAGGTCATTTGAGATCTTCTTTGTCTTATCAGATCTGTTACCGGTGGAAGGTAACCCTGTCATAGCTTTTACTACCTCTTTAGTGATTTTGTGGACTAATTCCAACTAGAAGAATGCACCATGTACCCTGCTTAGAACTATCCTTATAACATCCTTAGGAAAATCTGGAATACTGAGAATTTCAGTGAAACCTAGGGTTTCTACTATCTCGTGTTTAGGTTTAACATTACTAGAATCGTCACAGATTATAGTATTATACATGCTCTTGATTTCCTCATCGCCTAATTATTCTATGTGAAAATGTATGTACATTTTAGGGTCTTCAGCAAAAACTACTCCTTTGGGGATTTGAGAAAAAGCACCAACATCATCATCCTTCTTGGCAATTTTAGGAACTAACTGAAATACGGGTCTAGGGAATTTAATCACTTCAACTATGGTAGGGTTCTCTATAAATTCAGGAACAGATGAAGAAGTCATGATTATAAATACCTTTATCTTCCTTAGGAATGATTGCTTGCTGAATTGTTTCACTTCTTTGCTCGGATTGCCTTTGCTTAGAAATTTTCGTGCTCTCCAAGGTTTGAATGCTCGATGAAATGAAAATGGAGCCAAAACACTTGATTTATAATGTTAATTTTGCCAACCACCACATTTAATGCTTGCCAGTTAAGTAATGACTTAACTTATCTGCCGGTATAGAGGTAATTTCAACTTCTCACCATCAACCGAGGGAATTATAGCATGTTTCACATTTGATTGCCAAACCCTCAAAGGAATTTTCTTCAGTTAGATGAAGAGTCTCCTGCTGGTGGAGTGTTACTCTGTTCTGCCGGTGGAGGAGTATTCCTATCACCATTTAGTTCTAATTTTTTGATCCATTATTTTGAGAATTCCAGCTTAACTTCTTCAACTTTTTCTTTAACTTTCAAACTAGGACCTTTGTTATTTACTGGTGAGGACTTGCTTCTACAAAATTTAGCAATATGTCCAATCTTGTTACAAGCATAACAAGTCACATTATTTTTCTGAATAGCTTTCCCATGTCCTATGCCGGTTTGTGTTCTACATTGACTAGATAGATGTCCAAATCTTCCACAAACATAGCATCTTACATTCATTCTGCAATTTTCTGAATTATGACCAACTTTGTTGTATTTTTAACATTGACTGGTGGGAGTATTGGTATTTTGATAATTTCTAGATCTACATTGATTTTCTCTATTACCATACTTGTTACAGTTAAAGCATTTGTCATTAAATTTATAAGCAGTAGGTTGTCTTACCAGTTTTCCATGATCCTGTTTGTTTGCAGTACCGAAGCTTTCACCAGCTTCAAAGCCAAGTCCACAAGTGTCAACATTAGGTTTTTGATTCTTCAACAAGTCACCAAGTTCTTCTGAGCTTTTCTTAAATTTTTCTTTGTACTGATTTGCAGTATCCAGTTCTCTTACCAAGATTTCTTTCTGTCTCATTAGTTCATTAGAGTCATTCTGTGTATGCATCAGATCTGTCTTCAACAAATCATTTTCATAGCTAAGTCTTGTGTTCTCATTTGTAGCATCACTTAGTCTTCTAGTCAAATCTTCTTCAATCTTCTTCCTATCTTCAATTTCTTTACAAAATCTCATAGTCATATCTTGCATCTCATTCTTTGTTGTCAAGTTTTCTTGTTTCATCTTATTTATCAGATCACTAAGAGTTTCCTTTTCATCATTCTCATTTTGTATCTTTTCACAAATTTCTCTTCTCTTATTTCTTACAATGGTAAGATTTTCTTGAAGTGCTTGGATAATACCTTGTGCAGCCTTTAGGTCATCTTCAAGTTTTATATTTTTCAATTTTTCTGCATCATAGTTTGAGAGAGTTGCTTCTAATTGCTTCATCAGGTTTTCCATCTCTACCGGTGTCAAGATCTTCCTCAGGCTGTTAGGCTTCTGAAAATAGAGGGCCAAGCTCCGATACCAATTGTTAGGATTCCAACAGATACTGAGAGGGGGGGTGAATCAGTATCTAGTCGGTTAAAAGATTTTCTTAACTTAAAACATGTAAAGCATATTAATACTATGTATCGGTAAACAAGAAATAATGCAATGAACAGAGATAACAACAACCACATGAAAAACACACCATAACACAGTAGTTTAACGAGGAAACCTAGTGTGGGAAAAACCTCGGTGAGATTTGTGACCCATAATATTCACTTACTGGCTAATAAGAGAATATTACTACTACAAGAGGGGCCTGCACATGCAGGAAGGCCAAGTGCGTAGAGCTCACTGCTCAATTACAAAATGGGAAGTCTCAGTGACTTACAAAATGGATTATGTAAATCCAATGTCTTGTACTGCATCAAAATAGCATCTACTATGCCAGATCCAGTATTGATTTATAGCTCTGCTTCATACATAAACCCTCCTTAACCTATAATTCGCATAATAGGTCTACCTTATTTCGCCTAATTACATTCTTCCATCTACTACTAAAATGTTCTATAATGATCTCTTATATATGTGAGTGATTTTACAACTTGCCAAGTTGGCTTACAATGATTTTACAATAATTAACAAAATATATTACAAACAAAATTCTTGTCGGCTTCTGTGCCAGTATACTTCCTTTCACTGCCGGTGCCGGTGGTCTATGTGCCGGTGTAGAGTCTGACCTTGCTAGTGCTGATAAATTGTCTTGCCAGTGTCATAGGATTGTAAGGTTGCCATCAATGACAAAACCTTCAATCACCTACAATATCTCATTGGAGTGTGCATTTGCCAACAGTCGCTAAACGCAAGAACATAACTTTACAGGAGATGGCAAATTGTATGATTCAGTCCAGGTCCATGGATTCATCTTTTTAGGCTGAGGTTGTCAATTGTGCCAACTATATTCAGAATCGAATGCCTCACAAGGCGATTCAACATATGACTCCTGAGGAGGCTTGGTCTCATGACAAGCCTGATGTTTCTTTTTTTCGAGTGTTTGGCAATCAGGCATGGGATTTTATTCCTAATGCTTAGAGGAAAGCCATGGATTGGAAGAGATGACCACTCATTTTTGTTGGTTATTGTGAGGATGTTAAGGCATACAGGTTGTTTGATCCTGATTCCAGAGAGGTCCTGTTTTGACGGGATGTTCAGTTTGATGAGCATCTTCCTACAGTGTATACCCTGACTCCAGTGTCTACTCCTTCCATTGCATCTCTTCAGGATTTTTTTGAGGATGATTCTGATGATGGTGCTGATGATCCACCATCTCCACCTCCACCTGCTCCACCTCAGATGCCCAAGTGGGCTCGCCTTAGTGTTGAGGCGGTAGGTCCTATGGTCGGTGATCCTTTCGATACTCGTCGCACCCATTCTCATACTATGGGTTCTAGTATTTTGAGTCATGCTATTTCAGATGATCCTCAAAAGTTTTCAAAGGCTATAGGACACCCCGAGTGGGATTGTGCTATGGAGGAAGAGTATTCTTCTTTGATGAGGAATCATACTTGGGATCTCTGTCCTCTTCCTACGGGCAGAAATATGGTTAGATGCCGTTGGTTGTATCGTACTAAGTATGATGCTGATGGTTCTATTGATAAGTACAAAGCTCATCTTGTTGCAAAGGGTTTCTCATAGGTTGAGGGTATTGATTACTCTGAGACTTTTGCCCCTTTCACCAAGAAGAACTCTATTCACTTTGTACTATCTCTTGTAGTTTCTAGGGGATGGCCTATTTTCTAGATGGATGTGAAGAGTGCCTTCTTGCATGGGGACCTCCAGGAGGAAATCTACATGGAGCAGCCTCAGGGATTTGTGCAAGATAGTTCTTTGGTTTGCAGACTTCGACATTCATTGTATGGTCTCAAACAGGTCCCTCGAGCTTGGTATGGGAAGATGAATTGTTTCTTAGTCTCCACTAGGTTCACCAGCAGTCATTCTGATCACACAATGTACATTCAGCTTATTGAGGGTGAGATCCTGATTCTTGTGCTATATGTTGATGATCTCCTCATCACGGGTAGCTTATCCTCTATGATTCAGCATATTCAGCAAGCCTTGATGGATCAGTTTGAGATGACAGATCTTGGTCTTCTACACTATTTCCTTGGTCTTCAAGTGATTCAGTCTTCTGATGGGCTCTCCATTTACCAGCAGAAGTATGCTCTTGACTTGCTTCAATGCTTTGGCATGCATGATTGCAAGTCTTCTCCCACTCCTTTTCAGTCCAGGGTTGTTTTGATTACTACTTGTCCCACTCCTTCAGTAGATTCTACACTTTACAGGCAGTTGGTTGACAGTTTGGTGTACCTGACTCACACGCGTCCTGATATTTCCTTTGCGGTTGGCCTTGTCTCTCAATTCTCCCATGATCCTCATGAGAGTCATTGGCAAGCTACCAAACGTATTTTGAGGTACATTTGGGGCTCTAGTTCTCATGGCATTCACTACACATCAGTGGAACCTCACATTGTTGGATACACTGACTTAGATTGAGCTTCTGATGTCATTGATCGAAGGTCTACATCTGGCTTTGTTTTCTATCTTGGCTCTGGTCCTATCACATGGTCTTGCAAGAAGAAGACTGCTCATGCATTATCATCTACAGAGGCTGAGTACCATACTTTTGTGCTCGCCAGCCAGGAGATCTTATGGCTACGACAGTTGATGACTGAGTTTGGTTTTCCTCCTGATAGTCCCACTATTCTTTGGTGTGACAATCAAAGTGCTATTCATATTTCCTGCAACCTAGTAGAGCATCAGTGGATGAAGCACATTGAGATTCACATGCATTTCATCTGCTAGTTGATTCAGGATGGTGTTCTCATTCTGGAGTACATTCCGACTTTCGAGCAGGTTGCAGACATCTTCACGAAACCTTTTGCATCACCGTGCTATCTTCAGTTACGCTCTATCCTTGGGGTGAAGGAAGTTGTTCTTGGGGGGTCTTTATGAGGCCTTCCTTCCTTTTTCTTCTTCTTTCTGCATGTTCTTTTATCTCTTTTTGGAGAGGAGTTTTTTCCCACTGGGTTTTCTCTTTTGTCTCCATGTCATAGAGATTTCATTGTATTTGGGTACCTGATTAGGCCTTGTTACCGGGACCCATCTTTCCCGCTTTTAGTAGCTGTTCTAGGTTTTAGCTTCTCCCTAAGTCTAGCTTAAGGGGGGGTGTTAGAGTAATTGGGTCTTTACTTGATTAATTGAACAATATTTGTTTAATTATTTAAGTTCCCTATTATCTCTTTTTACACTTAAGCTAACATTAGGTGCATAATAATTAATTCTTTTATTAATTATTATGTGCAAGCCTAGGGTTTTCCCTTTTAGGGTTTCTTGACCTATTAAAGGGAAATTTTCTTTTCTTTGTATTATTATCTCATTACACTTTTGGTGAATATTGAGCTCCCATCTTCCGAGCATATTTTCTGCATTCTTTGGTTTTCAATTATTTTGCTTCCTTGCTTCTCCTTGTAACAGATTGTTTTAGCTTGCAAAAGATCTTTAGGCTCTTGTGGTGTTGTGTTTCTCAACTCTCACAAGATCATTATACAGATCATTACAATAAATTACAATGCAATATCAACTGTTGGTTGATTGTAACCCATCAGAAAAATCCGATCTATACCAAAGTCAAACCCTCAAAACACTCTACTAAACATTTCTTTGATTCTCAAAAAATTCTTCCTTGAATCACGCCAAAACAACAATTAACTCTTTCACACGGGTTGTGCCATGTTATCAACTTCATGTAGACTCATCGTCGATCACCATCATAACATAAATCATTATCGGTTTGATAATTTCTTCACTGGTCCTTAAACCCTACTAAAACCTTAGCAAAACTTCATCAAAAATTTGAAACATGCCTTTTGGTAATCTTCACAAGTTGTGGTTCCAGTTAGATACACCTTTCCATGATACAAGTTCACCATCCAAACCGCAAATCACCAATCATCGCTGATCGACCGATCCAATCAAAACAACTCTTCTTTACCGGTTAAAGTCCTATTTCATAGACTTTAGTTCACTGCTGGTAAACCATGTCTTTCGGTAAACCAAATCACTTAAATGACAAAACACAACATCAGGAAGATCAAGAACATCATTTGATATTAGTTGCCATCAATGAAAACACAAATAAGTGATCATGTCATCTATTCATAGAATCTCAATCTCTTCAGCACAAATAGACTTCTATCTTTTATCGGTGCAGTCATCCATCTTCAACTGCATCACCTCATCTGCATTAGTTATGCCAAATGCCAATAGTTTTTGCACTTCAGTTTCATTTGTATGCTTCTGGTGGTTTAAAGTTAAGTTTGAAAATCAGCTAACCGGTAGATCACTGATTCACCCCACTCTTAGTGATTGCTGAATCCAACAGAGTAAGAAATCCATTACTTTTTCCAACTAGCGGTCTATATAATCCTATTACATAACCAACTCTTAACCCACATATCTCTAAGGTAGTGGCCAACGAATGAGAATCTATCTTGAAATGATTGATTTTTCATTCACTTTTGGCTTTGTTAGACCAAGGTGGGTGTACCTTAGAGTTCCCTACGATCTAATACAAATTATGCACGAACATTATGGTTTATAGAAGATGCTTTCTTTGCAAATTTACTAAGGAAATATTGATCTATCTCAAATTTGGCTACATTCTTAATTTATCAACACTCATTCAGCAATTGGAAGCAAATCCTAGTCTAGTCTTACTACAAACAACAAAAAATCAGCTAACCGGTAGATCACTGATTCACCCCACTCTTAGTGATCGCTGAATCCAACAGAGTAAGAAATCTATTAGTTTTTCCAACTAGCGGTCTATATAATCCTATTACATAACCAACTCTTAACCCACATATCTCTAAGGTAGTGGCCAACGAAAAAATCAGCTAACCGGTAGATCACTGATTCACCCCACTCTTAGTGATCGCTGAATCCAACAGAGTAAGAAATCTATTAGTTTTTCCAACTAGCGGTCTATATAATCCTATTACATAACCAACTCTTAAACCACATATCTCTAAGGTAGTGGCCAACGAATGAGAATCTATCTTGAAATGATTGATTTTTCATTCACTTTTGGCTTTGTTAGACCAAGGTGGGTGTACCTTAGAGTTCCCTACGATCTAATACAAATTATGCACGAACATTATGGTTTATAGAAGATGCTTTCTTTGCAAATTTACTAAGGAAATATTGATCTATCTCAAATTTGGCTACATTCTTAATTTATCAACACTCATTCAGCAATTGGAAGCAAATCCTAGTCTAGTCTTACTACAAACAACAAAAAATAAAAGAAATTTTGACAATTTGATGTTTCTAAAAACGCATTGTAACCTACTTACTAATCCAAACTATGTGTTCAAAACCACATCAATGTGCATATAATATTTGAAAGAAAGAGAACATATAAAAGTAAAGTCCTCAATTTGCATCTAGAGTTAACACCTGGCTTGTTCTTCTTCATCTAATTGTAACAAAATATTTTCAATCTTTAATATACAGTCTCTTTTATTTCACTTACAACAATAGAGTTTGTCTTTTCCCTCATTTGCTTGGTCTTTTCCTTTGTTGATGAAGAGCACCTTTCCCTTTAACGGTCTATGAAATCTGCTTTATGAATTATTACTTTTCCCGCATATAGTTCCTTGTTAAAATAAATTTCACATGGGTGAAAATATTGTTTTGCAATTGTATTTTCCCCCATTGGCTGTAACGTGTTATTGAATTTTTACCTTTTCCCACTCACATAGTATCCGTCGTGAAAATATTTCACTTCTGAGTGAAACTTTTATCTTGGAGCTCTTTGCCCCTTGATGTGGTGACCGTAAAAATAATTTTCCCTTTAAAAATTATTATGCATTTTTAATAGTTTCCCCTTTGCTTATGAGAAATTTGCATTATGTTGCAAATTTTTATGTCCTTTTGCTTGGGCTACATGTTTCAATTCTCTAACTCTTTTTGTTCAAGATACACTAAGTGTGTGGTGGATTCTTTGATGAAAACGTCCTATTTGTCTCTGTAATAATCAAATCCCTCTAATCAGTTGAGTATATTATTTGTCTATGTAATAATCAAATCTCTCTAATCAGTTGAGTATATGAATTTTGAATATTTGTTTCTATGATTTTCTCTTTAGAAATTTTAGAAATTATTATGACACGTGACATATCATTATGTACTATATCATGTATTTTATGACCAAACATTATAAAGAATTTATAGAATATTATTTTACATTTTGTGAAAAGAAATTCATAAATCAGTTGAGTATATTTTATGGCAATAATAAGTGGGTCTAAGAGAGGCATCTTTAATAGCTGAAAATAATAGAAATCATGATAAGTAATTTAGAGAACATATTTTTTGAACTAATATTGTAATTATTATTCACTTGACATGGGAATTTGGACATCTATTGGTGCCATCATTTTTATATAATATAGGTTGCTTTTTTATTTATCAGAAAAAATTATACATTGAACAATTATATTTTTTTTTTTATATTCACTATCGTGGAATCTGGAGGTGTCCCCGCCGAAGCGAGACTAATCCCCCAGTGTGTACGACCCACTCACAAGGTAGCAACACATACAGAGTTAACACAGTCGGGGACTCGAACTTAAGACCATGGGGAGCATACCCACACCTTAAGTTGGGATCCACGACCGGGTGAGCTAAGGCCGACAATTATATTTGACTTACATAAACAAAAATAAAATAACAAATCATTTAAATATATGTAATAATTTACAAAACATTACTGAAAATTTCTAATAAATAGTCAATGCCATAACACCATCCAACCCAAAATAAAACTTAAAAAAACTTTATTTATTAATTTTTGAAAACATGTTTATATAATTTTCTATGAGTTAAATTACATTTTATTATTTATGCAAGATTCGTTTTACTTGATAAATTATGAAAGTGGTGTGGGGAAATTGCATATGGAATTTGCAAGGTTATTTACTTAATTAAAAATTTTATTTAATAACATAGACAGCCGTAACAAATTATATGTTGAAATTTAAAAAAAAATAAAAATAGATAAATACCATGATCCATTTACATTTATATAGATCAAGTTGAAATCTTGACAGCAAAATCAGTTTCGGATTTGTGATTGCAGTCTTCCAATACTTTCATTACCTGAAAATCTATTTTAAATACATAATATCTAGTCTACCTAAGATGAAGAATGCTCATCAATTTTGGTATAAATATATAAAATAACTGGGAAACTACAGATTATTATTTTTTAAATACCCACAACAGACATAAACGCATATGTCCCTTTAATGACGGCTTCCTTGAATTCATCCCGCTGAACAAAAGCTGAAATTTCTTGCTTAACAGACTAAATCGATCATGGCCGTAACAAATAAATAAGTGCTTTGGCATAATCCTCTGAACTGTCCAACGAATTTTGCTCGTACAGGTTGCCGTTAGAATCGCTGCTCTTTCTGGTTCGGACTCCATCAAAAGCATCTTTTCGAATCTGATCCTGACCTGCACTCCTCGATGCAATCGTTTTTTCTCTGTGAAACAATCCGTTGCAACCGAGATAACAAAAACTAACCGGATTATTTTTGTTGAAGCTTTCCCTTTCCGACGAAGAAATGCGTAAACGAGAAATAAATTTGCAGGAAACCCTCTTGAGCTTTTGTGTGTTGAAGGAAAGCCAGGAACTGTGGCGATTTGGCGGCGGCGTGGAGGAGGGATAGAGAGTAGCGAGTCCTCGATCCAGCTGATTGAAGATCGATACAAGCTCATAAGAATCATACAAAGGGCTTCCGCAATCCCAGGAAGAAATATTTTTCGGCCTCTTTGAATTATTTTCCATTCTCACGCTTAACATGCTTTTTCCCCTCTCCGCCGCTCCTTCAGATCTTATGCCTTGAATTTCTGTCTACTGCAGGCAAATTAATCCGTATTTCCTTTACTTTTTTGCCTTGATTTCTAAACAGACCTGGCGCATCTAGTACAATGGTCATCACTGGTTCGGTATTTTCATCTAACTTTGTACCGCCTTCATTATTACTTCACTCAGAAAGTAATTTGAATACGACAAGCATTGCCGACATTGGGGAATCTGTTAACGAAGCAAATTATAAAATGTAAATTTTTTCAAGTTTCAATTAAATGATTTGACCTTTATCATAAAATTGCAATCTGGAAAGCTTATTGACATTGCAACCAATTGTTCAGAGATATAGGCAGTGTAATTGGGGTTTTAACTGTTTTCTACACCTAATCCCGTGGCGCAGGCTAAAGAATTACTTAAAAATTGAAGGACGATGGGTGATTTCGGTTAGTCAATATTTTTCCTGCTCTAATTTGTAGTGGGTGATTTTTTTGTATCATTCATTCTCTTAAAGTAAAATCATTCAACTTCAATAATGTGGGACAGTAATATTCAATATAGCGCTTAAGTATTCAACTTACTCTGACAGGAATACGGAGAATATTCTCTGGGTAAGGTAAGAGATTTAATTTGGATGGAGTGACATATATAAAGTAGGCGTTAAAAAATGACCTGTGTAAGTATTACCGGGTCAATCATTAATCCAAAAAACGAAACATCTGCAATTCTTTACTGTCACAAATATTATAGGCGAAAGGTGTGGATGCACTCCAAACTATTTTGAATAACTACGAGCTCTGTGGATTGAATGAGTTTTCATCTTTCCCGTTTGGAATTTAATGGCACTTTAGCGATCGCATTCCACGTGTGAAATATTTTACTTTCAAATTACATATTGTTTTTTTTAACTAAGTATTTTATATGGTATTTGTATAAAAAAATTTTACGCCGTTTCATTATTCCAGAGGGACAAGTGCACCTTTAACCATACAAAACAATAAAAATCAGTTCATTTGACTCTCTTGCCGTCCACTGTACAAGGCATTAATTCTGAGAGTACCTCCCTTGTCTTATTTGACAAGTTAAAATACTTAGATCTATCAGATTTCCACAATTTATAATACTTATTATAATTAGTTTTTGGATTCAACTGTGTAAGAACTGTTGCATCAAATCATTTTGTCTGTTCATTTGATTCTTTTGCCATCCATTGTTCTGGACAGAATACCTCCTATTTGACAGGTTAAAACACATAGATCTATCAGATTTCCATAATCTATAATGCTGATTACAATTAGTTTCTAGATTCAACTGTGCAAGAACAGTTGCATCAGATCATCTTGTCTGTTCATTTGACTCTTTTGCCCTTCACTGTTCAGGGCATTAATTCTAAGAGTACCTTTCATGCCTGTTTGACAAGTTAAAACACTTAGATCTATCAGAGTGTAAAATAATTTTTTACACGGAAGACGTTTCTTTATTTGAAATGGACAACCTACTTTAAATGTACCTTTAACCATGATCATCTTCTCTGTTCATTTGACTCTGTTTCCATCGAGAGCATTAATTCTGAGAATGCCAGCTTTGACAGCTTAAAACGTTTTTTTCCATTTATTGTACTGGGAAAATGATATACCATTGATGTTTACAAAAATGGCATTGCACTATTCAACAAACAACTTAATTACATCTTCCACGGCCTGCAGATAGTACATGACTGATAAATAAAGGATGTATCTCTTCCGGACATAATCTCATAAGTCCAGTACTCGGGGCCTACCGTTGGCGTGGACGGAACTTGGGGTCTCATGATGTGGATGATGTTGTCGTTTTTGTTTCGATGGAAAAGCTTCCATGCAGGTATCACTTCGTCGGCCCTTCTCGCGATTACAGGCACGCAACTAAAATTTAAACCTGGCGGTTACGGCGTTGCATTACGTATGGTGAAAAATTATATTTAAAAAAATATAATGTCCAACCAGTAGAAAGAGTCAATTACACGGTCATTTGAAATTTTTGGATTATTTTCATATGCATGCTGCATTTGCAACGCGAACGCTGCATCGCAAGGGATTTCGAGATCATCTCGATCATTAAGGTTGAATGTCCTAATTGAATTAGGAAGTTGTTGAATCATAGAGCGAGGGACCTACGTATCCAGTGGAGGTATTTGCAAAGGTGAGGACAAAGTCAGCCACAACAATAAGGCAAGTTGAATGCGATTATTGTTATCACTTGCTCGCACGCGTGTTTTTCATGTCTAAGGAGGAGGTATTGTAGCACTGGTCTAGGTAGGAGGTGTCGAGATCGGCGATTTAGGTTTGGTGACAACGGTAAGTTCAAACTCTAATAGATAACACGATTATTACTCAAGTTGTACGAAAATAGTTTAAACCATAACACATAACATGACATTTTTTTATTTTTTAACATTTACCTTACCGTGTTCACAGTGAATTTCATATTCTGCGAAAGTAGTTGAAACCCTAATGGATAACATGACATTCTTTTGTTTTCTAGCATTTACTTTGTTCACTGTGAATTTTGTTTGTAATTTGCAACATTGAAGTGGAGCTGTGAGGAAGCCAAGTGTGCATGTTTGTCTGTTGTCTAGGTGAAGAAGAGTATAAAGGTGCGTATATTTGCCTAATTACATGTGCCAATTTTCCATAGTGATCAGAGTTGTGAAAGATGAAATGCCATTTTTTTCGTGTTTTGTATGTTAAAATTGATTTTTTTTTAAGTGTCTGTTGTTTCCTTGTGCCAACGAAACAGAATGATGTTGTTGATAATATGATGAAACTATAAGGATTGGGTCAACTACTGAGAAGGGGGGAGAGGGGAGGGGGGGTCAATCAGTAGATAGAAAATAAACTAAACTTTCACCAAACAAACTTTCAACTCAGAATTCATTCACTAAATTGATTGGTTTAATGACTGTATCAAAAACTACAACTGCACTGTCAAACTTTACTAGTTGACCAAAACATCAATGATACAATGCAATAGATCTAAAAATCAAATACCATTTAACCAAAACATTAAACCACTTCACTAATATTAATAATAGCATATTTCAGATCATTTTCGGTCATCTAAACATATTTAAGTGGATTTACCAGTCATTCATATCAACCACATCGAAAACACATCCACAAAATCATTCACCACTTGACACAATGATTTCTTACGTGGAAACCCAAATGGGAAAAACCACAGTGGGGATGAATACCCACAAGTATTCTGAACTCTTCTGAAGTTCGCCCTGTTAAGAGCCAAGTCTTGTTAGAAGCTTATACAATAATGTCCTGTTAAGAACATGTCCGATTAAGGACCACCCGATTAAGGGATTAACTACAATACCCTCTTAAAAGGTAATACCCTGTTAAAGACAACCTCGGTGGAGGATTTCAAATCCAAGCTAGTGGATCACCTGGTTAGAGGATTTCAACAAGAAGCTTGTTAAAGCTTACTCGGTTAAGGGATTTAACTGTTATAATGGTTAGAGAACAACAAGTCCTTTGTGGATCTAGTAATAGCACTTCCTTGTTTAATCAAATCATTTTTTGCTCCTATCTGCCTTCACAACATTCTGCACACACACCTTCTGGTTTGACAACAATCACACTTAACCAAATTTGCCAACACAACATTGAAACAAATCATCGACCTTATAAGAAAATACTATAGGTCAGTAGCACAACACAAAACCTACAAATCTCATAGAGATTACAAACATATCGATTCAATCTTGACTGTTATATTACATAGCAATCAACTACACATTGTTCTAGACAACTTCAACCAATCCTAGATCACCACACTTTAGATCCTGTAGCTCATCACTCATTTTTCACTTGTTGCTATGCATTTGATCATTCCCAAGATAAACAATTATCTCTATGCGCTAAATCCATTTTGAAACTCATCATGTGCAACATGCATATGTGGCATCTTCATCTACGATCATCATTTGGTCATAGATCACAACCGATTCTCCAAGCTCCATCGGTTAGGGTTTGGCTTATCAACTAGTTAGGGTTACCGGTTGATCTCTCTCCTTCAATAATCTTATAGGCCGCCTTCACTGCTTTACTACCGCTTGCATTGCTGCATCATTACCGGTTGCAATACAACTTCATTACCAGTTACTATTGACATCAATGACAACACTATACTTCATCAATACAATCTTCATGCAATTCCAACAATCTCCCCCTTTGACATTGATGACAATACATATATCAATACCCATTGATTGTGATGATTGAGAGTAAAGCATATACACAGGTATAGGAATCCTCGTTTACATTTTTCTATATACTCTCCTTCAACTCTATCTTCATGTCTTCAGCTGGTGACTAGCTATTAATCATATACAGTTCTTCTCGCCCTTTGACAACAATGCCAAAGTGAAGGTAAACCATACAAGTTTTCTTACATGCTTCACCGATCTGCAATTAGTTGCCCCCCTCACGGAGTAGCTTCGTTCTTCACCAATCATGCTTCAATATTTTCAATAGGCTCTGGGATTGATGGCTTCCCCATCTTCTTAATTGACTTCATGTAGGGATACAACCCTTAACTTACCTCTAAAATACTCAAATATAGCCTTAGGTAGAGGTTTAGTAAAGATATCTGCTAGCTGTTCTTTAGTAGATACATGCTCTAGTGACACATCTTTACTTTGCACTTTCTCTCTTAGGAAATGATACTTCAGCTCAATATGCTTTGTCCTAGCATGCAACACAAGGTTCTTAGAAATGTTTATAGCACTTGTGTTATCGCAGAAAATTCTTACCGGTTCTGATATCTTCAACTTGAAACCTTCCAAAATGTGTTTCATCCAAATTGCCTAGGTACAATTCATGTATGCTCCAACTTATTCATCTTTTGTTGTAGATTGAGAGATACAATTGTGTATCTTGTTGCTCCAAGACACTAGTATGCCTCCAAGAAAAATGCTCCTCCAGTTGTACAAACCTGTGTCACACTTTTATAAAGGAAATGGTCAATGTTGATTCAAATTTTTAAAATAAATCAATCGAAATTGAAATATATGTTTTGAATTTTGAAATTATGTAAACTAATAAAAATTATATTCTTTTGTCTATTTTATATTTGTAATTTTAACAAAATTTTAAAAAATTATTTCAATGTAGTTTTCTATAAAGTAAACACTATAATTTAGTTGCTAATAAAACACTGAAATTGAAGTTACACAAACCACCACACTTTAATTAGTAAATTTTAGTTTTTTTTCATCAATTTTTTTGTACATATTGATAACTCGAAACTTTAGTGCATGAATATATTTTTTACTATTTTTTATAAATACATATTTTTCAATAAATTTGAAAAGTTGCATGTGCTGAAATATAACTCTTTCCGATTCCCACCAGCTTTTTTTAAAATTATTTATCCAAATTAGAAAAGAATTATATCATCTTGATATAGATTCTTTTCTCTACTGCATCATATTTTTTTCAAAAATTTTAAATAAATTTTAGTATTTTTCTTTGACAAGATAATCAACCTTATATTTTAGTGTTGATGACCTACTTTCAATAAAAATATTCAAAGATTGTGTTTCAATCCTTCAACCTGATAGACATCATCTACACTTCTTTGACCATTTAGAGAGATGGATCCTTTCCCTTTACCATACAGGGTGAGTCATTCTCAAATCTCACAACACCTCCATCAAATTCCCTCAAAGTAAGAAACTTACTCCAGTCACTAGTCATGTGATGTGAACAACCATTGTCTATAATCTAGTTATCTGAACTATCCATGCATTAGACTAATGCCTTCTGATCTGATATCTCTTCTCTAATAGCAACAAAGACAATGTCCTCATTTGCATCTTCCTTGGATTCTTCATCTGTAATTCCTCCATCCAATACAATGAGACAATCTCTTTTACCTTTGCCTTTATACTTCCTATATTTCTCATATTTTTCCTCATTATCTCCATTTGGACAGTTAGCAGCAATATGTCCAATTCGATTACATGCAAAATACTTCAAAGGTAGTTTACCTCTGTACTTACCGGTATCTCTGGGTAACCGCTTAGCCAACAATGCTTCAAGCTCAATCAAACTGTCTTCATCATCTACCTCTTTTTTGGATCTAGACTCATGACTGTAGCTCACTTCTCCTCTTTTCTTTACCAGTGGGGTTGAGATTGAGGCTTTAAATGGAGATTTTGATGTTTGAACACTTCCATCAAAACTATTTATTTCAAATGCAGTTAATGTACCAATCATAGAGTCAAGAGTTACCTTTATTTTATCAATAGATTTGAGCTCCTAAATGGCTGCAACTCAGATAGCGTAGATCGGTAGAAGGGTTCTTAACACATTGTTAACCACAGTGGCATCCTCCATTGTACCTCCAACACTTTTTTTTTCTTCGACTATCTCCTTGATTCTCTAACCACACTGTTGAATGTTTTCTCCTTCAACAATTTGCATATCATCAAATTTTCCTCTCAGACTCTCTTCCTTAGCAATCTTAACATTCTCATCATCGCTATAGATATCTTCCAGTTTCTTCTATACTTCATATGCAATCTCCAATCCATGAACATTAACATATTCTAAACCGGACAAGGAACTGATGATGGCCACAAATGCTTGATTGTTTTCTTGTTGCTCCTTCTTTTGATCATCTATTTGAATCCCACTAGGCAAGTTATTTATAGTAATAACATGTTCCCAATATTGAATACCTAAGCTCTTGATATAGATCTTCATCCTATCACTCCAAATTCTGTAGTTTACCCTATTGAACTTTGGACCTTCTTTTTTCATCATGTTCTCCTACATCTTTTCCTCAAGCTATTAGGCTTAAACTCAAGAGGACCTGGATAGCTCTGATACGAATTGATAATATGATGAAATTATAAGGATCCGGTCAACTACTGAGAGGGGGGGGTGAATTAGTAGATAGAAAATAAACTAACCTTTCACCAAACAAAATTTCAACTCAGCACCCAATCACTAAACTAACTAGTTTAGTCATTGTATCAAAAACTGCAACTGCACTGTCAAACTTTACCCATTGACCAAAACATCAGTGATACAATACAACAGATCTGAAACTCAAATACCATTTAACCAAAACATTAAACCACTTCACTATGATCAGTAATAGCACATTTCAGATCATTTTCGTTCATCTAAACATATCTAAGTGGATTTAGCAGTCATTCATATCAACCACATAAAAAACACATCCACAAAATCATTCACCACTTGACACAATGTTTTTTCATGTGGATACCCAAATGGGAAAAACCACAGTGGGGATGAATACCCACAAGTATTAGGAACTCTTCTGAATTTTTACCTATTAGGAGCCAAGCCTTTTTATAAGCTTATACAATAATGTCCTGTTAAGAGTCGATCCGGTTAAGGACCACCCGGTTAAGGGATTGACTACAATACCCTGTTAAAGGTAATATCTTGTTAAAGGCAACCTCAGTGGAGGATTTCAAATCCAAGCTAATGGATCGCCTAGCTAGAGGATTTCAACATGAAGCCCATTAAAGCTTACCCGGTTAGGGGATTTAAATCATAGTAATGGTTAGAGAACAACATGTTCTTTGTTGATCTAATAATAGAACTTCCTTGCTTAATCAGATCCTTTTCTGTTCCTATCTACATTCACAATATTCTGCAAACACACCTACTGGTTTGGCAACAATCACACTTAACCAAATTTTCCAACACAACATTGAAACAAATCATCGACCTTATAAGAAAATACAATAGATCAGTAACACAACACGAAACCTACAAATCTCATAGAGATTACAAATATATCAGTTCAATCTTGACCATTAGATTACATAGCAATCAACTACACATTGTTCTAGACAACTTCATCTGCTCCTAGATCACCAGACATTGGATCCTACAACTCATCACACATTTTTCACTTCATTCTTTACATTTGATCATTCTCAAGATAAATGGTTATCTCTATGTGCCAGATCCACTTTGAAACTCATCACGTGCAACATGCATATGTGGCATCTTCATTTTCGATCATCAATTGGTCATAGATCATCACAACTGATTCTCCAAGCTCCATCGGTTATGGTTCTGCTTATCAACCGATTAGGGTTATCAGTTGATCTCTCTGCTTCAATAATACTACCGGTTTCCTTCACTGCTTTACTACTAGTTGCATTGCTGCATCATTACTAGTTGCAATACAACTTCATTACCGGTTACTATTGACATCAATGACAACACTATACTTCATCAATGCAATCTTCATGCAATGCCAATAGTTATTTTATTTGTTAAAAGGTTGGATGATAGGGCCCAACATGTTGTTTTATTTGTTATATTGGCTTTGTATAACTTTAAAATTGTTGCAATGCCTTATTTTTATAATTGATATGTTCCTTTATCTAGCCAACTATGCATATGTTTGTGTATATGTGTGTCTATGTCTGTCATTATCTCTCTATATATTATGCACACACACATAAAAATACATATATACACATATGAAACATTCCTTTTCAATCCTTGTGTTGGTTACAAAAGTTATGTTCTTTAATTTTTGCTACTTATGAAAAAAAATGCCACAGAAAAAATCGTGTTGATGCATATGGGTGGCTGCAAGAAGTTGAGTCCCACTTTTGGGCAAAAAGTGGAAGTGTTTTCTTTGCTTTCCAATTTTTCTGTCGATTGATGTCAAAATTTGATGCACTTAAAGATTGAACCTCGGAAAACTTCTATTATAGAAAATGTAGTGCTCGGAGTCTAATTTTCAAATATGTAATTTATTTTAATACCCACATGCTATAAATCCCTTTTTAGTAGGCATGTTTAAAAACCAGTTTTTCAAAAAGCTTGTTTCAGGATCATACCACACATGTGTACGACCACCCTTTTGATGCAAATAAATGAATTTTTGCAAATCCTTCTAGGAAATGATACCTAAGACACCAGATATTGATGAGAATATTTTTGCTTATTTTTTATTGAATATATTATTTTTTATTAATTTTTAACTGACAATAAAGTATATTTTCAAAGCATCAGGTGTACGACCACCATAATTTGATGAAAATTTCATATTTTTCAATTTTTTTTTTAATATTCAAAAGAATTGTATCTAGATTGATGTCATATAATTTTATTATCTAAAATCCTAAAAACAAAAAAGTTATTAAAGTTTTAGTGAACCTTGGTATTTTAGGTTTAGGTTCCACTTTTGATTAATAAATAATACAAAAATAGTAAAAATAATCTTATCACTATGAAATTTACATTTTTGAAATTAGGACGCTGAAAACTCTAATGGGTTTTTCGTTTCGTCAAAAAATTCAATCAGAAAGGCCCTAAAAAAACTAGGCCAAGGTAGAAATCTGATGTCATTTTACCTTAGTCATTTTTTGGAGGTCCAAGCATAGGCTTGGTGGGACCAAGCCTATCCCAAAGCAAGAAACAATGCTAAGGATTGTTTTCTGCCCCTAATTTTAACAAATGGGTGCTCGTTTTTTAAATTCAAAAAACGGGCACCCGTTTCGGTTTGTACTGTTGAAAGCAAAACGGGTGCCCGTTTTTAAAAACGAGCACCTGATTATAAAAAGGGCACCCATTTCATTAAATAACGGGTACCCGTTTCTGAAAAGATCCGTTGGGCCAAGATTTGGCCCACAAGCACAAATCCCAATGATTGAATGATTTTTTAATCATTGCATGGCAGGTAGGATCTGCAAAGAGAATATTTTGATTAATCATTCTCTTTGTTTGTCTTATTATCGATTTGGTAAGGAGATCGATTCGAATTCAAAATTTGGTGTAGCCATGGGATGAAATCAATGCAAGAAGAGGCAAAGGAAGGCTCTGACAACTGAGGAGATTGCAGCAAATAGGGAGAAGGAGGCAATGGGCCAGTGAGAGAGAAGATCAAGAATGAGACAAGGAGCTTCAAGTTCCACAATCGTTTCAGAAGAGGAGAAAATCAATGAGACCATAAATGTTGATGAAGGAAACACAATAGAACCATTTAATTCAGGTGCATCTTCTAATCCATTATTAGATACATATATGTCTTCACAACCCTATGTTTTTTCTCATGAAGAAATTGGTGATTTAGTAGGAGCAGGTTACTTATTAAATAAAATTCCAATTGAAAATCAAACCCCAAATGAAATTAGAACTCAAGTTGAAATTGAAACTGAAATCCAAATTGAAACCCCAAATGAAACTAGATCTCAACTTGAAACTAAAATTGAAACCGAATTTGAAACTCCAAATGAAATTGAAAATCCACCTGCAACTAAAACCAATAATGTGTATGTAGACATGGAAACACCAATTGAAAATGAAACATGTTTGAATGATAATCAAACAAATGAAAATTTTAAAATTAAAAGTGATGTACTAGACAACCTTCCTGGCTTGGTTTCATGGAGATAGATTAGGATACATGCAAATAGATTGTTTAGATATTTTTTTTATAATAATAAATTTGGGTTTCAATGTCAACTAATGGTACAACTAATTAAAATGACTAAAATGGGAAAAGTGATGAAGAAGTTAGGCTTTTATGTCAAACCCAAGAAGGATGTGTCTTTAAAACAAGTTGTATCGACTGTTGCTAGCGCCTTTGATACAATTGGAAACAAAAGTCGTTCTAAAGATAAAAATGTGGCACAACGAGCAATAACAACAACTTTAGTAAGCCAAACAACTTCTAATAAAAGAATGATGAGTAACATAAGTGGATATCTTAATATTCATCGCAAAACTTTGTCAAGAGCTGTAAAAAGAAGAGTTAATTTTGAAAGTGATCCAACAAACAAATTGTGGACTTTTAGTGGTAGACTACCAAGGTCTGATATGAAACTTACTGGTGAAGTAAAAAATTTGATCAAAAAATTCTAGCATGATAATATGAGAGTATCACCTAATGTTAGAGATGTTCTTAAATTAAGAGTTGGGTCAAAAATTCGTGACCCACGTCCAAAACAGCTGTTGGACATGACACAAACTCAATTATACATATTTTTTTTGGATGATAAGGTGTTGACTATTAGCATTTGTCAAAGGTCATTTGAAAAGTGTAAACCTTGGTATGTTCGAATTAACAAGGAAAGAGTAACATGTTGTTGCAAAAATCATATTCAATTTCACTACCATTATGTGTTGGCAATATAGCATTATAATAGACAATGAAAGATTATTGGCATTTCATAAGGATATTGAGAAGGTTGTTAATGATTATGGATATAATTGATTAAGGATGTTTGCTGTCTTGATATTATTATTTTGTCATTGATGTCAAGAAATTGATTTTCTAATTCAGTATGATGTTGCCATATCTTGAGAAGTATGATTTGAAGATTATAAAGATGTTGATAAAAGATACAGGAAAGAATATGATGAATAAGGGGATGAATAAGGTATACAATGGGCAACTATTATCGAGTCAGACAATAATGAGATCATGATGTTTTAGATTGTTTTAACATCATACATATGTTGTAAATTGTAAAGATTAATACTATACTATGTTATCAAGCAAAGAGCCTAGTCGGTAAACCCTAAGGTTATCACTATCGGTTAATGAAGGTGGAATGTCTACCGAGTGAAGTTTAGTATTTACCGAGTTGTTACCGAGTTGTAACCGAGCTATAACAGAATGCATTAAATGTTTGCATGCGTTATTTAATGAAGGAAGCTAAAAAGATGGAACTAATTGAATGATTGGTATGCCGTTAATATAGTTTGTTAATGAATCTAAAGCAATAGAAAGTCAGCATGAATATCTATAGCGCAGATTGAACCGCAATACCTTGGCACAAGTTCCAAGAAATATATTCAAGTTCCTAGGCAGGGTAAAACATTTTTAGATCGAAAGATGCATTGAACCTGGATAAGATCGAAGATCTGATGGCTGTGATTGATCATGGGAAATGTGATCAAAGAGATTAAGTGGTTACCTAATTGTTTATAAATAGGAAACTATTGATAAACAATGTATGTGAGCAAGTGTATGCACAGGGATGCTACATAGTGCTTACCGAGCACAGAAGCTTGAAGACCTGTTTGAATAACAGAGTATAGAAGCCCAACAGATAGACAAGATTAGTTCTATGTCAAGATTGTATTGAAAAAATAAGGATTTGCTTTAGCATTTTAGATGTGAAGTTGCAGATAGATTTTATTACTGTTATTTTGTGAAAGTGACAGAAAATCTCTTAACCGAGTGGACTTAATAGTCTTATTTGTAAAACCCTCTAGCAAGGTGACATTCTGATTGAGTGTTTGAAATCCTTTAACAAGGTCACTTCTAACAAGGTAAAGATCCTAGCAGATCTAAGGGAAATCCCTTAACCGAGTCACATCTAGAACTGTGTTTGTAATCTTTAACAGGATTTTCTTTTAACCGAGCATACTCTACAAGAGTATATTTCTTAGTGGGTCCAAAATCCCACAGTGGTTTTTCCCTATTTGGGTTTCCACATTAAATATGATGTTATGAGGTTTATGATGTTTATATGCTTTTGAGTTTGCATGTTTAACAGTTTTGGTTATATTACTGAAATATATGTTACCGAGGTTGAATCTGATGTTTTTATGGAAGATTAAGTTTGTATGATTCACCCCCCCCTCTCATCTTGTTGGCTATTGGATCTGTACTTATATTAAGTATCAAAACTATCAATTGGTATCAGAGCATTGGACTCCGGAAGGAAAGTTTAAAGGCACTTGAGTTAAAGATCCAAAGATGTATAAGAGGGATGCATCGAAGCTGAACAAGTCAAGTTTCTCTACATGGTAGAAAAGGATGAAGCTACATCTATCAGGAGCTGGAGAATATGTTGTATACTATATGGAGAATGATTTTGTCACATCGAGCACCTATCCATTGACCATGGAAGAGATAAGGGCAAAGCAAGAACATATTCAAGCAATGATTGAAATAACATCTGCATTGACTGACTCAGAGTTTAATGATCTAGAAGGCTGCAATGATGCAAAGGCAATGTGGGATAAGCTCATATCAGTATATGGAGGAGATGAACATATTCAAAGAGCAAAAGTAGATAGTCTAAGAGGACAACTTGAATCTATGAGGATGAATGAAGGTGAGAACATAACTCAGTACAGTATAAGACTAAAGGAGATTGTCAATCAAATCAAAGGAGCAGGTGGAACTATTGAAGAAAAGGATATAACAAGTAAGTTGTTAAGAACCCTTCTACCTGCTTATGCAATCCGAGTCTCTACAATCAATAAATTGAGGTCTATACCTAATATGCCAGTTTCTTTAGATGCTACTATTGGTAAGCTACATGCATTTGAATTAAGTAACTTTGATAGTAGTGGATCTTCGGTAAATAAAGTTGAATCTGCATTTAGTTCTTTTCATCTTGATGAATCTAATGATTTCAATGAAAGAAAGTATAAGTACTCTGAAGGAGATCACAATGGAGCAAGTGAAAGATTTCGTAAGAACATGGAGGCAGTACACAAACTGTATGAGGAAATCAGAAAGCAAGAAGAGTTTGAAGCACTATTAGCCAAAAGGTTACCGAGAGGCAAAGGTAAGTATAAAGGAAAACTACCTTTGAAATGTTTCCATTGTGATAAGATAGGACATATGGCTTCCAACTGTCCTGACAAAGATTCTACTGAAAAGAGAGATTATCGAGATGATAGATAGAAAGACAATCATTACAGAGGACATCGAGACTTTAGAAGAAGAGATAGAAAGACATGTTTAATAGCTAATGAGGAATCGAATGATGATAAATCAGATGAGACTGATACAGAGGAAGTAGTTTATGTGGCTATCAAAGATGGATCAGATGAAGAAAGGTATGAAGAAACAACCCTAATATCTCACATAAACACTAATGATTCTTGGATTATAGATAGTGGATGCTCACATCACATGACAGGAGATAAACACAAGTTTGTTATATTAGAAGATTATGATGGAGGCTATGTCAGATTTGGTAATGATGCAACATGTCCAGTGAAAGGTAAAGGATATATAACACTTCTTGACAATGCAAGATGCAATGATGTTTATTGGGTTGAAGGTTTGAAATACAATTTGTTAAGTGTAGCATAGCTAAAAAACATAGGTTACCGAATAGAATTTCAAAAAGGAATTGTCAAAGTTCATGACAAGAATGGAAAGTTAACTGCTACTGGGACACAAACAAAAGGTAACACATTTCACCTTGACTCAACTCGTAACAAGTGTTTGCATGAAAGATAGATAATACCTGGTTATGGCATAAAAGGTTTTGTCATGTAAATTTTGATAATCTAATCAAAATAACTAAGAAGCATCGAGTAAGAGGTCTACCGAGTCTTGAAAAACCTGAGAATGCTATGTGCCGAGGATGCCAGATGGGTAAAATGACAAGATCAAGCTTTGCAAGTAAGTCTTACACTTGTAAGGGAATTTTAGATCTAGTGCACACTGATCTTTGTGGTCCTATGAAAGTTCAAAGTTATTATGGTGATAAATATTTCATATTATTTGTGGATGACTATTCAATGATGATGTTAGTAATGTTTTAAAAATAAAAATCAGAAGCTTTTCAAATATTTAAATGGTACAAGGCAAGAGTTGAAAATGAAACACGAAGACAACTGAAATGTCTTACATCAGATAGAGGAGGAGAGTTCACATCTGATGAATTCAACTTATTCTGCAATGATCATGGTATTAAAAGACAAGTCTTTGCACCGAGAACTGCACAACAGAATGGAATAGCTGAGAGAAGAAACAGATCTATTGTGGATTGTGCTAGAACACTGATGATTGAAAAGAATGTACCACAAATATTTTGGAGAGAAGCAATAAGCACAACAGTTTACACCTTGAATCGAGTACAATTGAAGAAAGGTACTTTGAAGACACCATATGAAATCTGGTATGGTAAGAAACCTAATGTAAGTTATTTTAAAATCTTTAGAAGTAGATGCTATGTTCACAAAGATGATAGAAATGGAAAGTTTGATTAGAAGAGTGAAGAAGGAACATTTCTAGGTTATTCTTCTAGAAGCAAAGCATTTAAATGTCTGATCAAATCATCTAACAAAATAGTAGAAAGTACAAATGTCAAAATTGATGAATTTGCAGAATGAAATGATGAAGGAAATTCCAAGGAACTAGAAGACTATGATGAATTTGTCTATGTTCAACCGAGAAGTCTTACCGAGAAGACTGTTGAAGAAAATGAAGAGAATATCCAGTTACCGAGTGATGAAGAAGATCATACAGAGCCTACCAAGCCTATATTAGCCAAGTATGTCAAAAGACATCATGCACCAAGTCAGATTATAGGAGATAAGGATGATCCAGTGATGACAAGGAACAAACTGAGACAGAACACATGTTTGATATATGAATTTGAACCAAGAATAGTGAAAGAGGCATTTAATAATGAAGATTGGATAAATGCTATGACAAAAGAGATTGATCAAATCAAGAAGAATGACACATGGACACTAATCTCAAGACCAAAGGACAAAAATGTAATCGATACAAAGTGGATTTTCAGAAACAAGCTAAATGAAAAAGGAGAGGTCATTCGAAACAAAGCAAGACTAGTTTGCAAAGGTTATGCTCAAGAAGAAGGAATTTATTATGGTGAAACTTTTGCACCTGTTGCTAGACTTGAAGGAGTAAGAACATTGTTGGCATATGCTGCTTTCAAAAATTTCAAGGTATATAAATGGATGTCAAATCTGCATTTCTGAATGGAATATTAGAAGAAGTTTTTATTTAACAACCTGAAGGATTTGTTGAAGACAATAATAAAGATTAGGTATGTAAATTGAACAAAGCTTTATATGGTTTGAAACAAACACCTAGAGCATGGTATGAAAGATTGCACTCTTATTTGATTAAGATTGGTTTTATAAGGACAAGTGAGAACATCAATATGTACATGAAGAATGATGAAAATGGAATATTGATCTCAGCCATATTTGTTGATGATATTATATTTTGTGGAAATGACTCTTTATGCAAAAACTTTGGAAATGAAATGAGCAAAGAATTTGAGATATCATTAATCGGTGAGATAAAGTATTTTATAGGTTTACAGATACTGCAAATGAAAAATGAGATTTTCATTACTCAATCCAAGTACATAAAGGAAATCTTGAAGAAATTTGGAATGAAGGATTCAAACCCAGTAAGTACTCCTATGACTACCAACTGCAAATTATCAAAGAATGATGAATCCGCATCTATTGATGAGACACTTTATCGATCCATGATTGGAAAACTTCAATATGTTGTTCATAGTAGACCAGACATAGCACATGCGGTAGGTATAGTTGCGAGATTCTTTGCAGATCCTAAGGAAACACACATGACAGCAATCAAAAGAATCTTTAGATACTTGAAAGGCACTGAGGATTATGGCTTAGTATATCAGAAAGGAAATGATTTTGATTTAAAAGTTTATACTGATGCTAATTGGGCAGGCAACATTGATGACAGAAAAAGCACAAGTGGAGGAGCTTTCTTTTTAGGAGAAAGACTAGTGAGTTGGCTTAGCAAGAAACAAGGATGTGTTTCACAGTCAACAACAGAAGCTGAATACGTTGTTGCAGCATTGAATTGTACCAACATTGCATGGATCAAACAATTGTTGGAAGATATAAATGAGAAAGTTACCGATCCAGTAACTATATTACGTGACAATACTAGTGCCATTAATATTTCAAAGAATCCTGTTATGCACTCTAAGACAAAGCACATCTCTATCAAATATCATTATCTTAGATAAGAAGCTCAAGAAAAGAAAGTGGTGTTGGAGTATGTCAACACAAAGGAACAAATAGAAGATATCTTCACCAAGCTACTAACAAGGGACACTTTTGAATATCTCAGAAGTAAGTTAGGGGTCCTACCCCTATCTTCTACTCACTGATCGAGTTCGGTGAAAGCATCAATCCGATGACTCTATCGAATATCTTTTGGGAGTTGATGCTGATTTACACCCTTTAGGATGTTTTCTAAAGGTGAACAAGAAATATTACAGGGAACAGGAATTGAAGACAAAATTCTCTGACCGAGACTGAATTGATACACAAAAGCAGGAAATCACTTCATACAGATAGAAATTATGTTTTAGTTCTTTACTTTTTGGCATTGTTGTCAAAGGGGTAGAAGACTAATATCAAGGGAGAAGACTAAGGAGAAGACTAAAAGAAAAACTGAAGAAACAGGAGAAGTCTAATGTATGGGGGAAAGCATTTCAGCATTTCATAATTACAGCAATCCGAATCTTTTAAGGTCAAATCAATTGGTTTTTCCATCAATGCCCAAGGGGGAGATTGTTGGCAATATAGCATTATAACAGACAATGAAAGATTGTTGGCATTTCATAAGGATATTGAGAAGGTTGTTAATGATTATGGATATAACTTATTAAGGATGTTTACTGTCTTGATATTATTATTCTGTCATTGATGTCAAGAAATTGATTTTCTAATTCAGTATGATGTTGCCATATCTTGAGAAGTATGATTTGAAGATTATAAAGATGTCGGTAAAAGACACAGGAAAGAATATGATGAATAAGGGGATGAATAAGGTATTCAATGGGCAACTATTATCGAGTCAGACAATGATGAGATCATGATGTTTTAGATTGTTTTAACATCATACATATATTGTAAATTGTAAAGGTTAATACTATACTATGTTATTAAGCAAAGAGCCTAGTCGTAAACCCTAAGGTTATCGCTATCGGTTAATGAAGGCAGAATGTCTACCGAGTGAAGTTTAGTATTTATCAAGTTGTAATCGAGCTATAACAGAATGCATTAAATGTTTGCATGCATTATTTAATGAAGGAAGCTGATGAGCTGGAATTGATTGAATGATTGGTATGTTGTTAATATAGTTTGTTAATAGAAATTCGACATGAAGATCTATAGCACAGATTGAACCGCAATACCTGGCACAAGTTCCAAGAAATATATGCAAGATCCTAGGCAGGGTAAAATATTTTCAGATCGAAAGATGCATTGAACCTGGACAAGATCGAAGATCTGATGGCTATAATTGATCATGGGAAATGTGATCAAAGAGATTAAGTGGTTACCTAATTGTTTATAAATAGGAAAGTGTTGATAAACAATGTATGCGGGCAAGTGTATGCACAGGGACGCTACATAGTGATTACCGAGCACAAAAGCTTGAAGACCTGTTTGAATAACAGAGTATAGAAGCCCAACAAATAAACAAGATTAGTTCTATGTCTAGATTGTATTGAACAAATAAGAATCTGCTTTAGCATTTTAGATGTGAAGTTGTAGATAGATTTTATTACTATTATTTTATGAAAGTGACAGAAAATCTCTTAACCGAGTGGACTTAACAGTCTTATTTGTAAAACCCTCTAGCAAGGTGACATTCTGATTGAGTGTTTGAAATCCTTTAACAAGGTCACTTCTAACAAGGTGAAGATCCTAACAGATCTGAGGGAAATCCCTTAACTGGGTCACATCTAGCAATGTGTTTGTAATCATTAATAGGATTTGCTTTTAGCTGAGTATACTCTAGAAGAGTATATTTCTTAGTGGGTCTGAAATCCCACAGTGGTTTTTCCCTATTTGGGTTTCCATGTTCAATCTGGTGTTATGAGGCTTATGATGTTTATATGCTTTTGAGTTTGCATGTTTAACAGTTTTGGTTATATTACTGAAATATATGTTACCGAGGTTGAATCTGATGTTTTTATGGAACATTAAGTTTGTATGATTCACCCCCCCCCCCCCTCTCATCTTGTTGGCTATTGGATCTGTACTTATATTAAGTATCAGAACTATTATTATGATGTATTTCGAGATATACATGTTACCATGCATAGTAATGGAATGCTCCAAGAATGTGGTATAAATATACCACTTGAAACTATAAAGGAGTTTATATCAAGTTTGTTTTGCAACCCACTAAATGAGAAAATTTTTCTTTTCAATGCATGTGTTTCTGGTGTATGTGATATATGTGGCAATCTTTCATTGTTGGATGAATATTTGCATGAAAATATTTCAAATGATTTTGGACAACAATTAGTTGATGTTAAAATATTTAAAACTATTGAGTATCCATTGAATGATGGAAAGGATGGAAAACGATGCGATCTAATGACTGAAAAAGTTAGTGTTCATGCATTTATAAATGAATTTAAGAGTAACATCGTACCTAAATATGTTAAACACACTCAAAATGCTATATGGCTCGATGGTTAGTTTCGAATATGCAAGGATACATTTCCTGTTGGTAGTATACTTTCGATTGTTGACTTTGCAGAGAACTACATGCTTGCACTACAAGATGAGGTCCAATCACAACGCTACAATTCAGTGCAAGTATCGATTTTTGTCCATATTGTCTATAGGCATGCACCAGATAGTACAGAAGAGGATCACAAAATTTTGAGAGAGTACCATTTCTATATGAGTGATAATAAATTACACTCATCTAAGTTTGTCTAGTATTGCTTCAAGACCTTTTTTCAGAATTTGAGGGAGAGAGAAATCCAAATGACACAACATCTAATATGGTCTGATAATTGTACAAGGCAATTCAAGAATGCTAGAATGTTTTATTGGTTGAGTAGGATTCATAAGAAAACTAATATCGAACACATGTGGAATTTTTTTGAGGCTGGACACGGGAAAGGAGAACATGACAGTGCTAGTGCATGTGTTAAGAGAGCCCTTTGCAGAGAGCAACTCAAATTCGAGGAGAAGGCTAAAATAAAAAATGCAAGTGCAATTGTGGATTGGTGTAGTGCCAATTTATCCATAGGATAAAGTAAGAACTCTACAATTAGACATTTCTTCTGGCTAGTTAAAGAGGAGAATATCCTTCCAAGATATGATTGTGATACAATCAATGGGTCAGCTAGATGGCATTCATTTAAGAGTTCTAATTCTAACACTTTGACTATATGGACTTGAGAGCTTGCATGTTTTTGTCAATTTTGTGTTGTAGGTGAATGTGAAGAATGCAAGAATACGGAATGGGTCGAAGAATGGCAACACAAATCCTTAACACCTAGTGAGATACAATATGAAGATGTTAGAAGAAATGAAGACCCAGATCATACATTTGCATCAGACGATTATGATCATGTTTCAGACCTCATACAACCTGGTAATTTAATTCAATTTCTTGTTTATAACTTTAAATTATATATTTTTATGTATTGTCATATAATTTATGATTACATATTTGAATTATAAATTCTAACAAGTTTTATTTCTACATGTACTTAAATTTGTTTTCTAGGACGTGTATGTTGTTGTTGCACCTGAGGATAATGATGAGCAGGTTGAGTATTGGCTAGATAGATGTCTAGAACCTAAGAAAAAGTTGATATGTGATCAAGTAGATGATGATGGTTTTCAGTATCTAGTTGGGTCTGTTGTGGTAGTTGGCACATGGCTACGCAAATACTTAACAAGAAGTGGCTTACAGCCTTATGAAGACTACCAATCAGAAAAGAAGATTATACACTATTCTCATTTGGTGGTGGAAATAAACATCAAATTAGAAAGATGCAAAGGTAGACCTGCTAATAAGGTATTGTGGACACTTTTAGTAGAAGAGCATGAGGCAATCATAGACGTGTTGCAGAAGAGAGAGGATGCAGATGGTACATTTGGTTGAATCAAATTTATATGCATGCAAGTTTGTGTTCTTGTGTGAACTCTTTTATATTTAATCATGATAATTGTTTTTCTTTGTCCCTTTAACATTGTATTTGTCTACATTTAATACAATTTTGGTTTCATAAACAACATTGTATTGGTTATCTTCTTCTTAATGTTATTTTGTGAACATTATAATTGTGTTACAATTGAATTCTAATTTTTTATGATATATTTATTTTATCGTAATCTCTTCATAGATTAATTGTAAGTTCAAAGATAGAATTATCTCTGAAATATGACAACTCTATATTTATCATTGTATGACAAATCTATATTTATAGTGTGATATTTTATTTTACTACCATTCTATTGCCTCCTATCTCTCACCCTCTTTATCCATCCTCCATTCTATCCATGCTTTTCATACCACTACTATCCGCACTTATAAACCTTCAATACACTAATAAAGTAGTGTGGTCAACTTAAGAGGAAAGTTGATACTATGTTTGTAGCTCTTACTCTATTACACATTTTGCATTTGAGGTTGTTACACACTCATTGCCCAATGGCTTTGTTATAGCTATATAAATGAATTATATTATGGAAAAGGAGGTCACAATGTTCACCTATCATCTTTCAATGTAATTATTCCATATAGTGATGCTTCCCTTACTTATTCCAACCCTTCAAAATGTCAAAAGAATTATGCATATCAAAAAGAAATTGACAAGAAAGAATCTATGTCTACTTCCAATCAAATGTCTATGACATCTAATTTTGTATCACTCAAACATCAAGGGCTACAAAATTTACAAATCTTAGCCAATCATTGAATAATATTCTTCAAACCTTCCTAATAATTTGGTTAGCCTTAGTTCCATCAATCTATTGGATTCCTCTATGAGATTAATTTATAATTAATAATCCTTTTATAATTTTTATATCAAATTTATATGCATGTAAGTTTGTGTTACTTGTGTGAACTCTTTTATATTTAATCATGATAATTGTTTTTCTCTGTCCCTTTAACATTGTATTTGTCTACATTTGATACAATTTTGGTTTCATAAATAACATTATATTAGTTATCTTCTTCTTAATGTTATTTTGTGCACATTGTAATTGTGTTACAATTGAATTCTAATTTTTTATGATATATTTATTTTATCGTAATCTCTTCATATATTAATTGTAAGTTCTTGATTTTATTGTTATTTTAAGAATAGGATGTTATTGTAAATTAAGATAATTATTTTATTGAATTATAAACTATTGCACTATAAGATGATCAATCACAATGTTAATGTTGGGACTATTTAAAATTGAGTCAAGTTTTGAGGCCCAATTCAAATTTTTGCTTTATATTTCCAAATGAGTCAGTTTGAATGGCCTAGTTAGAGAGGGTAAAGTGGAGCCAGTTGATTTTCAAGGGGTAAGGCTCGGGATTCATGTCCTACACCTTTCATTTGGCCTATTCAGTGATGTGCAACTTTCAGAATTCAGTTTGGATAAGTTTATAAGGTACCCATTTTGAGGGGTGAGCTGAAAGTGCATTTTAGGCACAAATGCATATTTTACTAAGTAGCCTACTTTGGGTGTTTATATCTTTTGCCTTGCTAATTGTCATGACGAAATTCAAAATGGATTGAATTCAATGTGTAAAAGTGTGCCTCCATGCAAAATTTCAAGTCTTCATGAATTCATTTCCTCAGTTTTCAAAGTTCAATATGTTTGCAATTTGTATGGTTTGACAAGTCCCTGTTTCAACGCCTAGTCAGAGCCCTGTTTCGCATAAGTGAAAAAGTTGCCTCAGTAAGTGTTATTACGTAATATTTGTTCCAGGCTAATGTTGGCATAAATGATGAGCTATGTTTCAAATTTCAAGCCTCTACCAATCCGTTTGATCGGTTTTCAAAAGGGTTCATTGAGTTGTCATTTTCAGTGATCTGTATTTTCAGTGCCATATCAATTAAAGTAGCCATTTTCATGAGTGCGCCATTTGTACCCAGTCAGACTTTTGGTCAAACTGAGAGTCCAAAGATTTAATATGTACTTCAAGGTACCTGTGTTTCAAATTTGAGGGTCTACGGAGGTCATTTGATATTTTTAAGAAAGGCATCATGTGTTGCTAGAACATTGACTTCGTCAGGTCCGCAGTGTCGACAAAGCCAGTTGGTCATTTTCGCCATTTAATATCTCTTTGCTCAAGATTCGTCTTTAAAAACCGCTTGGCAGATTTTATCCTTGTATATCAAAGTACACGCCTGTCAGATGGCGAGGTCCAGAAAGGTGTTTTGACTGGCTTGAAAAACATGTCTTCGCGATTAAATGCGAAAATGTGGCGTTAAGTGCCTGAAAGTTGTAAAATTCAATTTTATGATCCGAAAATGGTGTCAATCGATTCCAAAGGTAAGTTTAAGGTTCCTGGGATATTCCAGAGGTTAGTTGCATGAAAACGTAAATTTTTTTAGACGGACCCACTTTGGGGCCCGTCCTAGCTCATGCCCATGCATTATTTTTAATGGCGAAATAGTCTTAATTCAAAGTAATGCATATCAATACCAACTCAACTGTAATTGACATTTTGATTTGGAGAGAGGATTTCATTTTATTCTTCAGATTGGATAAAGAGCAAAAGTTTTCAAACAATGCAAATGTCAAGCGTAAAAGCCAAGTTCCACACCTTCAGGTAGCATTTTCTGAATATAAGGGGTAGCGATTAAAACATGGAGAATGTGCAATGGCTGGGCATTGAAACTTGCAGCAAGTTCATTGGCAAGAGTGAAATGTGTTCTTTCCCCCCACGTGAAGCCTCTGGTAGCAGCTACAACAACTCATTAAACTTTCAACAATTACAAATGGCATGGTATCCTCCACGCAATGTATGGAGTGGGTATTTTGTTTTATAAACAACAATCACATGCAAATTCCAAAGCTCATGTGGTGTGGCAGCATTAAACTTTAAATTAAATCCAAACTCCACGCCGTTTTGCCAACATCCTCCTTCCTACCACGTTTTGGTTGGAAAAGATATCAAAACCATTCAAACAAATTCCAAAATCCTCCCTTTGCATAGCTGGTAAGAGGGTTTTGATGAAGACCTTCAAGTGAATGCATGTTGGCTGGCAGAATTCCCCTTGTGTGGTGATGGAGAAGGGGCTCTAGAGACAAATAAATTTGGTGCCAATGTCCTCCCTACAAGTGGAGTGGGCAATTTGAGTTTTCAAAAGTAATTGTATTTGGCAGCAAGCCAACACTCCCTCTCTATTGTAATTGTTGAAAAGACCATAGAAAACCTTAAGCAAAATGCAAACAGCAGCATCCTCCCTTCACGTGAGCCCTCTAAGTGAGTGTAGATGGCATGAAATAAGAAGAAGGAACTTTAAAGTTTCAGTACATCCAATTGGCAGCCATTAAAGCTCAGGCAAAAGCTTAAAAATGCATTTTTTGGGCAAAACCATATATCCCACATTCGCTGGGAAATGGGATTTTATGGTATTTAAAAGAAATAAGACACCCATCTAATATGTCAAAGCCTTAAGGGCTTTTGATGGATGGTTCTCATGGGTGCCCAGGTGGACCCCACGCGTGTTGGTGCACTTCCCGAGGTGACCAAGGAGGCTGACTGGGCAGTGACAGGTGGACCCCACGTAGGCATGAATCTCGAGGTAGCCGGGCAAAAATTTGCAAAGAAAGGCCGACTTAACCAGTGAGCAAGTTTGGAAAGGATCGATGGTCGACGTGACTTCGCGAAGGCGAGATGCACGAAGGTTAAAGGCTACGAAATGGCGAAAGCGAGTTGGTGAAAATGCAGTAAGTTAATGATTGTGCAAGTCCGAGATGATCCAACGATCCACGTGATTTTGGAGCTTGAAGATGCACGAAACTTGCCCATTGCGAAATAACAAAAGCCAGGTGGTGCACAGGTGGCAGGTCCAGTAGGTGGGTTTTGTCCCAATGGCGCCTAGGTGGTGATGACGTGGTGCGGAGGTGGCGCTGCGGTGGACGACAAGCAAGTGGACATGTGGTGGAGTGACGAGGTGTCATTCGAGGTGGCACCCAGTGGACCCCATCAACCAATCAAGTGCTGCCACATGGCAAGGCGTCAGGGAAAAAGGGAGGCAAAAATCAAAATTAAAATCATGTTAATGACATAGTGCAAACTATATGAATAATTCAAAAATTTAAATGATTGTGCACACTTGAGGAATTAATTCGCTCAGGGCTCAATGTTTAGCCAAAGTATGAAGTATTATATATTGCCGGAAAGCTCGAGAGTAGTTTCCATGGGAAAGAAGAAGGTAAAGAATTTCAGTTAGAGAAAATAGACACTTGGCAATTTTGATTGCAAATCTGATCTTTCCCTCCTCTTCTTATTCTCAATTCTTCTCATTTGTAAGGGTTCCAGAATTATGTGAGAATGGCTCTAGTTTTCATGGCTTCCATTTTCCGAAGATCTTGACCCAGGTTTGTAAACGCTTTTGTTTGGTTCTAGGGTACAAAGGATTTGAATGCAGCATTCAAGATGTGTTTTCTAGTTGCAAGCTTTACTTGTGTCAGGCATGAGTAATTTCCCACCATATTGTCTCTGTTTATGCATTTCAGTATTATGAATTCAATCCTCAAGGAGGATGAAATTTGTGAATTTCAAGGAAGTTGTGTGATTGTTTGTGGGTATCCTTCAATGAAGGTTTTAAATTCTGTAACCAATCATGAATAATGGAATGTGTCCCAGATTTGATAATGTTGTGAATGGATCTGAGTAATGCATTAATATAAGGTGTTAATGCAGGGATATTCTATAAGGAAAGAAAATTTGTAGCTGTGATTGACATATTTGCAATTCTATGTGAGACTCTATTGCCCAATGAACAAGGAACTGGTCTTGCAAGTTTGGGGGTGTTTTCAGATCAAACAATTTAAAAGACAAATCTAATTTCCCTTTATGTTTAGGGGTTTGTGTTCCATTCTTTCCAAGCTCTATTTCATCTTATTGTTTGTACAGATCGAGCCAATCTGTAGTGTTTCCTAACCTGTTGAGCTTGTGAAATGATCAATTTTTTGATGTTGATGTTGTCATAGGTGTGTAATAGGTTTAATTCTAAGCATCAAAGGTATACCGGCCTAGGTTTTGCAGAGCCTGAAGAGTAGAAGGATCCATATCCTTGTTATGTTGTCCAGTCCCTGAGGTTCTTCATAGATTGAATTGGCTATTTCATAGATCAATTGCAGGTGTTCTTGGGTCATCACTTTTGGTGAACAACAAAAGTGGCGACTCTGGTGGGGAAGTGTTGTAATAATTCATGTTGAATCGAATCCCAGAGTTGTGCCAAAATTCATTTGGGGAAGAGTCTTAGAAGTTTAGAAATTTGAAAGTCATATTTAGATTTGGAAGTGTATACCTTGAAAATTTTTGTTGCTAAGAAATTCAAAAATATTGTGTGGCTCTGCTATGTGGTGAGACCTAGAAATCTGAAAGTGTTCAGAGTGAAGATCAGTGGTTATGTTTTATTCCTCTTCAGGGAGGTGGCGACTCTGTAAGAATGAACCGATGATTTGGAGGAGTTCTTCAAATTTTCAGTCAGAGGTGAAGTGAACAGCAGGAGCAAATTTATCAGGTATTCCCCAAGGTTTTTATGAAATTATATGTTCCTTATAAGGTGAAAAAATCACCATAGAAAGGAAAAGAAATTTGCAGTATGCATACTTCATGTTTTTGAAATAAATTTCAGTTAAATGATCAAAGAAGTATGTAGTTCTGAAGTTAATGACTGCAAGGTTTTAAAAGAATTTATAAAACAGTAAGATGAATGATAATGGTTCAGTGAATGCTATAAAACTGATGGATCCAGATGTATTTCCTAGATCCAAGAATCCTTTGTCAAATCTGAAAGAGATCAATAGAGAAATTATAATATGTCTTCAAATGATCCAAGAGAGATTTGTCTAGTTGTTAAAAGGGAAAGTAGGGACAAGAAAAAAGAAGAATCATCATATGTTTTCTATGGAAGATTTTTAGCTGCATCAAATGAGCTTTCAGCTAATGCTAGACCCCATGAGTCTATTTTGATTGAGTTATTCTTAGAGCTTTATGAGCCCGACTCAGTTAATTGGTCTACTACCTTCAGAGAAGAATATGTTGAATGTATTAAAGAATGGATAGATATGATTGAAAGAATTCAATCTGAAAATATACACAAGATTAAAAATAATGAAGGAGATGAGCCCCTGAGTGGATGTACCTCCTATGATGTTGAATGTGATTATTCTCAGTATGACAGTTTAGATGTGTATTCAGAGCAAGAAGAAATTTGTGAGAACAGTGATTGTTCAACTAATCATGAGCCCATTGAGGTTTCAGATGCTAATGATGTAGATCACCTTGTTGTTGATTTCAATCCACAAAATGTTGGCAAACAAAGTTGTGAAACTATGTTGCAACATCTAGCAACACATTATGAGCAGTGTGATAAAGGATATGATGCAAATGCAAGTTGTCATGATGATGAAATAAATGTGCATAGAGACATGAGCACTGGAGATCCAATACCCTTATCAGATTGGGACAATGTTTACACCTCAGAGGATGAAGCCAAGGAAAATGAAAATGAAGAAGGAGGTTCACTATATAGTGAGCAAATTTCAGAACTCTTAGCTTTTGATTTTCAGAGATATGGATTCAAAAATGTGCCCAATCTTTCATACCCAATAAGTATATGTTTTGATATTGATCATGTTTTTGAGGGTGTGAAAAATGATACATATGATGTTGATTCTCTTCCTATGTTTGATAGACAAAATGATAATGCATATATGGTTGATAGGTATGATGATGTAGATTCATATGTTGATATGAACTCTGGCTTTGATATGCATTATGTGGATCTACCTTTTAAAAGACATGACAGATCTGAGGTGTTTTTCTCAGATTTGCAAGGAGGAAATGAACCATTGGCAAGTAAAAATCATGTATTTTCATGTGTGCAAAATGCTGGTAGTTTTTGTGATCAGCAAGTTGAGGTGCAATCATGTTATGAGGAAGTTTTCCTCTCTAGTTTGCAAGCCATCATTGTGGAAGAGTGTTCATCATTTGAGCAAACTAGTAGTAGAGATGTACCTGATGTTATCAACTTTCAGAGGGAGTCGGATTACTTCTCATTTCAGCAGAGAAGTGATGGTAAAGAGTATGGCACTCTTACGTCACCTAGTGATCAGCCCTTTCAGCATTTGTTTGGTTTTCAAGGATTTTATGACTATAAACATGCTGCTGATTATGTTTTATGTGACCAGCTGATTAGAAGTAGAAGTGTTTTGGATCAGGCAGATGTGAATGAAACTTCCAGTTTACCTCCAATTTGTGGAAATGAAAGTAATGTGTTTGACAGAGGTAAGAATCGATTTCAATTTTGATGGCTCGGGGCCATTTATAAGTTGTATATTTTGTACAGTTGCTTTGCTTCAGTTGTGTGGTTTTCAATAAAGTACCTTGTTGTTTGCGTAGAATAAGGAAGCCCTGTTTCAGAGAAGAGAAGAAATGAGGAGTGATCCATTTTTGGGTGGTCTGCTTAACCATAGATTCTAGATTCTTGTGTTGATCTAGCAATCAACCATCCCTAGTCAGAGCCACTATTGGGACTATTTAAAATTGAGTCAAGTTTTGAGGCCCAATTCAAATTTTTGCTTTGCATTTCCAAATGAGTCAGTTTGAATGGCCTAGTTAGAGAGGGTAAAGTGGAGCCAGTTGATTTTCAAGGGGTAAGGCTCGGGATTCATGTCCTACACCTTTCATTTGGCCTATTCAGTGATGTGCAACTTTCAGAATTCCATTTGGATAAGTTTATGAGGTACCCATTTTGAGGGGTGAGCTAAAAGTGCATTTTAGCCACAAATGCATATTTTACTAAGTAGCCTACTTTGGGTGTTTATATCTTTTATCTTGTTGATTGTCATGATGAAATTCAAAATGGATTGAATTCTATGCATAAAAGTGTGCCTCCGTGCAAAATTTCAAGTCTTCACAAATCCATTTGATCGGTTTTCAAAAGGGTTCATTGAGTCATCATTTTCAATGATTCGTACTTTCAGTGCTATATCAGTTAAAGTAGCCATTTTCATGAGTGCGCCATTTGCACCCAATTAGACTTTTGGTCAAACTTAGAATCCAAATATTTAATATGTACTTCAAGGTACCTATGTTTCAAATTTGAGGGTCTACGGAGGTCATTTGATATTTTTAAGAAAGGCATCATGTGTTGCCAGAACATTGACTTCGTCAGGTCTGCAGTGTCGACAAAGCCAGTTGGTCATTTTCACTATTTAATATCTCTTTGCTCGGGATTCATCTTGAAAAACTGCTTGGTAGAGTTCATCCTTGTATATCAGAGTACACTCCTGTCAGATGGCGAGGTCCAAAAAGGTGTTTTGACTGGCTTGAAAAATACGTCTTCGCAATTAAATGCGAAAATGTGGCGTAAGTGCCTGAAAGTTGTAAAATTCAATTTTATGATCCGAAAATGGTGTCGATCGATTCCAGAGGTAAGTTTAAGGTTCCTGAGATATTCCAAAGGTCAGTTGCATGAAAATGAAATTTTTTTTAGTCGGACTCACTTTGGGGCCCAACTTGGCTCATGCCCGTGCATTATTTTTAATGGCGAAATAGTCTTAATTCAAAGTAATGCATATCAATACCAGCTCGATTGTAATTGAAATTTTGATTTGGAGAGAGGATTTCACTTTATTCTTCTGATTTGATAAAGAGAAAAAATTTTCAAACAATGCAAATGTCAAGCGTAAAAGCCAAGTTCCACACCTTCTGGTAGCATTTTCTGAATATAAGGGGCACCGATTAAAACACAGAGAAAATGCAATGGCTGGGCATTTAAACTTGCAGCAAGTTCATTGGCAAGAGTGAATTGTGTTGTTTCCCCCCATGTGAATCCTTTGGTACCAGCTACAGCAACTCATTTAACTTTTAGCAATTACAAATGGCATGGTATCCTCTACGCAATGTATGGAGTGGGTATTTTGTTTTATAAACAATAGTCACATGCAAATTCCAAAGCTCGCGTGTTGTTGCATGTAAAGGGGCATCTTGAGAGATGTTAGTAGCAGCATTAAACTATAAATTAAATCCAAACTCCACGCCATTTTGCCAACATCCTCCTTCCTACCACATTTTGGTTGGAAAAGATATCAAAACCATTCAAACAAATTCCAAAATCCTCCCTTTGCGTGGCTCGTAAGAGGGTTTTGATGAAGACCTTCAAGCAAATGCATGTTGGCAGGCAGAATTCCCCTTGCGTGGTGATGGAGAAGGGGCTCTAGAGACAAATAAATTTGGTGCCAATGTCCTCCCTACAAGTGGAGTGGGCAATTTGAGTTTTCAGAAGTAATAGTATTTGGCAGCAAGCCAACACTCCCTCTCTGTTGTAACTATTGAAAAGACTATAGAAAACCTTAAGCAAAATGCAAACAGCAGCATCCTCCCTCCACGTGAGCCCTCCAAGCGAGTGCAGATGACGTGAAATAAGAAGAAGGAACTTTCAAGTTTCAGTAGATCCAATTGGCAGCCATTAAAGCTTAGGCAAAAGCTTCAAAATGCATTTTTTGGGCAAAACCATATCTCCCACATTCGCTGGGAAATGGGATTTTATGGTATTTAAAAGAAATAAGACACCCATCTAATATGTCAAAGCCTTAAGGGCTTTTGATGGATGGTGCTCATGGGTGCCCAGGTGGACCACACGGGCGTGGGCATGCTTCTCGAGGTGACCGAGGAGGCTGACTGGGTGGTGACAGATGGACCCCACGCAGACATGGATCCTGAGGTTGTCGGGCGAAATTTTGTAGAGAAAGGCCGACTTAACCAGCGAGCAGGTTTGGAAAGGATCGACAATCGACATGACTTCGCGAAGGCGAGATGCACGAAGGTTAAAGGCTGCGAAATGGCGAAAGCGAGTTGGCAAAAATGCAGCAAGTTAACGATTGTGCAAGTTCGAAATGATCTGACGGTCCGCGCGATTTCAGAGCTTGAAGATGCACGAAACTTACCCATTGTGAAATGGAGAAAGCTAGGTGGGACACACGTGGCAGGTCCAGTCAGAGGTCCAGCAGGCGGGTCCCATCCCAATGGCACCTAGGTGGTGATGACATGGTGCAGAGGTGGCACTGAGGTGGACGACAAGAAAGCAGACACGTGGCGGAGTGATGAGGTGTCATCCGAGGTGGTACCCAGTGGACCCCATTGACCAATCAGGTGCCACCACGTGGCAAGGCGTCAAGGCAAAAGGGAGGCAAAAATCAAAATTAAAATCATGTTAATTACATAGTGCAAACTATATGAATAATTCAAAAATTTAAATGATTGTGCACACTCGAGGAATTAATTCGCTCAGGGCTCAATTTTTGGCCAAAGTATGAAGTATTATATATTGCCGAAAAGCTCTCAGAGTGAGGAATCCGATAAAGAAGTTAATTTTAAAAAATGTGGGATATTTTGAGAGAAGTTTCCATGGGAAAGAAGAAGGTAAAGAATTTCAGTTAGAGAAAATAGACACTTGGCATTTTCGATTGCAGATCTGATCTTTCCATCCTCTTCTTATTCTCAATTCTTCTCATTTGTAAGGGTTCCAGAATTCTGTGAGAGTGGCTCCAGTTTTCATGGCTTCCATTTTTTGAAGATCTTGACCCAAGTTTGTAAACGCTTTTGTTTGGTTTTAGGGTACAAAAGATTTGAGTGCAGCATTCAAGATGTGTTTTCTAGTTGCAAGCTTTACTTGTGTCAAGCATGAGTAATTTACCACCATATTGTCTCTGTGTAGGCATTTCAGTATTATGAATTCAATCCTCAAGGAGAATTAAATTTGTCAATTTCAAGGAAGTTGTGTGATTGTTTGTGGGTATCCTTCAATGAAGGTTTTAAATTTTGTAACCAATCATGAATAATGGAATGTGTCCCAGATTTGATAATGTTGTGAATGGATCTAAGTAATGCATTAATATAAGGTGTTAATGTAGGGATATTCTATAAGGAAAGCAAATTTGCAGCTGTGATTGACATATTTGCAATTCTGTGTGAGACTCTATTGCCCAATGAGCAAGGCACTGGTCTTGCAAGTTTGGGGATGTTTTTAGATCAAACAATTTAAAAGACAAATCTAATTTCCCTTTATGTTTAGGGGTTTGTGTTCCATTCTTTCCAAGCTCTATTTAATCTTATTGTTTGTGCAGACCTAGCCAATCTGTAGTGTTTCCTAACCTATTGAGCTTGTGAAATGATCAATCTGTTTATGTTGATGTTGTCATAGGTGTGTAATAGGTTTAATTCTAAGTATCAAAGGTATACCTGCCTAGGTTTTGCAGAGCCTGAAGAGTAGAAGGATCCATATCTTTGTTATGTTGTCCAATCCCTGAGGTTCTTCATAGATTGAATTGGCTATTTCATAGATCAATTGTAGGTGTTCTTGGGTCATCACTTGTGGTGAACAACAGTTAAAATATAAAGTCATAAATAGATCACATAACTAGTCATAAATAAATAGTCCTATATACAATTACATAACAATTCCTTATGACATAATAACAAGTCTTGAAAAAATAATAATAAGGAAATGACATTAAAACAAGTCCAAATAACATATTAACAAAACAACATCACATATATAATCACTAGAGTGCACCAAATCACATAACACGACTTGATATCATAATAGCAACAAAATGACATAATAAAAAGTCCTATATATAATCACATAAGAACAATTCCTATATATAATCACATAATAACAAGTCCCAGGATAACATAACAAGTGTCATCATAAAAATTCCATAATACAATAACATGACATGATCTAAAATACATAATCTAAGAACTCACATGCATCTCATTTGTAGTCCTCTTCACTTCACGTGAAGGTGGCTAAGATGAATCATCCTGCTGCACGTGGTCCTGAGATGCACCATCTTGTGTGTGTGCAATATCAGTGTCTCCACCCTCCTATGCAGTATCAGTGACTCCACCCTCTTGTGCAGTATCAGTGTCTCCACCCTCTTGTACAAGAAAAGTGGTTGTAGTCAAGTCCTGCAAAAAAAAACATTGTACATCAATTTTGATAATCCCCATAAAAGCTAGGTACACAATATAAACAAATTAGAAATTATTTTTCTAATCATCACCACAAATGACAATGTCGATGGTTACATTTGGCTCAATCCCATAGCCATACCAATAATGGTAGTGGTATTGACCTGAACAACATATATAAAGCATGAATCAAACTTAACAGTATATATATAGACTACAAGATTATCGCAGAAAAGTGTACATGTGATGCAGGGAAAGTTATGATGGGCGAAGGCATACATGTGATGCACCATCAAACAATATAGAAGCCTACAATTGCAAAAAATAATGAACATGAATCAAAGTTATACATAAATTAGTAAGCATATAAACATTTCAAATTAATGGATGAAAAACATACTAGTGGTATATGAGGCTTAGCCTTAGTGGTCCATGGGTCACGTGAAGAACTACCCACCTCAGTGCTACACAAAGCACCCTACAAAATTAAAAAAACATATCATACACATCATCGCATTAAATTTTTTATTGTTTATTTTAAATGTACATATCAATACAATGTATCTAGATGAAAGTGTATACCGTAAATGGGGCACCAACATCTCTAGGCATTGAGGTAACATGATGTCGGTTCCTCAATGATGTGGTATGATCCATCCTCTGTTCAAAAAAAAAATGACTCATGTTATGGTTCATATGTGTATATATATGGAATTTAATATTGCACTGTAAATTATATAAATAAATTTGTACCTCTGTAGGTTGATCATCGTCTGCCCACAGGAGATCAACATATGAAGAGACAACATCAACATGTGTAGCCTCCTCAGCATCATCATAGCTACCATGGGCAGCATCAACATCATCAAAATCACCATCTCCTCTAGTGGCAGCCTCACTCTCTGGACCAGTACATACATCCCCACAACTTGTGTAAACATGTGCTAAGCTACGACCATCCCTCACCTCGCATAACTGATATAGAAAATTGCCTGATAGGGCACTCAATGAACCTAGAGAAGGATCCACTGCTCGATGATGGGCAGGTGCGGGAACGACTAGTGATGGAAGAGGAACCAATGGATCATCACACACAGTTTCTAACCCTGTCGCTCAATTTTGCTCCTAGCCTATCCTGGGGCATGCCTCTCCCGACCCCCTGAAATGATCTAATATCAAAGTAATTGGGCTTTTTTCCCAATTCAAATTCGGCCCATAATTTCTTCAAAAAATACATCGGGAACTAATGATTGGAATATTGCTCCCAAAAGTGTCTAGCTATGCTTGGGTGCCTACACCATCAAATTGAGATATGTGGCTTCTTCGGATCTATCTCTTCACCTGTCTTAGGGTTCACAAGATATTGTTTCAAATCTATTATTTTTATTTTTAATTCATTGACTTGTTTGTATGTTAGGCCATCAATGTAAAATGCGCGTAATCCCTCTAGCCAACTACGATAGCTATCTAGCTCGCTATCTAAAGCATGTACAGACTACACAATCCCTTCCATACTATCTGCAAGGCATAACAACTGTAGAGGTGGATGAGGCTCATGTCTAATAGTATGGATATCTCTAATCAAAGAATCAATATTCGTCCTAATTGTCTACCTCAACTGATCGGGTGGAGGTGGAGGGGGTGGGGGTGGAGGTAGAGGTGGTGCTAGACCTAATAGCTCATCTATCTCAAACTTATCCATCCTGTGAAAATAATCTGCATATATATACAAACATGAAAATTTACAATTACAATTACAAACATGAAAATTTATAATTACAATTACAAACTATTTAATTTACATTTCACCTAAAAAAAAAACACAATTAAATACAATTTAGCAACTTAAATATAATAAAGGAAACCCACATAGATCTATAATATTATTAATAGGTGGGTCTATTTTAATAATAAGCATCATTTAAGAAATATTATCCACTTCAATCAAAGTATAAGAAATATTTTACAAAATAAAACATCATAATGCCCATGCAACTCAAACAATACTTTTTAACATCTAAAGATGCATTAGTATAAGTTCCATCAAAATCATAAAATAATCATGAGAGAGAGAGACAGAGAGAGACAGAGAGAGACAGAGAGAGAGAGAATAGATAATGAATAAATGACTCCACTGATTTAGATAACTAAGGTAACTTCCATGGAATTACAATTTAGTGCCCTTGCAATATTTAACCATTATTGTCAATTAGGCTACCACTTTATATTTTCAACTTGATAGGATTTGATTCAACTATTCTCTTTTTTTAAAATTAACTAAATTCATTAAAGTCATAAGTTATATCTATGAACTTGTCAATACATGTACTACTTTGTTGTGTTCTTTGCTAGAATCATTGGATGATTTAGTGATCTCAACTAGCAGTACTACACTAAGTTGAATCTTGAATAAATAGTAGGTTCTCTACTCTTGGAGGAGTTAAAACAAAAAAAAAATATTTTTTTATATTCAATTTTATATTGGTATATTCTTGTTCAAAGTCGGAACCCACAAAATGTGATTCCAATATTGATCTATATTTGATTCTTCTTTTTATTAAATCTGCCACTAGTGTGATTTATTGTCCTCTTAACTTAAATCAAGCTATGTAAATTTAAAGCCTCGTAACTTTTTATAGAGAACATATTTTTCCATGCTTCATGTGGCATTGAAAAGGTGGTTCATAAATCTTCATAGATCACACAATTATTTTCTAGACTATTCCCTCATATTTTATATTTTATTTTTTGTGATTTGACATTCGAGTCATTTACTTGGACATCTTGGCACTTGAAAATGACCGTCTTACATGAGATGAATTTGTTTGATATGTTTTATATGTATTGATTTTATTGATCTCTTAATTTTTTATTTGAGGAGGTATCATAGGTTTCTTTATTCATCCTTTTGTGGTAAAATTAGAAAGGGATAACTATGATCCTTTTGTAAAATGATATCTTGATAAGTTTTAGGTGGTGTAATCATTTTCCTTTTATGTATGGACTCATACCTAAACTTGAAACACTAGAAATTATATAATCTTGGTGTAACATCATTGACCATGTAGGAGTGATTTGATCTAGTATCAAGATCATGATTCTATGTGTATTGCATTGGATATTGATTTCCCCCACACACTTTGTAATAGACTTTAGGAGATCCATGGAGACCCTCATATCTCTCCATTCCTAAATTATCCTATTGTAGATTGTTTCATTCCCTTTGTAGATGAAGATCACATACCCTTCGATGGTGATACTTAAGAGGACATTTATTATATCATAGGTCTTGCATGTTTTGACAATTTAGAGGCTTCTCTCATTCTTAAAGTACTCATCCTATCAAGACCTAATATCCATCTTAAATAATTTTTATTATTTTAGATTATTATCACCAATTCCATAAACCCAACTTATTTAGTCTAGCAAGGCATTAATCACCTTCTAAACATGACCACTTGGGATTCATATCTTTTGAATATATTATCCTTGTTTGAGGAGGTTAGAATTACATATGTTAAATATTATTTTGAGGATATTGATATCCTCTTTCATGATATCTATGCCATCATTGGCAACCCATCATATTATCTTTGGCGCTCATTCTGCTTCGATCCTCACAAGATTCTTTATCATCATTTTGTTCCAACATGTGACTATTTGCAAAGTTTTTAGAGACACAAGTCTATTTAGATTTGAATTCTTTATTTACCCAGCTTATTATAATGACATTTCCAGTCACCAATGTATTTATTTCTTCCTAAAGGAAAAAAATGTTGTTTGCAAGGAATGGATCATGTTTTTTCTTCAATCTTTCATCATTAGCATGTGACCTAATTCTTTATGGGGAGTTTTGTATTCTCATTTTATCTCTCTTATTAGGGGGGTATTTACTATAAAAAGGAGGCATTGGTTATTAGAGGAAGATAAAAGGATAAAGAAAAGAGGAAAAAAAAAAAAAAAGACATTTTATCATGTTTGTAAATATATAGTATATCTTTAGAGATTGGGCTAAGTTAGGAAGTAGTGAGGATTAATAGTTATTATTAGAGTATTATCAAATTGAAGAACCCTATTTTTCACACACACAAAAAAACACATTCATATTCATTATCATTTTAAAGTTCAATTTAAACATAAATTAAACATCTAGCTTTTACAAAAGAATCCTATAATTAAATACAACATTTAGAAATATAAATTTAAACATTCAGAATTTTACGCATGATTAAAATAGAGAGAGAGAGAGGGAGAGTAGGTAATTTAAGATACAATGAGTTAGAGAGAGAATAGATAATTTGAGAGATAGAGAGTAGGTAATGATATAGAGAAGGTAACATGTGAAAGAAAGAGAGGGGGGGTAATGTGTTTGTGTGTGTGAGAGAGAGAGAGGGGGTAATGTGTGTGTGAGAGAAAGAGAGGGGATAATGAGAGATTGAGAGAGAGAGAGAGCGTAATGACAGAGATGGTAACGTGTACATGCGTGTGTGAGAGAGAAGGGGGGTTTATTGTTGATTTTCATCTAGGGTTTATTGTTTGTTAATTTTTTAGGGTTTGTTGTTCGTTTATTTTCTAGGGTTTATTGTTCATTTTTTTCTATCTAGAGTTTAGTGTTCATTTTTCTATTCAAGGTTTATTGTCTATTTTTTGTGTCTAATGTTTATTGTTCGTTTACGTTTTTGTTTTTTGTTTTTTTCTTACGGTGTTTACTATTCATGTTTTTTGCAATATTTAAAAACTAAAAACTATTTTAAACATGAAATAAAATTTAAAAAAAAGGTTTTTTCAAACTTTAAAACACTAAAATTAAAAAATAACAATAAATTAACATTTTTTTATGAAAAATAATAAAAATAAATAAAACAGAATATAAAAAAAAACTAAATACCTAGAAGGAGGTAAAAAATGGTTTTGGGGGTCAGCTGGGGTGAAAAAAATGGGTACCCGCGCTCCTCTGAAACGTCTACCCATTTTCGAAATAGTGAAAATGATGGAAAATGGTTTAAAAAAAATAAATAAATACATTTCAAAAATGGGCGCCGCTTTTTTTCAAATCGGGCACCCAATTTGAAAAAAACGGGCCCTTGTTTAGCTTTGGGCACCCATTTTTGAATGGCTCAGGCACTCGAAGCAAAATGGGTGATTGGGCACCTGTTTCTAGCAGGCTCTTTTCCCAATCCGCAGACTTCCGCGGGATTGGGACCCAAATTTTTGCGTTTACCCATATGTCTGTGTGTATATGTGTTTATGTGTCTGTCATTCTTTCTCTCTATATATCATGTACTCACTGTTGGCATATGCACACTCCAATGAGACATTGTATGTGATTGAAGGTTTTGTCATTGATGGCAACCTTGCAATCCCATGGCACCAACAAAGACATTATACCGACATCAGCAAATCACACTCAACACCGACACTCAGGACACCGACACCAGCACCGACATAGAAGAAAAGAAGTATACTGGCACAGATGCTGACAGGATTTTGTTATACAATATTTTGTTTATTATTGTAAGCCGACTTGCAAAATTGTAAAATGACTCTTAAATATAATGGAGATCATTGTAGACATTTGTACGAGTGATGTATAAGTATAAAGGAAAATATTAGGCAGACCTAATGTGTGAAATATAGGTCAAAGGGTATATGTAAAGAACAGAGGAGGAACCGGTACTGAATCTAGCATTGAAGATGCTATTGTAAATCAGTACAAGTTATTGGATTAGTATAATCCTTATTTGTAAGTCAGTGTGACTTCCCATTGAGCAGTGAGCTCTAGGCAGTTGGCCTTCCTGCATGTGCAGGCCCCTATTGTAAGTAATATTCTCTTATTGGCCAGTGAGTGAATATTGTGGGTCACAAATCCCACCAAGGTTTTTCCCACACCGGGTTTCCTCGTTAAAATCCTGTGTTATGGTGTGCTTTTCATGTGGACGTTCTTGATTCTATTTATTGCATTATTTCTTGCATACCGGTACACTATTATATTATGTTCTGCATGTTTTAAGTTAAGAAATTATAATTACCGGTTAGATACTGATTCACCCCCCCCCCCCCCCCTCTCAGTATCTGTGGGACCCCTAACAATTGGTATCAGAGCCTGGTCCTCTATTTTCAGAAGCCTAATAGCTTGAGGAAGATCTTGACACCGGTAAAGATGGAAAATCTGATGAAGCAACTTGAAGGAGCTCTTACAGACTATGATGCAGAAAAATTGAAAAATATCAAATTAGAAGATGATTTAAGAGTAGCTCAGGATATCATTCAGGCACTTCAGGAAAATCTTATTGTTGTAAGAAATAAGAGAAGAGAACTTTGTGAAAAATTACAAAATGAGAATGATGAAAAGGAATCACTTAATGATATGATAAGCAAGTTGAAACAAGATAACATGACAACAAAAAATGAAATGCAAGATATGACTATGAGATTTTGCAAAGAGATTGAGGACAGGAAGAAGAATGAAGAAGAATTGACCAGAAGACTAAGTGATACATCAAATGAGAACACAAGACTTAGCTATGAAAATGACATGTTGAAGACAGATTTGATGCATACTCAGAATGACTCAAATGAACTGATGAGACAAAAAGAAATCTTAGAAAGAGAACTGGAAACTGCAAATCAACACAAAGAAAAATTCAAAAAAAGCTCAGAGGAACTTGGCACCTTGCTGAAGAATCAAAAACCTAAAGGTGACACTTCTGGAATTGGCTTTGAAGTTGGTGAAAGCTTCGGTACTGCAAATACTTAGGATCACAGCAAACTGGTAAGACAACCTAATGCTTATAAATTCAATGGTAAATGCTTTAACTGTAATAAGTATGGTCATAGAGAAAATGAATGTAGATCTAGAAATTATCATAATATCAACACACCCATCGGTCAATGTTCTAAATGCAACAAAGTTGGTCACAACTCTGAAAACTGCAGAATGAATGTGAGATGTTATGTTTGTGGAATATTTGGACACTTATCAAATCAATGCAGAACACAAACTGGAATAGGTTATGAGAAAGCTATTCAGAAGAATAATGTAACTTGTTATGCATGTAACAAGATTGGGCATATTGCTAAATTCTGTAGAAGTAAAGGAACTTTTGTCTTCAAAATCTGATTCCCTTTAACATCCTCAAATTAATATGATTTAAAGCTTGGTGCAGAAGAGATATCAAAGATAAGGAAATTCTCAAGACAACATATGACAAGGTTTGATTAGACCTTCTACACTTCGGGCTTACTCAGAGCCCAGGTGGGTATACCTTTGTGAATTAAATTCACACTTTTAAACATAAACCCACAGCAAACCAGTCTAGAAAACCAGTGGGTCTATTCACCTTGAAATCAACTGAAAATAGAGAATGGAAATTGTACTTATGTTCAGCATTTTTGATCAACAAAAGTATGCAATAAACAACTTCAATTTAATACCAGTGCCCTATCCAAGGTCACAGAGTCATCTAAACTCAAATAAGACTCCTCAAACAAAACATCTTTATGCTTCCCGTCGACTTGGTTTCTATCAATCCTTGTATATGCCTGACACCTACAAGAACTCAAGCGTTATAAACCAAGCTATGGTCATCAGAATTAAAAGTTCATTCTAGAGAGTTTGCTGGTATGAGTGATCCCCGCCTCTTTAATTTCCCTCCTAAAGAGAAAAGCTAACGAACACTTATACTAAAATTGCTTCGCAACTCCATTCAAATAGAACAACCCTGGATTATTCAGAATGAAAATAGTAAATAAATTTGCGAATAAACTTGAAGACAACACAGAGCTTTACTCAAAACCGATGGTCTGTATATTGATATTTAGTTCAAAAAGTATTACAAGAAATTTTGATTCTCCATTAAACTTAGAAAAGCTCAGATAAATTTCTGCAGCATTTTCTTACAATTTTTTAAGATCTCTTTTCCTCTAGTCCTGGTATCCATTTATAACAACATGGATGCACAAAGCTTCGGACTTCTCGAGGAGAGTTTGTTACAACTATTTCTTTCAAAATAAAGAGGTTACAAGCTTTTCACAAAAGCAGTTACAAGCTCTTTTCATCCTCTGTAGTTACTTCAACATGTTGTTCGGTTGCAACCTCTTCTATCTTTTCAGGGGCACTCTCCAACTGTTCTGGATCCTGGGTGGCATATTTAGTTGCCCACTCACTATATATCTCTTCTGTCAGCCATGAAAAATTAATCACATCATCTTTAATTTTAGTCAACCTTTTCCAAGAATTCCTCAGTTTGTTGACTTCTGAATTAAGAAAACCATAATGTGACTTAATTTTTTCTATCTCTTGTATTGTCACAACAAAGAAAGAAGTATCATCAAGATCAATGATTACTTTAACTCTTGCTAACAATTTGGCTTCTATCTCCTTAAGCCATATCTGCTTGTCTTTCAACTAATCCTGATTAGCAAAAATTCCTGGGAGCAACTCAAAAACTTGATCAGTGTACTTCTTCTTGCACAAATTAACTTTCCTATCCACATTGTCCACCTCTGCTGCCAATTGCATTAAAACTTTAGTGATGTCAGAAGTGGATTTAATAATGGGATTGGCTCTTGCTTCATCACAGAATACACACATGAACTCTATATCTTGCTCCTTAGGCCTCCATCTGTCAAAAATGGGTGTCAAAATGGCCTTATCTCTCCTCAGCTCATTCCATATTTCCATAATTTTACTCACATTGTTATAAAGCAATAAGGCATTTACTGTATCTGCAAAACTGGAAATTGTAGCTCTTATTTTCTCCTCATATTTCTCTGCATATAAGGCCTGAGCCTGTTTCAAATTTTCTAACTCCTGGGGAGTGATTTCAATCATCTGAGAGCTGGAAGGTGCTGGAGATGGTGGAAGTTTAATGATAGGGCTAGTAGGTGGAGGTCTTGCAGGAGAAGAGGAAATCATTAGTGTTGAAGACTCACCTTGTTGGTATTGTCCCATCAACTGGCTCTGCAATTTAGCAATGATGTTATCTTTACCTCTTACCTCCTCCTTGGCACTATTATAGGCCTTTAAAACTGTTTCCAACTTAATTTGGAGGGCCTCTTTTTCTTTGGCTTCCTTCTCTACCACTGCAACACTGAATTTTGCAGTTTCTAACACAGTGCTAGCAGCCTCTACTACCCCCGTACTCTGCACTCTCTTTACTATCATTCCGCCGAGGTAACTTGACCCTGGGGTGTCTTTGCCTTTCTTTCTCTCATTCCTCTTGAGAGACCACATAACTAATGCAGCATTATCCTTATTGAAAGTAACCCCTTCCATGGGTTTAGTTTCTTTTCTTACTGCATCTAATACCAGGGCATCTGCAATATCCCACTCTGGTAAGATAAGCACTCCAGCTTGTGCTACCATATCTCTTCCCTACTCAGGGGTGATGGTTTTGAATTCTTCCATCATCTCCTATTTTATTTCTTCTTCCACTGAGGCTGGATCTTTATTGGGCTGCTCAGCCTTTCTTGTCTCACATCTAGCATTATATCTATCTATATGTTGTTTCCAAATGAATTGCATAAATGCTTCTGATGTGACAAAATTGTCATCAGCTAAAAAGGCACTACTTGCCTTTTTTATCTCAGGATCCCATTCCTGGCCTTTAAGTTTAGTGGAGATGATATCCATTTCAGCATCAATGGGTTCTTTTGGCATCCCTTCCTCCACTTCATCATAGGTGTATGCAATTTCCCCTAAACTACCCAACTGCAAGAGGTGTTCAGTTGTTGCTTGTTCATCTCCTATATGGATAGGGGATTGGGATGGGGAATACAAAGGTGTATCTGATTGCACTTCCTTCCCCACCCTTTGCTTCTTTGGGCTGTCTTGGATGTCAATGACATCTTGTATCTTCCTCTTTCCTTTGGATGTAGAGGGCTCCCCTATTGTAGGCACCAGCACACTGTAACCTGATTTCTTATGCAGTGTGTAATCACCAGGAGGAATTGCTTTGTTGGAAGCTGACCTGCTTAGGATCATTCTGGCTTTTTCAGGGTTTCTCTTAATCACAGCTTCCCTCTTCTCCTTTAGTGTTTGCATCACATCCTCAAAGCAAACAATCAAAAACTTTATTTTCTCTTCTAGTGGGAAGAAGCTAGACAATGGGTCATAGCTAGCATCAAACTGATGCACAAAATCCAAGGCTTTCTTATAAGCCACCCACTTTTCTTTCCTTAGCTCCTGCTCATCTAGATCAAACTCATTTCTGATGAGGTCTTCAGGAAACTGGAATTGATGAGGTCTACCTCTGCATGCTACCTTCTTTCTAAACACGCCGTTGAAGAAGTCCTCTGGATCAGCACACCTAGACACTGCAGTGGACAAATGATAAGGTTTGAGGAAATCCTCAAAGCAGTTCCAGCCTCCCTTTGTTATTACAAATTGGTGGGCTATGGTAGCTGCAGGGAAAATAGTCCCTTTACCTCTACCTGTCAACTCTGCTTCTTGTAGGCCACCAATTTGCCTAAGGATCTCCGCTATTCCCACTTTGAGAGGGACCTGGTAAGGTAACAAAAATGGAGTGCCTCTAAAACCAAAAACTCTGAAAACTGTGGAGACTGGATATAAATAAATGTCACCCCAGTTATGAACAATTTTTATATTCTCTGCGAATTCTTTTGGCCTTATGAATTCTAGAAGAACCTTGGGGACTCTTGGGTTATCAGAGCAGAGGAGAGTCCTTATTTTGGATGCAAAATATTTATCAAACTTCAAAAAACTAGCATCCTCTCTGTCCCATGACAACACAGTACTCCATAATTGTACTGGCATTTTTTCTCCTTCCTTCTCCTTAACCAGGTCTAGTCCACTGGCAAAATAATCACCACCTTTAAAGAGAAAAATGTGCATTAGGAGTGAATACCATCCGAAAGGTCTGTCCACCTTTCCATTCTTTATTCCTATCAACCCTCCATGGATAGCATCGGCAATGAAAGAGGCATAATCAAATGTGATAGCAAGAGAAGGATTCAAAATCTGGACAATCATTAGCAAGTAATGATTCGGCATATTTGCTTCAGCATCTTCTCCTAGAACTTGACAAAGTGCCCAATACATTCCTTTAGCCCTCAGGGTAAACATACTTAATGAGAAGGGCTCTTGTGTGTTGGGTCCTACAACTGTTAACCCTCCTATTTTCACAAAAAGTTCTTTGAGAGGCCCATTCCTGAGATGACTTCTTTGTGCACCATAAATTTGGGCTAATGATGTGAAATTTATAGGTTCTAGGAAGTTTGTGAACTCATTAAGCCCAAATGCCATCCTAAACTCTTCAGCATTAATTTCAACAAGGGTTTTCCCATTTACATCCCGGATGCATCTTGTGACTGGATCATAATTTAACGCCATTTGGGTTAGCAGGTCTGTATCCATGAATACTCCTGGGACAACTAGTTTTCCAACATCCAGTTCCCAGATACAGTTTTGTGGGGCAGGAGAATTTCTCATTCCGAATCCCACTTTAAATAACCCCAACCCAGACAGTCCAACCTGTGGGTCTCTCAACCAATTGCCTTTGTCATATAATCCTTCTCCTATTTTTAGACGAGGAGCCTTGGGCACTAACTCTTTAGCCTTTGATGCCTGATTGGTTGACAATGTCAACTGTTCTAAAAAATCATCACATACACTTCTTTCTAAATAGTTAACCTTGCCGGAGAATTCCCTTTTAGGAGCCATTTTGTAAATGCAAGAAATAAATGCCACTCTTAAACAACTCTGCGAAGAATTAATTATCTATTTTAGAACACTTCACTAGAATTGCTACACAAAAATACAAGAGAACCTATTCTTTGCTTGAAGGAATTTACTCTGCAACTGAACGGACTTGCTCTATATATCAGGAAAATAACTCTGCGTCTGCTTTTCTGCAAAATCCTTCAAAAGATATCTTTACCCGGTTGTTAGGAAATCAAATATTTGTACTCAGGGCCTTAACTATAACATTGATTCCGCATGCTTCGGCCGTCTCTTCAAAATTGAATTCATACAAGAATTCGTATTTTTTGCTCCAACGGGTCACAATATTCCTGCAAGTGTTTCATTTTGTTCTTTCGCAACTTCACAAGGCATAACTATTGGGCAACTTAGTCCTGCGAAATAACGCCAATCGTTCGATCAAAAGAAACTTGATCGAGCATTAGATTAACTGACGGCTTTGGTGCTTTCCTGGGTCCCGCTTTTCTATTGGCTACATAATACCACGTGGCGGCTGATCATTGGCCTTGAAATCCCCTTCGCATTCCACTTGATACTGGCCGCGTGTTTTTCTTTTATACTAACAGTTCCACCTTGGTGGGCCCACACTTTCTTCTTAGACCACGTGTCATCATGACACGTGGACGGTTCTCGTTCACTCTCGCTATTTTGTGGGCATAAAGAGTGAGCACCTTACCTTCACGAAATAGCGCGGACCATTGGATCATCTCTCAAGGTGATCAGCGTTTAATCCTCTGAAAAGGCTCTCAGGAGGGGTGGGCCCGCTGACTCGTCGTGAACACCTGGCACCTAGTCACTGTCGGAGCTGACTTGTCACTCTGTTATTCGCCAAAAGAAAACCACGGGGCTCTAGGTGTTATTAATAGTTGTACCCGCTAGGTCATATCTACCTGCGACATGACTCACCTCTGGGGCCCGCCTTGTAGCCTTTAACTCTGACCCACTGACTGTTGTGACTTGTGCCACGTGCCACCATTTTACTCGCTGTCAACAACCAGCTGGGTCATCAATGTGGCATGCCATGTGGTGTTCGCTATTTCATGGGGTATAAACTACGTGCAACTTCGCCTAGCGAAATAGCGCGAGCCGTGGATTAATCCACGAGATGCACACTGGTTACTGGGCCCGACAACTTTAGAAGAAAAATACACAAGGCATAAATTTTTTGATTAATCAACATAATCCGCCTAGGCAAACAACAAGGGGGAACACATCCTACGACCCCATGACCCATTACTTAAGTGAATAAAGTAACGGAAGATTAGAAACTAGAGGGTTTTAAAACAAATACAATAGGATCTAAAATCAAAAACCCTTAAACCCTTAAAGGCTAGAACATAGCTGAAGCATTTGGAAATACACCCTATTCGAAAAAATCAACATACCATAGCCAATCATGAGAAAAGAAAAACCCAATTTTAATCAGTGATAACAGGAACACCGGTAGACAACAAAAGTTCCAGCTTGAAAGGTAAAGAAAAAGTTGAAGAGTTTAAGCAAGAATTCTCAAAACAATGGATTAGAAAAGATGATCTAAATATTGGGAATACTCCTCTACTGGTAGAACCAATCAATGCTTCACCAGTAGGACAGAGTGATGCTTCACCGGAAGGACAGAGAAGTGCTCCACCAGTAGGAAGTTCTTCATCTAATTGAAGAAAATTTCCTTGAGGGTTTGGCAATCTATTGATACATGTGCTAATTATTCCCTCGGTTAGAGATAAGAAGTTGAAAATTACTTATTACCGGCAAACAATGTTAAGTGAATACTTAACCAGCATGCAATTAATGTGGTAGATGGCAAAAAGACACTATAAAGTTAAGGTTTTGGCTCCATTTCATTTCACCAAGATTTCAAATTTTCAGAGAGCGCGAAGACTCCGAGCTAAGGCATTTCAAGCAAGAAGCAAGCACACTCCAAGCAATCATCCATCCAAGGTAGTAAAAGGTATTTAATCATGGCATCCACCTTTGCAATTGAATACATAGCAAACCCTACTGTTGTTGAAGTAATAAAAAGACCTAGGCCTGTATTTCAGTTAGTTCCCAAGATAGCAAAGAAGGATGATACCTTAGGTGCTTTTTCTCAAATTCCTAAGGGAGTTGTCTATGATGAAGACCCCAGAATGTACATCCACTACAACATTGAAGAGTTAGGAGATGAGGAAATTAAAACCATGTATAAAACCGTGATATGTGATAATACTGACAATGTAAAGGATGAACACAAAATCATTGAGACCCTAGGATTTACAGAAATCCTTAGCATTCTTGAATTTCCAAAGGATGTGATTAGGAGAGTTTTAAGCAGGGTACATGGAGAGTTTTTCTAGTTAGATGCAATCCATAAGATCACCAAGGAAGCTGTGAAAGCTATCACAGGGTTACCAACCACCAGTAAGAGACCAGATAAAACCAAGAAGGTTTCCAATGACCTAGTTATAAACATAACTGGTGTAACATTTGACAAAAGGTCTCTAAGTGTTAATGATGTAACAGATATCAATGTGAGATTCATCAGTACGATATTAGGTTATAAAGCTACTCATGCTAATAGACTTAATTCAGTTTCAAGTTTATGCATTAAGAGTGCTTATGACATGGTCATAGATAATGCAAAAATTGACATATGTGAGTGGTTAAAGGATGAACTAATTGACAACCTTGGAAAGATCAAGAAGGACAAGAAAGGAACTTTTAGATTATGAAATCTGTTAGTATGCCTAATGCTACACATAACAAAAGAGGTTCCCGGTATAGGTTACAAAGAACTTGGATATGACATACCGGTAGGAAAACAATTGACTAAACTATTCAATAACATGGGTGAGAACAAGGAAAACAATATTCATGACTTTTTCCAAGCATTAAAGACCAAAATGAAGGAAAGAGTAAGGTTATCTCCGAAAATTGTAGACAAATACAAAGATGATATATGCTTTGTCATCAAGAAAGATGAAATTTGGATGGAAGTGGTCATCCCAAGGACAGTTTGGGTAACTGAGATGGGATATGAAACAGATGATCACATAGTTGAAACATATTCCAAAGCACTTCTGGAAGCCCCCAGAGAGCCAAAGGAAGAAGTATTTGGTAGTGCAGAGAATATTGAAAGACAAATTCAATCAAAAAAAAGGGTGAAAAAGGTTGAGGCAGTTGTAAGGAAAGGGTCCAAACAAGAAAAAGCCATTAAAGAAGATGTATTGAAGAAAACCAGCATAACAGAGGATGAGTTAGCAGCTCGACAGCCTGAAACTCACCTATCACCAGTAGGTACTTCTTCAGGAAGTGACATGCCTGCAAATTTTAAAAGAGTTGTAAGAAAAAGAGATCCCTCACCGGCAACCACACCTTCACCTAGGAGGACAAGGAAAAAGCAACAAGCTATGAGATCTCCAGTAAGAAAGGCCACACAAAAGAAGAAACTGACACCCAAGAAGAAGAAGAGGACAAATAGAGACTTGGCCCCTCTTGATGTACTGCTGAATGAAATCACAGAGGAAGGTAAACTGAAGAACATAGAGAAAATATATGACACTCTAATAGCTGATGAAAAAGAGTAAGCTGAAAATAGTGTTATATTACATATGGATATGTACAAGAAATTTTTGATGGAAGTAGTCAATGAAATTCCTGATGAATTATTCAAAAGACTTGAGGCAAGAAGACAAGCAGTGATAGAATTGGATAAGAAAATAAAAATTGAGAAGCTAATTGCTATATATCCGGTAAACTCTCCACAAGAAATTGATGATTTAATTGCTCAAGCAAACCGGTCAGTATTCTCTACTGCACACTGGCATATTTCACTAATGGCAGGAAGAGTTAATGAGGTGATAGAGGAAATAGAAGATGGATGGGATATATTCCTGGTTGAGAAAGAAAAACAAGAAGAGTACAGGAATCCCAAACCTATAAAGGTTTATTAGAAAGACAAAGACAAAGGGATAGGAAAAGTTGGTGGACCACCAAGCATCAAAGTTAAAGACAACTTACCCCCACCTTCTTTAAATACTCCACTGGTGAAAACAACAACTACTAAAGATCAACTGGTAGCTGAGAGTATGGATGTAGAGGATAATAATCCTAATTCTAAAGTCATATACATTATGGATGTTGATACTCAGAAGATCAACATAGTAGTAGACAAAGATACAACTGATAAGTCAGATATGGCTAATGAGCCTCTAGTAGCAGGGGAAAATGAGAAACCGACAGAAGATAAAGAGAAAAAGGTAGAGACTAAGTCACAAACTGAGGCAATACAACATACAGAGAAACAAACAGAGCTAAAGGCTCTGGAACAACATCAACCGGAATAGGTACATAAGGAAACAATGCCACCGGTAACTAGTGAAGTAGGAAAACCAGTGCTTAAAGAAATGCAGACACAAACTGACCTACCAGAGGTCAATACAAGTTTGGTTACTTCCATCGGTACTTAGATTGTTGGATCATCATCAGCATACAAATCAACAAATGTGACTGAGGTGCTACTAGATTCTATCAAGAAAATAACAGACTACAACTCACAAGCTTACAAAGCAATTGATGATTCCATACCAATTTTGAAGGTAATAGCTCCCAACTGTAATATAGATAAAAAATATTCTTTAGGACAATTGGATACACTGTGTAAATATATCTTAGAAAACATTTAGAAAATAAAGGAAGATTCAGTAAAGGATAAAGTAGAAGTTGAAAAATAGAAATTCTTTGATGAACAAATAAAGAAGTGTAATAGAGATTTTGACACACTTCTACCGGAACTATGTAATTTATTGAAAGAGTACAAAAATTTGTACAAAGATACCTATAAAAAAAACTTTTTGACTATAGATATTGACAAGAAAATGAGCAAGGTACAGGATGAGATCAATAAACTTATAGATAGTTTTGTCAACTCACCTGATACACTATCAATTTTTGAAGAGAAGATAGCAAATTTTGAGAAAGAACTACTCAAATTGGAAAAAGAGAAAGAAAGAATAATAAATAAGGAAAAACATTTGAGATCTAAACTAAGTCCAAGATTGGACTATCTAGCATCTCTGTGGAAGGAAATTTATGAGGCATTAACATAGGGAAGTAAAACACCGGCAGAGCATTTGCAGCATCTCACCGGTACAGTGAAGAGAACTGAGACAACAATAAAAGATAGTAAGAAGTTTATGGATAGTATAAACTTGATTTTGGGAGATCTTTTTCAGATTATAACTACCCAGCTATAAGGTTGAGGTTATGGATAGTTGAAACTACAAACTCTACTGACATCTTGACAACCTTTGTCATTGATGCCAAAGGGGGAGTAGTGGGATGAGAAAATTCAAAACACAGGAATCATATGCTCAGGGGGAGCTCTCACATTTTTGGTAACATTTTTGGAGTACACATTTTTGGATACTTATTGAAATTTCTTATCAGTGTTGCCATCAATGCCAAAGGGGGAGATTGTTGGCATATGCACACTCCAATGAGACATTGTATGTGATTGATGGTTTTGTTATTGATGGCAACCTTGCAATCCCATGGCACCGGAAAAGACATTATACTAGCATTAGCAGATCACACTCAACATCGGCACTCAGGACACCGACACCAGCACCGGCATAGAAGAAAAGAAGTATATTGGCATAGAGGCCGACAGGATTTTGTTATACAATATTTTGTTTATTATTGTAAGCCGACTTGGAAAATTTTAAAATGACTCTTATATATAAAGGAGCTCATTGTAGAAATTTGTATGAGTGATGTAGAAGTATAAAGGAAAATATTAGGCAGACCTAATGTGCGAAATATAGGTCAAAGGGTATATGTAAAGAACAAAGTAGGAACTGGTACTGAATCTGGCATTGAAGATGCTATTGTAAAGCAGTACAAGTTATTGGATTAGTATAATCCTTATTTGTAAGTCAGTGTGACTTCCCATTGAGGAGTGAGCTCTAGGCAGTTGGCCTTCCTGCATGTGCAAGCCCCTATTGTAAGTAATATTCTCTTATTAGACAATGAGTGAATATTGTGGGTCACAAATCCCATCGAGGTTTTTCCCACATCGGGTTTCCTCATTAAAATCCTGTGTTATGGTGTGCTTTTCATGTGGATGTTCTTGATTCTATTTATTGCATTATTTCTTGCATAACGGTACACTGTTATATTATGTTCTGCATGTTTTAAGTTAAGAAATTATAATTATCGGTTAGATACTAATTCACCCCCCCTCTCAGTATTTGTGGGACCCCTAACACTTACACACACATAAAAATGCAAATATACACATAAATATCAAACTTTCTAACCTCCTCCTCACCTATGCAACAAAATCCCTCATCGGTACACACAAGTAACTCTCATATTAACAGTGTACTTAGTAAACCCTAAAGCTTGACACAAAAAAATGATTCATTCTACCTAGTAACCTTGTTGTAATGTGTCATGTTTTTTAGTGTTCTATTTATGTAGTCATACAATTATGCATATGCATGTGTATATATTTGTATGATTGTATGTCTTTCAATCTCTGTCTATATATATCATGCACACACTCGTGTCTGCCCTTGTTGTCACTGTCTCTCGTATAATGCACATTTTACCTTACTATCACCATTGCTCATATAATGCATGTTTTCCATTGCCTATGTACTCCAAAACAACTGACTAACCTTCTTGTTCAATCCATTGGTACTCGAGTTAGTGCGGGATCATGGGGGGCCAAAAAGTGGCGATGTGAAAAAAATAGCCTTCTCCACTCGACTAAAAACGCGAAAATTCGTGTTGACTTTTTGCTTGGCCTGGGTGTCAGTACACCTTGGCATTGTAATTACCTATGCAAATCGGATATCCAATTTTTATTTGTAATTTTAAATTAGAAAATATATTATATATTACATATTATATAATATATAATATATTATTATATTATATAATATATATAATGTAATAATATATTATATAATATAATAATATAATAATATACTATATTATATATATTATATAATATTATATTATAATATAATAATACATTATATAATACGTATTGTATTATATTATAAAATATAATTATATATTATATAATATATAATATAATATAATAATATATTATATAATACATACTATATAATATAGAATATTATATTATATTATATATAATATATAATATATTATATTTTATATATAAAATATAATATATTATATATAATATAATATATTATATATTATATAATACATATTATATAATATATTATTATATTATATTATATTATATAATATATAATTATATGTTATAATATAATATAATACGTATTATATAATATAATGTTAATTTTAAAATAATTTAAGCATAAAAATCGGATCCGATTTTATCGAATATCCAATTTTCTAAGACAAATATATTTTGACTGTGATAGCCCGTGAGTCATTTTTAACCCACGGGTTGCGTGATTTTATAAAAATCCGATATTTGACTGTAGCCAATATCTGGTGTTTTGGCCAAACATTGCTAAAAAATAGATTGAAAGGTAAGATTTTTATTGTTTTCAATCATTTTCATTCAATTTTTGTATTTTTTGTTAATGTTTATTTGATTTTTCATTGAAAATATGGGTTTTTTCATGAAAACTAGGTTTTTAAAAATCAAATATAAAATTGTTTAAATTTGTTAACTAAATTCAATTGTTTACATTCAATTAGGTTAAAAATGAGGGATAACAATGCAAACATTGATGAACCACAACTTCAACAACCAAACCCTCCTTTGCCAAACCCCCCCTGAATTCAGGATTTGATTGCACAAAATTTGAATGAATTGAGGGGGATTGCAGATGTATATTATAGGATCCCTCATCTAAACCAAATGTTTGATCCTCTCATGTCGATCAGAAAGAGTATGGAAACCATGATTGAGGAGCATAATGCCGCCCTTTTATGGCGAGATTCTATGAGGGAAAAATATGTGGATGGTTTGTCGTATAAGGATATCAAGGATCTCAAGATATCGAAAGCTGATATCGCCTCATTGTTTATGAATCCCTGCACTGGTCAACCTGTAGACCCCCAAAAACCAAAACTTTTATTAAATGGTGCACAAATGATGGCATTGTGAAAATTTTTTGGGATCGTTGGTGGATGGTTTTCGACAAACCACCCAACAACAATCTTGATGTCCCCTTCTATTTCATAAAAAAATTGTATGCTGAGTTTGTTTTACGCAAACATGTGAACTACTTTGACATCCAACCTTTCCACGGTGTAGGTTTAGGTATTCCCAAAATAGACCTAGGGTAGTTAGAGTAGTCCAGGGCCCATATGTCCCCCCTCCTCCTATTGATCCCCCACCTCCAGTGTAGCATCCAAATATCATTTGTGAGGCGTCTTCACGGACCATATCAGCTATTCACTCTTTGAGTAGCTTTTTGGTTTCTTAGGATGGGTCAGTAGCTCAGCCTACTTTTGATGGTAGTGGTGCATCTGGTGGCGCTGACATGTCATCCTCGGCTCCACACATATGCGTGCCCCATAGTTGTGTCATGTGTGGGCATGTATGCTTGGGTCCAGTTGGACAGCCCATTGATCCTCCTGCGAATAGTGCAAATTATGAGGTGCATGAGATGCATGATACACCAGATGTTATGACATAGACTAGAGGATACCCTGGGAAGTCCTCGCATGCTAGAAGCAAGGAGGCACCGTCATCATACATTGATGATGTAGTGGTAAGATTTATATTTTCATAGTTCATGTTATATTTTAAACACATATTTATAATATAGATAATATTGAGTAATAATTTTTATTTACATGGTCTATTTAACAATTGATGACCAAGGAGGAGTGGAGATAGATTTAGGAAGGCACCTTGTCGGCCATTTCATTTGGCCTTGATAGCTTGACGGTACATTTATTATTGCACCTATTCATTTGTATTTTATTGTACATACATTCTCATCATTTATATTGGTATTAATTAGATTATGTAGTAACTTGCATATATATCTTATTTTACTCTTGTAGGGCACAACCAGCATGAGTGTGGGGTAGTGTGATTTAGGATCTGGTAGTGCAGTTGGAGACAAGGGAAAGGTAATTGAATGCAAATATGATTGAATGAATAGTTTAAATAACTTATAGTGATTATACATGTCTAGACATAGATTGATAGTTTCATATACTCGTTGTATATATATACATAGAATTCTTGGCTTCACATCCTTGATGACTACACCCAGTATACCTGAAGATGATGAAGAAGAAGAGATGCCTCGAGTAGATGTGTGTTTATTTTATTTTGTGTTTAGTAGATATAATTTGTTATTATCAGTGACAATTATATGATAACTTGTATCGATGTCATCTTTCGGAACATATGTAGGTTGTGTATGAAAATATTGAAAACATACCTCCTCTACTGAAGACATACATCAAGAGTCCTACAAAGCCGAAGAGAAAACGTGGAGATGAGGTAAACATGAATAGTTAAATTATGGTTCATTTTTATGTTAACTTTTCGAATGTGAATTATATAATATAACTAATATTAATTGTGGTTTGTTTTTCTTGTGCAGGATCCTTCGGAGCCGAGTAGTGTGGCGAAGAGGATCAATTTTGATGATCCATCAATAGCTTAGGATGTTATTGATAGTTTTGGGATGCTTACATGTCTAGTTGGAAATATTTGCAATTATTTGACATTTTTATATATACAAAAGTTGATATTTGATCATATAAATTGTTGCTCATTTGTGCGTGGTGTTATCATGGAAATATTTAATCTTCATTCCAATAATTAACAATGGTTAATAATGGTTATTTAATGAACAATACAATTAATTTCATTTCATCGTAAGTGTTGTTTGTATAATGCACAATATAATTCATTTAATGAATAATACAATACAATTCATTTAATAAACAATACAGTTCATGAACAATACAATTCATTTAATGAACAATACAATACAATTAATTTAATGAATAATAATTGATACATGTAATGCCCATACCCTAGTCGGACTTTTAAAACCCGTTTAACCGTGATTGACTTCCTATGTGGCATTCTTGAATGGTAGATCAACCAATATGCAATGTGTAGTTTAGATAATATAAATAAACTGTGCATACTTATTATTGTGCTTTTGCATCGATTTTCGTGTAAATGTAATTGTTTCCTGACCCTTGAGATAAATCTTGAGCTAACGTCTCCATTGAATATGTATATGTATATGCATGCTTGTATGAATTCATGGGTGCAGGAGATTGCAGGTACAACACCGCTTAGGGCAAGGTTCACCTCCTTTGGAATTTGCAAGGTTGAGTATGCCCTTTCATCTTTTGAATTCGGAATTAGTGGTCATATAACGCTCCTCTTGCCTTAGCCATGGTTAGGTGAGCATCGTGCATGGATTCGTGGAGCTTGCCTTTCATTGGGATGCGTGTCGAGAGATTTGGAGGACTACCTCGATTTGCGTGCCTTGCACGAGGTAAGTGAGGTTTGTTATCCTAAGTATTAAATTTAAAATTATGATTAAACGTACACATTAGAGATATAGAAATTTAAATAGGTAGCTTATTTATACGATTAATCAGTAATTAAAGAGATTTGCTTTAAATTATTATTGTAGCAAGTTTAAGGTATTTAACTGGGGTTAGTGTGCTCATTTACGCATTTGTAACATTTACGCAATTGTAGTCGAGAAATTAGAATAAATTAAAACTCTTGCATTAGATTAGCCATTTATTTAAAAATATCGCTTTATTATGTTATAGCGAGTTAATTTAATAGCTAATTTTAAAATAATGAATTTAATGAGATTATACGTTTTTGGAAAGGAAAAATTTAAGGACATTTGGGAGATAGCAATAAATTACGCATTTTCGCATTTGGAGGGAAAAGGGAAAATTATTATTGTTTAAAAGAAATTATTTCTTCTTACTTGTATAGTTGATAAAATATAAAAGTTTGAATTTTAGAAAATTAAATTAGAGTTGAATATGAAATAGAAGCTTTTAAATTTTAAAAGAAAAATGAACAAGGAGGGAATGAATGATTCCCATTTGGATTTTCATTTATTGTATTTTAGAAATAAAACCCTAAATTCGAAATTGAAATTAGGGCAAAATTAGGGCTTTTTCTTTTTAACCTAGTTTTGGAGACATTTTGGGGGTTCTTGGTTTTGGGAGTTTTTTTTTGAAAGAAAAATGGAAGATTTGGATGGGAGCAGCAGAATGGGAAGCATTTTATCAAGATTCATGCCTGGAAATTGCATTTTGAGGTAGGATTCCAATCTACCTGTTTGTTTGTTGTTGTGTTATCCATGAAATGTTGAAGAAAAGAAAAGAAATAAATGATATTAGTCATGAATGTTTCCTTGAAGCTTAGTTCCAGTTTCTTTTCAAACTTGGTTATTTTAAATCAATCCTTCTTGTTAAAAGATTTTGTGATTCAAACCTGTTAGGAGACATTCTTTCCATAAGGAGATTTTTGATACAAATCTGGTAATGAATGGGTCTGTAAAAAAAAAAAAAAAGGGAGAAAAGAGAAGAATAAAAGAAAAATAAATGACGGGAGCTGTGAATGCATTATCCCTGTATTTTTTTAGATTTATTTTGTTAAAACCCAACTGTAAGTCGGATTCATATGATAAAAAAAAGAGGGGGGGGTTAAATTTCGAACTGTAAACCGAATGAAGAAAGGAAAGGAAAAAAAAAATTTTAAACACAAAAAAAAAATTGAAATGCAAATTTTGGGGTTCGGGGGGGGAGCCGAAGCTCGACCCGTCCCCTCCCCGCGCGCGCACTCGCAGCTGCCTCGGTGCCCACACACAGTGGGGGCCGAAGGGGACTGCGTCTCCTTTGGAGGCCGCAGCCCCCTCCGGCACCACTGTGTGGGGGGTGCCGTAGGGACTGCGTCCCCCATGGCGGACGCAGAGCCCCGGGCTGCGCTGCCATGGTGGCCGCAGTTCCTAACGGCAGGTTCCGCTTAGGGTTCGGCCGCCGTTCCTCCTTTTATTTTTAAAAAATGTTTTTTTTGTATGATTTGATTTCCACACAGTATTTGTGTGTGATTTAAAACTCGGTTTTGGGATTGTTCATAGTATTTATAAAAAAAAAGAGATGCTTATTAAAATAGTTTTATTTCATGTAATATTTGTGATATAAAAAAAAAAAAAAAAGAAAAGAGATGGGTATTATATTTTTGGTAAATAATGTTTATATACATATATATATGTATATGTGTGTGTGAGCGTGCTAAACACGAAGCTTACGTATAATATCTAAGAAATAAAGAAAGAAAAAGGGGCAGGCTGATAAGTGGATTTATGATTAATACAAGGAAATTAAACCTAGTTCTTACATATCATTTACATTCAAAGTTCAATCTCTTTTATGTTAATTAATCTCTGATTTGCTAAATAACATATGTGGGTTTTAGAGATGCAACATTTAGTTGACCCCTACTATAACACAAGTTACTAAATGCATGTTGTATAACGTACTCGAGTTAACTTTTGCTAGTGTATAGTTCCAGACCAACATGTCAGTGATGTGTATCCAAGGATTAAGTAAAATACCCGAATGAGAAATGCTTACATTTATGTGAACTCAGTTGGAAAACTTGTAGAGTGTATTTACTGATTGAAATTATCATTTGTAGTTGATTGTGATCGCCAAAAGACAAGATTGTAAAGACATGTAAATATGTAACCTTAACTATATATAATACCAAGGGGTCTTGCAGTTGAGCAGACCCGGAGATGTAGCCCATCCGGGGTGAACTCCGAGATCATATTCTGTGTCATGCGATGTTTATATCGTACCTTGTTTTATGTTTTAAATTATCTTGAATGGTTGTATTCCTGCAAAGTGTATGGTGGAAATTTAATGAAATCAAATTTAAGTGCATAACATTATTTATATGGATAAACGCAGTTATTTAAGTTATTAAACATTGTGAATTATGAATATGGAAGGGTAATTTAAATATTGAAATTAAAGTTGTGGAAAAAGTAATTTGATAATGTAAATTTAAAATGTAATAGTGGAAAGAATCTTGCTAGTTTTCTTTATTGGATTAACTTGTTATTAAGTATATAAATGGAATGGATGTAAAAAGGAAACAAAGTTAAAATTTATGTCACCATTCCTAGATTGAAATCTAAAGGTTGAACATCATATCAACATCTATCCTTTTGCCTTAGTGAATGAAATTCACGCCACGTTAATTATGCTTCATTGCATTGGATGATTCATTAAGTTATTTCACGCTTTAACCTTAACTATATTCCTCACTAGAGTAAAATGATAATCGTGTGGACCCAATTAGGTAATTCATGTTGTATATTGGATGAATATACTTAGTAATTTATGTTGTAATTTTAATCAATAATCCTCACCAGATTTATTTTATAATTGGGTGAACTCAATTAGATATCCATATTTTAATCCCTTATAAAAGGAATCCCTCATGATTACTAAAATTAATCTAAAATGGGAAAGTAATTGATTTGTTGTTTAAACATTAAATCCTAGTAAAAGTATCTCTCTCATTTTAAGATCATTTAACAAGAAGAGAACAAAACAAGAGATATGCAAAAAGATAATTGTATTTTAATCCGAATAGAAGAACGTCATTATGATCTAATTACTTCAATCTTGAAATGTTAAATATTATCTTCCTAACTATATCATAAAGTTAAAGGATGAACTCTTGTGGCTCAAATACATCTTTCATGTAATGATTCTAGCCATCTAGTAGTATTATTTTTAAAACATCAAATGTATCCTATGGCTACTCATATTTTACCTTTCATAATAGAACTTCAACTCATTAGTAGGCTACGCATGATAAAAAAAAAAGAGCCCTCACTCTACTCATGGAAGTTTAATCCGAAAGAAACAAATTTATCTTATTAACCACACTGTTTAATATTTTAAAGGAGGTATCAAATGTGGGTGAATATTTTAAGATCAAATGAAGGAACCCTCGCTTTACTAATCATAGCTTAGCCTTAACTGAATGAATCTCATTAAGCACATTTATAGCATTGAAGGGGGATGTCAAGTGTGGATGGTTATTTTAAAACTCTAATGAATGAACTTTGTTATATTTAAAATGCTTGAACCCATTTGGAGACCTCCTAATGTAATTATGAATTAAAGTGCAATGAATAAATAACTTCTCAATGGCCCCCAAACCGCCTAAAGTAAATGATCTCTTCCTAAAATGATAAGACGTCAAACCATTGAACACATTTGTAATTATGATCTATGCATTATCCCGTAATAAAGATATCCAGTTTAAAGGATCTAATGACGCAAGTTGAGTTAGGTGTAAAGTTGTGTAATCGCGTTGGGAAACTCCTTAGGATCGTTTCAGCCTTCCGCTGTGTTATCTAGATAGAGATAACTTGAGATCACTTCAATCTATCTTAATATTGTAACCCTTTCATTAACGCTCTTAATTATTATTTAAAAAAAAAATAAAAATTTACACTCTATTTGAGTGTTTTTAATTTAAACCCATAGGGGTTTCCTGGCGGGGCATTACACTTGGTATCAGAGCCCATGTTGCAACACTGGGATCTCTGGTTTCACTTGTGCTCTTAGTTGGTGTGTGTGCATCTATCTTATGTTGTATGCTTGTCCACCTTGATGTGAGAGTGTGATTTAACAAACCCTATTTGTGTGTAACATGTGTGATTCACACTTTGCTTTCACCTTATTGATGTGGGTGTTTTGGAAATAATTATGGATGTATTGTCTACGTATTGAGGTCTTGGTCTATGACTTCTCTTACTTGAAAAGGATTCGTATGTACCTTCATTCTTGCCTTGTTTTACTCTTTGACTAATCTATCTAAGTTGGTTGTTAATATCTTGAACCTAAAAGTACGAAATGTGTTTGTTTGTGGTTTTGGCTCTATCTGCATGATTGTCCACTTGAAAGAATAGTATGGCAAATGTTAGTTCTTATTATGTAGTACATTTAGTGACTATGACTCTTCCTCTTCTCTCTTTAGTAAATTAAAAGGATTTGGTATGTGTGATTATCTCTTATTTAAGTTTTCTTATTGCAAGAAAAAGGATGGTATTTCTTGAGCCCATGTGTAAGTTTCATAACGTTTTTGTGCTTTAGATTATGGAAAGGATTGATTTAGGAGTTAATTTTTGGTTGATGATAGAAAATTGTATGGTTGCATTAAAGGGTGCTCTAGGTGCTTGGTAGGAGTAATATAATCAAATTTCATCTGAAGTAAGGTGCTTTAAATGCGTATGGTTGATTTTGTGCAAATTGCTTGATGTGAAAGGAAAACCAAAAGAGGACATACTGTAGTAGTTTCAAGAGTAAATTGATGTGCTTCTCAAAAGATTGTTTTATGTGCTTATTCAATTAGTGTGATTAGGACCTATTAAATGACGCACCATTTAACTTGATTTGGAATTAGATAGTTGCCTTATTATGTTTCGAAAGGAGTAAATCAAAGACTTGTGGAATTGTATGCACTAAATGTGTAAAATCTAGTAGATAGCTCTTTAATTACCTCCTTATCATATTATGAAGTTTCAATGTTAAATTTGAGGTATTATTGTATTGTAACATATTACAAATAGTGATTGTGCTTTAGAAGACTTGTATTACAAAAAGAAAATTTGGTCATTTTGAATTCTTGTTCAGAAAACTAGAACATTATAGAGCAGCAATAATGATTAGAAAATGTCATGATAGGATGTTTTGGCACCTTCCTAGAAGATAGCGAAATGATAAACTTATGTCCGAGCATATGGTGTGATTTTGAAATTCTTGTGTATTCGTAGGAAATAGTTGATTTTCCAACTCTCTTCCTCCTCTCGTTTAAAATATAGGAATTGTTGTTTTTGAAACACTATTTAGAATGCAGTGAATTAAGAAGAAATTTTGTTATAATGCATATGAAATTTTATGTTGCTTTGGGCTTCTAATTGAAAGGGGAAAGTTTTTCATCTTGAAAAGGGAAATTGCATAGTTAATAATGTGAATGAAAATGCTTAGGGAAGATTGAGAAAGATATTAGAATGATGTTATCTCATTGTGTAAATTGAATTGTTGAAAATTTCAGTACGTGGATCTAGAGTAAACTTTGTTTGGTGATTCATGTGTAAAGCATAATTAAAATTTCCCTTAAGTATATGTTAGTATAATGTAAAGTACTCCTCGTAAATGTGACTAAACCAGTAATAGTGCTATTCTGTGTGTGTTGTGAGAAAACCCGTACTTGCTTTGTGTGCCCATGGGATGGTGAAGTAATCAACCATGGGGAATGTGTTGTTTATGAGTATGGGAAACCATACCTATCTATGTGGTGTTGCTTGTTTGTTTCCCTTACTGAGTGCCAACCCACGGGTTGTTGATAAGTCAGTATGTGAAGGGGTAGTAGTAGAAGTCACCATTCCTCGAATAGTATGAACAGCGTACGAGTAATGTCGACGTGAAGCGACTTTAGCTTCTCTATTTTGAGGAAAAGCATGGTTTTGTAACGAAACTATAACACAGGTGTACTCAATACTTCCCCTTGTGATGAACCGATTTATGAGGTTCATGTGTGCCAGCCTTATTCCTATCCTTTATCTTGAGCATATAGATGATAGTTTTTGAGCATATTGTTGGATTCCATTGGAGCATTTGTTGCCTTGTCTTCATGAGAGGCGTGTTATTGTTCTACATAAGTTACCAACTGGCTAGTGTTGGTAGACTTATGGGTAGACCTTAGCCATGTATACCTCTGGCTTACGGCGAGTATCCTGAGAGGAACATCGCTATGCGGAGTGTGACCAACGCGTGCCTTATCCGCGGGGTACACTGCCATGCGGGATACGTCCATTGTGTGCTTTGTCCGCTTGGAGTATTGCCATGCCGTGCTGAGACACGATGCGGGATGTAGTAGACATCGCCATGCGGCCTACCAATAGGTATAGGGTAGAGCCATGCCACGTGACGACGTGATGCGGGGTGATGCCGAGGTGCACACTGCCATGCCATGTGGATGTGTGACTTGGCCACACCACATGATGAGCTACTAGGATAGCTAGACGATTGTTCCTTCCTTCCTCGTTGGTGGCTAGCTACTAGTCACGTAGTGATGTAATGTGCAATTATGATTTTCTTGTAATTATTTATTTATTTCCTTGTGGGCCAGCAATTTATTTTACCTTGACCTTGACAGTTTAGCCACGATCTTGCGATCTTGATTTTACTTGATTTGATGTTGCAAATCCGGAAATTATTTTCTTGTTTTATTGTTGGAATTGACAACTATTATCTTTAATCTATTGTACTTTAGTGGCTAAACCGGTTTATCCTTGTTGTTTTCGTATGCTGGTCTTGTGTTGTAATGTGAATTCCTCTCCAAGAACGTGGGAGACGGGCTTGGATGAGTGTATACGAGGAAGTAGACGCAAGGAACCTTGAGGATGGAGGTATGTGAGGCTGTGAAAACAGCTAAGATCCACTACCTACCTATGAGTGGTGACTATCTCTTGGAGGCTAAACACCTTACACAACAAGGGATATTCACGAGGGACTTGTATGGAAGGAAGCACCGCTATGGTGTACCCTATCACCATCGAGCCCTCGAGTGAGATGTTGGATATTTGTTGATCATGTATTTATTCTGAGAGCAGGCATTAAGATGTGGACCATATATGTTACCTTTGACCGAGCATTTGACATGCTCACATGTGGCCTATTGTGTTGTGCAAACCAGTCTTGTGGATGGAAATTATGTGTAATCATGGATTAAATGGTATTAACTTGTCACTATGTTATGGGGCATAGTCATTGGAAAAGTTCTTGTATGTCTGAAAAGTGTAAACAATTGAGTTCTTATGTTGTTCTTATATGTTGAAAAGTTAACTTGGTTGTAAAATTGATATGTGAAGCTAGTCCTATGTGATAAAGTTTTGTGAAAGAGATGAATTGGTGAGAGAAATTGACCTTGAGAGCATATTTTCGTGTCTTGTTTGATAAATGAGTATGATAACTGTGCTTATATATTTTAATTGCTTTAAATTTGGTGAAATAAAAAGGGAAAAGTCTCGTATCCTTGCTATGATTGAGTGTAGATTATAGAATGTTTGAAGGTGTGAATGATGTTAGAAGCATTTTTATTGGTGAATAATGTTTTAAATTGTTGACAAAATAGTTGTTTGTGCAAATTGATAATTGTTAATTGAGTCTAAGGACTAATAAGTGTTGCAGGACTTCCGTTTAACTTTGCGACTTCCAGGAGTAAGTCGGAACCTAGGGGGGGAGAATGTAATGCCCATACCCTAGTCGGACTTTTAAAACCCGTTTAACCGTGATTGACTTCCTATGTGGCATTCTTGAATGGTAGATCAACCAATATGCAATGTGTAGTTTAGATAATATAAATAAACTGTGCATACTTATTATTGTGCTTTTGCATCGATTTTCGTGTAAATGTAATTGTTTCCTGACCCTTGAGATAAATCTTGAGCTAACGTCTCCATTGAATATGTATATGTATATGCATGCTTGTATGAATTCATGGGTGCAGGAGATTGCAGGTACAACACCGCTTAGGGCAAGGTTCACCTCCTTTGGAATTTGCAAGGTTGAGTATGCCCTTTCATCTTTTGAATTCGGAATTAGTGGTCATATAACGCTCCTCTTGCCTTAGCCATGGTTAGGTGAGCATCGTGCATGGATTCGTGGAGCTTGCCTTTCATTGGGATGCGTGTCGAGAGATTTGGAGGACTACCTCGATTTGCGTGCCTTGCACGAGGTAAGTGAGGTTTGTTATCCTAAGTATTAAATTTAAAATTATGATTAAACGTACACATTAGAGATATAGAAATTTAAATAGGTAGCTTATTTATACGATTAATCAGTAATTAAAGAGATTTGCTTTAAATTATTATTGTAGCAAGTTTAAGGTATTTAACTGGGGTTAGTGTGCTCATTTACGCATTTGTAACATTTACGCAATTGTAGTCGAGAAATTAGAATAAATTAAAACTCTTGCATTAGATTAGCCATTTATTTAAAAATATCGCTTTATTATGTTATAGCGAGTTAATTTAATAGCTAATTTTAAAATAATGAATTTAATGAGATTATGCGTTTTTGGAAAGGAAAAATTTAAGGACATTTGGGAGATAGCAATAAATTACGCATTTTCGCATTTGGAGGGAAAAGGGAAAATTATTATTGTTTAAAAGAAATTATTTCTTCTTACTTGTATAGTTGATAAAATATAAAAGTTTGAATTTTAGAAAATTAAATTAGAGTTGAATATGAAATAGAAGCTTTTAAATTTTAAAAGAAAAATGAACAAGGAGGGAATGAATGATTCCCATTTGGATTTTCATTTATTGTATTTTAGAAATAAAACCCTAAATTCGAAATTGAAATTAGGGCAAAATTAGGGCTTTTTCTTTTTAACCTAGTTTTGGAGACATTTTGGGGGTTCTTGGTTTTGGGAGTTTTTTTTTGAAAGAAAAATGGAAGATTTGGATGGGAGCAGCAGAATGGGAAGCATTTTATCAAGATTCATGCCTGGAAATTGCATTTTGAGGTAGGATTCCAATCTACCTGTTTGTTTGTTGTTGTGTTATCCATGAAATGTTGAAGAAAAGAAAAGAAATAAATGATATTAGTCATGAATGTTTCCTTGAAGCTTAGTTCCAGTTTCTTTTCAAACTTGGTTATTTTAAATCAATCCTTCTTGTTAAAAGATTTTGTGATTCAAACCTGTTAGGAGACATTCTTTCCATAAGGAGATTTTTGATACAAATCTGGTAATGAATGGGTCTGTAAAAAAAAAAAAAAAGGGAGAAAAGAGAAGAATAAAAGAAAAATAAATGACGGGAGCTGTGAATGCATTATCCCTGTATTTTTTTAGATTTATTTTGTTAAAACCCAACTGTAAGTCGGATTCATATGATAAAAAAAAGAGGGGGGGGTTAAATTTCGAACTGTAAACCGAATGAAGAAAGGAAAGGAAAAAAAAAATTTTAAACACAAAAAAAAAATTGAAATGCAAATTTTGGGGTTCGGGGGGGGAGCCGAAGCTCGACCCGTCCCCTCCCCGCGCGCGCACTCGCAGCTGCCTCGGTGCCCACACACAGTGGGGGCCGAAGGGGACTGCGTCTCCTTTGGAGGCCGCAGCCCCCTCCGGCACCACTGTGTGGGGGGTGCCGTAGGGACTGCGTCCCCCATGGCGGACGCAGAGCCCCGGGCTGCGCTGCCATGGTGGCCGCAGTTCCTAACGGCAGGTTCCGCTTAGGGTTCGGCCGCCGTTCCTCCTTTTATTTTTAAAAAATGTTTTTTTTGTATGATTTGATTTCCACACAGTATTTGTGTGTGATTTAAAACTCGGTTTTGGGATTGTTCATAGTATTTATAAAAAAAAAGAGATGCTTATTAAAATAGTTTTATTTCATGTAATATTTGTGATATAAAAAAAAAAAAAAAAGAAAAGAGATGGGTATTATATTTTTGGTAAATAATGTTTATATACATATATATATGTATATGTGTGTGTGAGCGTGCTAAACACGAAGCTTACGTATAATATCTAAGAAATAAAGAAAGAAAAAGGGGCAGGCTGATAAGTGGATTTATGATTAATACAAGGAAATTAAACCTAGTTCTTACATATCATTTACATTCAAAGTTCAATCTCTTTTATGTTAATTAATCTCTGATTTGCTAAATAACATATGTGGGTTTTAGAGATGCAACATTTAGTTGACCCCTACTATAACACAAGTTACTAAATGCATGTTGTATAACGTACTCGAGTTAACTTTTGCTAGTGTATAGTTCCAGACCAACATGTCAGTGATGTGTATCCAAGGATTAAGTAAAATACCCGAATGAGAAATGCTTACATTTATGTGAACTCAGTTGGAAAACTTGTAGAGTGTATTTACTGATTGAAATTATCATTTGTAGTTGATTGTGATCGCCAAAAGACAAGATTGTAAAGACATGTAAATATGTAACCTTAACTATATATAATACCAAGGGGTCTTGCAGTTGAGCAGACCCGGAGATGTAGCCCATCCGGGGTGAACTCCGAGATCATATTCTGTGTCATGCGATGTTTATATCGTACCTTGTTTTATGTTTTAAATTATCTTGAATGGTTGTATTCCTGCAAAGTGTATGGTGGAAATTTAATGAAATCAAATTTAAGTGCATAACATTATTTATATGGATAAACGCAGTTATTTAAGTTATTAAACATTGTGAATTATGAATATGGAAGGGTAATTTAAATATTGAAATTAAAGTTGTGGAAAAAGTAATTTGATAATGTAAATTTAAAATGTAATAGTGGAAAGAATCTTGCTAGTTTTCTTTATTGGATTAACTTGTTATTAAGTATATAAATGGAATGGATGTAAAAAGGAAACAAAGTTAAAATTTATGTCACCATTCCTAGATTGAAATCTAAAGGTTGAACATCATATCAACATCTATCCTTTTGCCTTAGTGAATGAAATTCACGCCACGTTAATTATGCTTCATTGCATTGGATGATTCATTAAGTTATTTCACGCTTTAACCTTAACTATATTCCTCACTAGAGTAAAATGATAATCGTGTGGACCCAATTAGGTAATTCATGTTGTATATTGGATGAATATACTTAGTAATTTATGTTGTAATTTTAATCAATAATCCTCACCAGATTTATTTTATAATTGGGTGAACTCAATTAGATATCCATATTTTAATCCCTTATAAAAGGAATCCCTCATGATTACTAAAATTAATCTAAAATGGGAAAGTAATTGATTTGTTGTTTAAACATTAAATCCTAGTAAAAGTATCTCTCTCATTTTAAGATCATTTAACAAGAAGAGAACAAAACAAGAGATATGCAAAAAGATAATTGTATTTTAATCCGAATAGAAGAACGTCATTATGATCTAATTACTTCAATCTTGAAATGTTAAATATTATCTTCCTAACTATATCATAAAGTTAAAGGATGAACTCTTGTGGCTCAAATACATCTTTCATGTAATGATTCTAGCCATCTAGTAGTATTATTTTTAAAACATCAAATGTATCCTATGGCTACTCATATTTTACCTTTCATAATAGAACTTCAACTCATTAGTAGGCTACGCATGATAAAAAAAAAAGAGCCCTCACTCTACTCATGGAAGTTTAATCCGAAAGAAACAAATTTATCTTATTAACCACACTGTTTAATATTTTAAAGGAGGTATCAAATGTGGGTGAATATTTTAAGATCAAATGAAGGAACCCTCGCTTTACTAATCATAGCTTAGCCTTAACTGAATGAATCTCATTAAGCACATTTATAGCATTGAAGGGGGATGTCAAGTGTGGATGGTTATTTTAAAACTCTAATGAATGAACTTTGTTATATTTAAAATGCTTGAACCCATTTGGAGACCTCCTAATGTAATTATGAATTAAAGTGCAATGAATAAATAACTTCTCAATGGCCCCCAAACCGCCTAAAGTAAATGATCTCTTCCTAAAATGATAAGACGTCAAACCATTGAACACATTTGTAATTATGATCTATGCATTATCCCGTAATAAAGATATCCAGTTTAAAGGATCTAATGACGCAAGTTGAGTTAGGTGTAAAGTTGTGTAATCGCGTTGGGAAACTCCTTAGGATCGTTTCAGCCTTCCGCTGTGTTATCTAGATAGAGATAACTTGAGATCACTTCAATCTATCTTAATATTGTAACCCTTTCATTAACGCTCTTAATTATTATTTAAAAAAAAAAAAAAAATTTACACTCTATTTGAGTGTTTTTAATTTAAACCCATAGGGGTTTCCTGGCGGGGCATTACAATACAATTCATTATTACCCCATGAATGGTCCCATTTTTCCCCCCACCTCAGTCGAATGCTCGAGGTTTTATTAGGGCAGCAATTTTTCGGTTGGCAAAAAAAATGTCAGTCTCATTCAATCGAATGTTGTCGCGTGGCCAATTTCTTGTTCAGCTCGTCGTGATGACAAACCATCAGCTCTAACATGTCTTGTTATGAATTATTACCCTATGCATGGTCCTATTTTGGCCCCCCACTCAGTCGAACGCTCGGGGTCATACCCTACCGAAGTCATCCCTTGAGCGCCCTAAGTGCTAAAAATTGTCAAACTTTGATAGGCCCTAACTTGGAATCTGTGGCACCTACGAATTATCTGTCTAAACAGATGGGGCCATGAGAGGGGTCCCTACAAAATCCTATCTCGGTTTTTCAAGTTTCTCTATGGTTTTATTAGGGCAGAAATTTTTCCGTTGGCAAAAAATTCTCAGTCTCATTCAATCGAATGTTGTCGCATGGTGAATTTATCATCCTACTCATTGTGATGATGAACCATCAGCTCCAACATGTGCAGTTAGGCATTATTACCCTATGGATGGTCCTATTTTTCCCCCCACTCGATCGAACACTCAGGGTCATACCCTACCGACATCGTCCATTGAGCGCCCTAAGTGCTAAAAATTGTCAAATTTTGACGAGCCCTAATTTGGAATCCGTGGCACCTGCTAACAATCCATTTCAACCTATGAGGCCATGAGAGGAGTCCCTACAAAATCCTATCTCTATTTTTCAAGTTTACCTATGGTTTTATTAGGGCAGCAATTTTTCAGTTGGCGAAAAAATCGACAGTCTCATTCAATCGAATGTTGTCGAGTCGCCAATTTCTCGTTTAGCTCGTCACAATGATGAACCATCAGCTCTGACATGTCCAGTTAGGAATTATTACCCTATTCATGGTCCTATTTCCCCCCCCCACTCGGTCGAACGGTCGAGGTCGTACCCTACCGACATCGTCCCTTGAGCACCCTAAGTGCTAAAAATTGTCAAACTTTGACGGGACCTAACTCGGAATCCATGGCACCTGCAAACAATCCATTTGAACCAATGAGGCCATGAGAGGGGTTACTAAAAAATCCTATCTTGGTTTTTCAATTTTCCCTATGGTTTTATTAGGGCAGCAATTTTTCGGTTGGCAAAAAAATCGTCAATCTCATTTAATCGAATGTGTTTGCGTGGCCAATTTCTCGTTCTTCTCATCATGATGATGAATCATCAGCTCCCCCATGTCTAGTTAGGAATTATTACCCTATGCATGGTCCTATTTTTCGTCCCCACTTGGTTGAACGCTTAGGGTCATACCCTACCTGCGTCGTCCTTTGAGCACCCTAAATGCTAAAAATTGTTAAACTTTGACAGACCCTAACTCAGAATCTGTGGCATCTACAAATGATCCGTTTGAACCTACAAGGCCACTAGAGGGGTCCCTACAAAAGCCTATCTCACTTTTTCAAGTTTTTCTACAGTTTTATTAGGGCAGCAATTTTTCTGTTGGCAAAAAAATCGTCAGTCTCATTCAATTAAATGTTGTTGCGTGGCCAATTTCTCATTGAGCTCATCTTGATGATGAACCATCAACTCCAACATGTCTAGTTAGTCATTATTACCTTATGCATGGTCCTATTTTGCCCCCCCACTCGGCCGAATGCTCGAGGTCATACCCTACTGGTGTCGTCCCTTGAGCGCCCTAAGCGCTAAAAATTATCAAACTTTGATGAGCCCTAACTCGAAATCCATGGCACCTACAAATGATCCGTTTAAACATATGGGGCCATGAGAGGGGTCCCTACGAAAGCCTATCTCAGTTTTTCATCTTTCCCTATGGTTTTATTAGGGCAGCAATTTTTTGGTTGGCAAAAAAATCGTCAGTCTCATTCAATCGAATGTTGTCACGTGGCCAATTTATCATTCAGCTCATCGCGATGATGAAGCATCAGCTCTGACATGTCTAGTTAGGCATTCTTACCCTATTCGTGGTCCTATTTTTCCCCCCGACTTGGTCAAACGCTTGGGGTCATACCCTACTAACGTCATCCCTTGAGAGCCCTAAGTGCTAAAAGTTGTCAAACTTTGATGGGCCCTAACTCAGAATCCGTGGCACCTGCGAATGATCCATTTGAATCTACGGGGCCATGAGAGGGGTCCCTAAAAAATCCTATCTGAGTTTTTCAACTTTCCCTACGGTTTATTAGGGCACAAATTTTTCAGTTGGCAAAAAAACGTTAGTCTCATTCAATCGAATGTTGTTGCATGGCCGATTTCTCGTCCTGGTCATCGCAATGATGAACCGTGAGCTCCAACATGTCTAGTTAGGCATTATTAATCTATGCATGGTCCTATTTCCCCCCTAGTCAGTCGAATGCTCGGGGTCATACCCTACCAATGTCGTCCCTTGAGCGTCCTAAGTGCTAAAAATTGTCAAAGTTTGATGGGCCCTAACTCGGAATCCGTGGCACCTAGGAATGATCTGTTTAAACCTATGGGGCCATGAGAGGGGTCCCTACAAAACCTAATCTTGGTTTTTGAAGTTTCCCTACGGTTTTATAAGGGCAGCAATTTTTTGGTTGGAGAAAAAATTGTAAGTCTCATTCAATCGAATGTTGTCGTGTGACCAATTTCTCGTTCAGCTCGTCGCGATGACAAACTGTCAGCTTCGACATGTATAGTTAGGCATTATTATCCTATGCATGGTCCTATTTCCCCCCCCACTCTGTCGAGCGCTTGGGGTCATACCCTATCGGCGTCGTCCCTTGAGCGCACTAAGTGCTAAAAATTGTCAAACTTTGATGGGCCTTAACTCGGAATCCGTGGCATCTGCAAATGATCTATTTGAATCTATGGGGCCATGAGAGGGGTCCCTAAAAAAGCCTATCTTGGTTTTTCAATTTTTCCTATGGTTTTATTAGGGCAGAAATTTTTCAGTTAGCGAAAAAATCATCAGTCTCATTCAATCGAATGTTGTCACTGGCCAATTTCTCATTCAACTCGTCACGATGATGAACCGTTAGCTCCAAAATATTGAGTTAGGCATTTTTACCCTATGCATGGTCCTATTTTTCCCCCCCACTCGGTCGAACGCTCGTGGTCATACCCTACCAATGTCATCCCTTGAGCGCCCTAAGTGCTAAAAATTATCAAACTTTGACTGGCCCTAACTTGAAATCTGTGGCACCTGTAAATGATCCGTTTGAACCTATAGGGCCACGAGAGGGGTCCCTACAAAATCCTATGCTTCTTTTTCCATTTTCCCTACAGTTTTATTAGGGCAAAAAAATTTTGGTTGGCAAAAAAATCGTCAATCTCATTCAATTGAATGTTGTCACGTGGCCAATTTCTCGCTATGCGATCGTGATGATGAACCGTCACATCTAAGCTATCTAGTTAGGCATTATTACCCTATGCATGGTCTTATTTTTTCCCCCCACTCGGTTGAACGCTCAGGGTCATACCCTGCTGGCATCGTCCCTTGAGTGCCCTAAGTGCTAAAAGTTGTCAAACTTTGACGGGCCCTAACTCAAAATCCATGGCACCCACGAATGATCCATTTGAACCTATGGGGCCATGAGAGGGGTCCCTACAAAATCCTATCTCGATTTTTCAAGTTTCCCTACGGTTTTATTAGAGCAGCAATTTTTCAGTTGGGGAGAAAAATTTTAGTCTCATTCAAATGAATGTTGTTGCATGGCCAATTTCTCGTTCAGCTCCAACATGTCCAGTTAGGCATTATTACCCTATGCATGGTCCTATTCCCCCCCCCCTACTCAGTTGAACGCTCAGGGTCATACCCTACCAACATCATCCCTTAAGTGCCCTAAGTGCTAAAAATATAGATAAACAAGCATTACATTGTAGACACATAATGATCATTAATATTTCCATGTATTGTATACACATAATTACATTACACTTGCATGTGACATCCATGAAGGGATATGCAAACATGAGTTTTTTTTCATTATCAATACAACTACACCAATGTACTCATGTACAGATACATTGTATATCATCAATATAGCTAAACTAATTTGCTCATGGACATTGTATATCATCATAACAATGTTACATCAATTCACATCCATATACCAATACAACATCCCACTTCAACCACATCAGACATCATCATGTCCTAAGAGAAAAGCTTACGTACATCAATGTCTACGTATAAATGAAGACCAAAATTCATAACCTTTTAATGCGGAATGAATGTGCTACAAGAAACCAATTATAACACTTAATACAAATTAGTTTGGCAAATTATAAATTGATCATTTGAAACATTTTTAAGACGTACAAGATTGTATAATTACGAAACTTACCAGTTTCTCTGCAAAGTATACAAGCATAACTTTGAAGAAATACACATGTTGATTAAATCCCTTCTCACTGCATTTCTCTACATGGTTGAAGACGATGGTAGATATGGTCATTTATAAATAGCAATACATTCACTTGATTTAATGTTTATGCACAAAATTTTATCTCATTAATGCACAAAGGAATATGTACCACCACCAAGAGAGGGTCTTGTCAACGGCAAATGATCTAGCATGAACTTGTATTTTTAAGATTTGTTAGTCTACACATAAAATGCATGGATGAACATACAGGCTTTATAATAATCACTTCAACTAAAACGAATGATAATAAATGAAAAGGTGGGATTATATACCACAAAAATATGTCCCTTTTGATTATATCATCAAAAAATACTTGCATGAGCATAAAGGTTTTGTGATAATTATATCATCAAAAACTGTCAAATAGTGTTCTCTAATAACAAAAATTGTAAAGCTCATCAAATGCATGATAATAAGTCATGTTACAAAAATACGTCCCTTTTGATTATATCGAGTGTACCTGCTATGTGCATGCAAAAACTGTGTTGCCAAAAAAAAATGTTCATCAATAGACTTGCATTTTCAACACATCCTTAATATACACATAACAAACTTGAACATTAAGGTTTAATGATCATTGTTTGAAATGAAATGCATGATAAAAAAAAATAAGGCACCATTAAAGACCTTAGGACACCATAGGACACCATGTGTTATCATAAGGGGTTGTATGTTGTCCTTAGGGGTCATATGGTGTCTCATGAACCCTTATGATCTCTTAGGACATCATACAACCTGTTATGACACCATATTGGGTTGCTTTGGGTCCTATGGTGTTCTAAGGGGTCATATTGTGTCCTATGACCCCTTACGACATCAGATGACCCATAACAACATAATTTGGTGTCTTAAGGGGTCTAGGACACCATATGACCCCTATGGACACCATATGACCCATAATGACACCATATGGTGTCATAAGGGGCCGTATGTTGTCCTTAGGGGTCATATGGTGTCCCATAAACCCTTATGACCTCTTAGAATACCATATGACCTGTTATGACACCATATTGGCTCGCTTTGGGTGCTATGGTGTCCTAAGGGATCATATTATGTCCTACGACCCCTTAAGACACTATATGACCCCTAACGACACCATATGGTGTCATAAGGGGTCCTATTATGTCCATAGCGGTCATATGGTGTCCTACGACCCCTTAGAACATCATATGACCCCTTAAGACACCATATTTGGTCATTATGGGTCATAATATGTCATATGACCCCTTTAAGACATCATATGACCCATTAGGATACAATATGACCCCTTATGACACCATATTAGGTCTCTTTGGGTCATATGGTGTCCTACGGGGTCATATGGTGTCCTAATAGGACACCATATGACCCATAATGACACCATATGGTGTCATAAGGGGTCGTATGTTTTCTTTAGGCATCAAATAGTGTCCCATGAACCCTTATGACCCCTTAGGACACCATATGACCCGTTATGACACCAAATTGTGTCGTTATGGGTCCTATGGTGTCTTAAGGGGTCATATTATGTCCTAAGACCCCTATGGACACCATATGAACTCTAACGACACCATCTGGTGTCATAAGGGGTCATATGGTGTCCTACGACCCCTTAGGACACCATATGACCCCTTAAGACACAATATTGGGTCGTTATGGGTCATATTATGTCCTAATGGATCATATTATGTCATATGACCCCTTAGGACACAATACGACCCCTATGGACACCATATGACCCCTAACAACACCATATGGTGTCATACGGGGTCATATATTATCCTTAGGGGTCATATGGTGTCCCATGAACCCTTATGACCCCTTAGGACACCATATGTCCTATTATGATGCCATATTGGTTTGTTATGGATCCTATGGTGTCCTAAGGTGTCATATTATGTCCTACGACCCCTTAGGATACCATGTGAGCCCTAATGACACCATATGGTGTCATAAGGGGTCATATGGTGTCTATAGGGGTCATACAGCATCCTACGACCCCTTAGGACACCATATGACCCCTTAAGACACCATATTTTGTTGTTATGGGTCATATTTGTGTCCTAATGGGTCACAGGACACCATATGACCCATAACGACACAATTTGGTATCTTAATCTCTCTCTCCCCTCCTAATCTCTCTCTCTCTTTCTCTATCCCTCTCCCCTAATCTCTCCATCTATCTCTCTCTCTCCATTCCCCATCCCCATCTCTCTCTCTCTCTCTCTCTCTCTCTCTCTCTCTCCCCACTAATATAATATACTAATTTATTTATAAATTAATATGTTAAATATTATATATTAATATATTAATAAACATTAGATTAATTATGTGCAAACTTAGTTAGAGAATTTACTTATTAAAATCGGATATCCGATTTGTGTTGTAAAATTTTCATCAAATAGGATTTTTTTTTTCCAAAAAACATCTAGTATCTTAGAAACTACATTCAATTTTCTATATATTCTCTTCTTACATATTTTAAAAATAATGTTCACAACTTATTCAAATTTTCATTTCAAGTTCCATAACTCTAATTTCTGAAATTTCACTGCCACTTAAGAGCCTGTTTTGGCACACCATGATCCTACACATACCCTGCAAGAATACAATGAAGGTCAAGTCAGATTTGGAGATGACAAAGCATGTATGATCAGAGGTAGAGGTATTACTTCCATGGATGGAAAGCATAACACAGATAATGTCTATTATGTAGAGGGTTTAAAACACAATCTTTTGAGTGTTGGTCAACTGGTTGATAAGGGTTTCTAATTTCAACTTAAAGATAGAAAATGCAAAATCATTAACAAGACTGGTTTTTAGATTGCAAACGGTATTCAAACTGGAGTAATATCTTTCATTTGAACACTGGTAACAAAACATGTTTTATTGCTCATATTGATGAGAGTTGGTTATGGGATAAGAGGTTGTGTCATGTTAATTTTGATTGTATTGTTAAGATCAGTTCAACTAAGATAGTTAGATATATACCTAGGATTGTGAAGCCTCATAATCCGGTATGTAAGGAATGTACATTGGGAAAGCAAGTTAGAAGTTATTTTAAGAGCATACATGATAAATCTAATGGTGTACTTGATTTGATTCACACTGACTTATGTGGTCTAGTAAGGAGTGGAAGTTTTCAAGGTAATAGGTATTTCATGTTGATTATTGATGACTATTCTAGAATGATGTGGGTGACTTTTCATAGGGAGAAGTCTGAAGCCTTTGAGAAATTCAAGATCTTTAAGGAAAAAGTTGAAATAGAAACTAGATTGAAACTCAAATGTCTGAGATCAGATCATGGCAGAGAATTCACTTGTCATGAGTTTAACAGTTACCATGAGATGAACAACATAAGGAGACATTTATCTACACCCTAGACTCCTCAGCAAAATGGAGTAGTGGAAAGAAAGAACAAAACTATTTTTGATGCAGCAAGATCTATGATGATGGAAGTAAATTGCCTCATATCTACTAGAGAAAAAAAGTGAGTACAACAGTCTACACATTTAACAAAGTTCATATCAAAGGTGAAACCAGTAAGACCCCTTATGAATTATGGTTTGGACATACACATACTGTTAAATATTTCAGAATTTTTGGAGGTAAATGTTATATCAATAGAGATGATTCTATTGGAAAGTTTGATCCTAGATGTGATGAAGGGATATTTCTTGGTTATTCAATTCAAAGAAAACCATATAGATGTTACAATAAAATATTGTAGAAAATTGTTTAGAGTGCTAATGTCAAAGTGGATGAGCAGTATAGAAATCAATCAATATCATATGATAGGGATCTGGTAGTGGAAATGATTATAATAGAACTGATAACGGCTCAACTAGTACAGGAATCTAAAACAGTTATAGCGACAATATCATAAAAATCAACTGTGATTGATAATCAGAGTAGTGAACTTGAAATTTAGAAGACACCAAGGTATGTAAGATTAAATCATTCTGAAGATAAAATTATTGGAGATAGGAACAAGGGAGTTATTGCAAGAAGGAGATTGACAAACGATGAGGTATGTCTTATTTCTCAAATTGAACTGGCAACTGTTATTGAAGCTTGTAACGATAAACATTGGTTAAAGAATATGGAAGATGAATTAGATTAGATAGAGAAGAATGAAACTTGGACTTTAGTTCCTCGGCTTAAAAATAAATTTTTTATTGGAACTAAATGGGTTTTTAAGAATAAACTGAATGAGGATGGTGAATTTGTAAGAAATGAGGCTAGATTGGTTTGTAAAGGATATTCTCAAATGGAAGGAATTGATTATGGTGAAACTTTTGCACCTGTAGCTAGAATTGAAGCTGTTAAACTATTTCTTTCTTGTGCAGCTTATAAGGTTTATCAAATGGATGTCAAATGTGCATTTTTGAATGGTGAACTTGAAGAATAAGTATACATTGAGAAACCTGATGGATTTTCACTAACAAATGATAAGATATGGTTTGCAGATTGAAGAAAGCTTTATATGGATTGAAAAGGGCTCCTAGAGCTTGGTATGCAAGGTTGGATAACTATCTTTTGAAGCTTGGTTTTACTAAGGGTAGTGCTGATAGTAATTTATATTATAAGATTACTGACAATGATATTTTGATTACTGAAGTATTTGTTGATGATATCATTTTTGGAGGAGAAGATAAATTGTGCATGGAATTTGTTAACAATATGAAGAATGAATCTGAAATGTCCATGATTGGTGAAATGAGATTTTTCTTAAGTTTGCAGATTACTCAAACTGATTAAGGCATTTATATCTGTCAAACTAAGTATCTAAGGGAATTGTTGAAGAAGTTCAGTATGGATAATTCCAAACTTGTAAGTACTCCTATGGTGACAAGTGATAAATTATCTATCAAGGATACTTCTTCACCAGTAAATCTAACTGATAACTCAATGATGAGCAAATAGTACCAAACCGGTACTGAGAGGGGGGGGTGAATCAGTATAGGTAAAAAAAGTTTCTCAACCGGTTCAACAACAATTACTCCAAATGACTATCAAACAGTGACACTGGTTTGAAACAGAGTGCAACCGGTAAAACTCAGAACAACTTAAAACAATCATAAACCAATTACTCATTGCGCTATCCACTCAACTCAGAACTACACTACCATTTCACCCTTATTAATGAACAGGTAATCTATCATCATATCTTCACAACAGCTAGTTCAACATGTTTTATTGATAGGCATAAAACACAGAACCATCATGTGCTTTAACAGGTAATAACAAAGCATCACAAGATAAAAGTATCACACATGACACACATTTTTTCACGTGGAAACCCAACTGGGAAAAACCATGATGGGGATGAATACCCACAAGCTTCTTTTGAACTCTTTAGAAGTCCGCTCTGTTAGGAGCCTTGTCCGATTAAAGACATTACAATAGGTTCTGTTAGGAACCGATCCTGTTAGGGATCACCTAGTTAAGGGATGGCTACAATACCCGGTTAGGGTTACCTTGTTAGAGGATTTCAAGAACTCAATAGCTAAAGGATCTCTAGAGCTCTATAGCTTCCCAGAACTCAATAACTTTGAGTTACCTTGTTAAAGGATTTGTATCAAGCTGGTTAAGGTTACCCTGTTAAGGGATTTCACAACTATTGAAGTGGTTAAAGATCAACAGGAATTACAATGATCTGGTAACAGCACTCAATGCTAATGCAGATCCATTTTGGCTCTTCACCTTCTGCACATTCACTTTGCAGGTATCTCTTCTCTCCTTTGGTCTGGCAAGAATCACGTATCACTTCCCTTGGATACACACATACAACTTTTGCCAACAACTTTTGAAAGAAACACAACATTGACCTTATGGGAAATAGACAGGTCGATAGCAAAAACCCTAAACCCTAAACCTATTGGGTTAAGAAAGTCAAATGGTTCAATCCTAACCATTGAATCATATTGCATTAAATGCAACAATCTTGAATCAATCTCAAGACATTCTCCATCGTCCATTATCCACCAATTTCATGGCGGCTGATAACCCATCATGCGTTATCACCATTTGACAAACTTCACACATTCCCAAGGTGGATAGGGATAGTCTTCTTAATGCAAGATCCTTCACGCGCACAAGGCTTACATGGCAACATGATATTATTTCTATTATACTGCTAACTCATCACAGAAAGATCACCGATTGAGTCACACAGGCTTAAGGTACTCCAACCGGAAATCCTTAAGTGGAAACTACCTACCAACCGGTAGTCATATAGTGCTTCCAACCAAAAATCCTGAAGTGGAAACTACCTACCAATTGGTAGTCATACAATGCTTCCATGTGTCGGTTCCCATAACTACATGCCGGCTCACCTTGAACAAATATACTGCTTCACTTTGGCATATATACCAGTTCACACATATGCCGGTTCTCTCTTCTCACATATCACATATTGACATCAATGAAAACATACAATATCATTATGTCCTTATACCGGTTCACATAATGCCAACAATCTCCCCCTTTGGCATTGATGGCAATATACTTATGGCATATTTAATCAGTTAGTAATGGCAGTTTGGACAACGGTCACTCGGGCACACGTTTGAATTTAATGGCAATGTGACCTTCCCTGGGATTTGTTTCTAATTTTCCGCATGACAATCAATAATCATTTCGGTGAGGATATGTCTTTTGATCATTTCTTTCTATAGTCCATCGATCTCTTTGTTTCTATCGACAATAATTTTGTTTCGAATATTACTTCGATCAAGTATTTTTTCCCTTCATCAAAATATTGTATTCGGTCAATATGGCTATCTCCTCATCGAAACATATCTGATATCCATCGGTTCTTATGTCAAAGAAACCTTGGGCTTTGGTGTCCTCCTTTAATTTTCCATCGAAATACTTCTTTCATCAATATCACTATGCCCCATCGATGAATGAGTCTATTATCTCACCGAAGGTTTTCTTTATTTTCCCTTATTGTTCTTCACCAGTAAAGTTACATCGGCAAAACCACACATATCGAGAACATGCCTTTTAACCTCCTCGAAACCTATATCCTCAGTGATATATTTTATAGATGTAGCTTCCTTTTGTCTGATTGATATTATTCTTTTGATGAAAACGCTCCTTTCGATGGGTCCTTTTTATGTTGCACCGATAGTATTATATCCTCGATAACTTTTCCCGTCGATGAAGACCCTCTCTTCTTTCTTCGATATCTTTTGTTGATGAAGTTATTATCTTCGGTGAGTCCTTTCTAGAATTTATTAGCATTTGCTTCCTTCGATGGCTCTTTTATATCGATGAGACATCGTTGGGTCTCATCGATACCTTTTGAATTAGGATCGATATTATTCTTTCGATGAAAATGCTCCTTTTGGTGGGTCCTTTTTATGTTGCACCAATAGTATAATTTCCTTGAGAAATTTTCCCATCGATGAAGACCCTCTTTGCTTTCTTCGATATCTTTTATTGATGATGTTATTATCTTCGGTGAGTCCTTTCTGGAATTCATCGGCATTTCCTTCCTTCGATGGCTCTTTAATATTGATGAGACATCGCTGGGTCTCATCAATACCTTTTGAATTCGGATCGATATTATTCTTTCGATGAAAACACTCCTTTCGGTGGGTCCTTTTTATGTTGCTTCGATAGTATTATTTCCTTGAGAACTTTTCCCATCGATGAAGACCCTCTCTACTTTCTTTGATATCTTTTGTCGATGAAGTTATTATCTTCAGTGAGTCCTTTCTAGAATTCATCGTCATTTCCTTCCTTCGATGGCTCTTTTATATCGATGAGACATCGCTGGGTCTCATCGATACCTTTTGAATTCGGATCAATATTAATCTTTTGGTGAAAACACTTCTTTTGGTGGGTCCTTTTTATGTTGTACTGATAGTATTATTTCCTCGAGAACTTTTCCCATCGATGAAGACCCTCTCTGCTTTCTTCGATATCTTTTGTCGATGAAGTTATTATCTTTGGTGAGTCCTTTCTGGAATTCATCAGCATTTCCTTCCTTCGATGGCTCTTTTGTATCAATGAGACATAATTGGGTCTCACCGATAATAATAATTTTTTTTTGATAAAAATTATCATCATCGGAATTACGACGAATACCAAGCTTTCAACCGACGATGTAATCAGCGGACATACAGCATCGGCATAGTCCATTGGATTGTCGTACTTCCGATGGGGATGGCATCATTAACAAATCTGATGCTGAGTTATCAACAGTTGATTTTGTTGGCACTCCGATGAAAATTCATCGCAAATCCGACAAACGACTGTTGGAAATCAGCTCTGAATGTACTAGTGGGATAAGGCAACAAGGTATTGCCATCAAAGACATCCACGATTTGGAATTTAGCACAACCTCATTAGAGTGGATTTTTGTGACATCGCACACCCCTCCCAACCCTATCAACAATACCTTTACCAACAAATTTCCCATTGAGTTGAAGGTGTACTTCATCTCCAATAGCAATAGTGTGCTTATCTTCATCGATACAGTCTTCCTCGTCTTGCATAGTTGGGTACATGAGTAACGTATCCATGTGCTAATGTAAATAACATTTTTGTATAGCTGGCCATCAACATAAATAAATCAATTCATTTCAATGCAATAGAAAAATACCGAAATAGGTGGATGACACACATTATCCCCTTCATCCCCATCGCGGTCTACAGTTGCAAAGTCACTATCGTTTCCTGTGCAACGTTTCTTCCGATCAAAATTTCCTTCTACATTAGTATGTTGCAAAAGAGTGCACATTCAAAAGGAGTATAACTACAAAATTAAACCATATGAAACCATATGAGGGAAAATTGGCTGCAAAACTACCCGTCAAGAACACAAAAATCCGAAAAACACTAAAGTTTTCAAAAATTAGAGATCCTTGATCAAGATGGGTAGGTTTAGCAGTGGCTTTTTTTTTAAATTTTTTTTGGGAAAGTGAATAACAAGAGATTTATAAATATGTTTGCAATTGGTTTATCTACGTAAAATTGTATGTATTACATGTTGATGTTTGCTTATTTCCTCCAACGTCTGTACCAAATTAGGAGACTACCCTGCATTCTTCTCATCTCTAGGTGCACTCAACTTTTCATTCATCATCTCCTTCTGCTGCTTCGTCCTAATGGACATCCAAGGTTTGCAGAATGTTTTTTCTGACCCACTACATACAGTGTTAGCTAGAGCTCTGGACAACTATGGGCTCACTCCACTAACTCTATCAACATCAGCCTAACATCACAGGGATGGAACAATCAACGTAGAAGCCTATGGAGTAAAAATAATAATATGCAATGCAAAAACATATATGAACAGACATTCACCTTTGATGACAAATATTTCACCTCAACTAAAGTCAGCTTTTTTTTCATAACAACCTTTGTCTTCTATTGCCTCCTGAATGAAGAAGGTGCATGGTCGTTGAGTCACACATTTGTTGCAGGCAATGCATACAATCCCATATTCACTTTAATATTGCCTCTGCTATTACAAACTATGTGTGTGAAAAAGTAAAAGAAGTATCTGCAAGTTGCAAGACACAACACTTCAATTAAGTCATTACATGTATTGTTAGACAGATATAAGCATGAATAATAAAACCATTACAAATCGACTAATTGTCTTCTAAAATATGTGAGTATAAAATTGCTCTCAGATTTGTATAAGCAATACCAATGACTAGACTACACCAAGATGAAGGATTTAATCTATATGAGAATGACATTAAGCTAAATGGATGCAAGATGGATGAAAGATTCAAGCAATATGAATTCAAGCAATATGGATTTAAGAAAATATGGTTAAAATAAATATGCAAAAAGCTAAACTAAGATGCAAATAATCTCAAAAGGAAAGCACAATATATTCAATGACTCTAGAGCAAAAAGTGTATAATAATAAATTTGGAGGGTGTTTTGAATGAGAGCTAAAGGCTGAATTTATAGAGAATCACAAGAGAGATCAAGAAAAAACAAAAATTAGGATTAATTGAAATAATTGAGAAATAATATTCAATTAACCTTGAGATAGATTCCAATTATAGTTTAATAGAAATGCATTCAAATTATAATTTTGAGTTGCATTGTTGATAGGAATTAATTAATTCCATGCACTCGTGATAAAAATAGGTAATTCCATGCGATTATTTGATTTATTCAAGAAAAGAGTCTTTTCAATGCAACTGAACTTCTTTTTTTCTCAAAATATTTGAGTTCCAATCTTAGAGAATGATTAATAATTCAATTAATTGCTTTTCTGATTTCAAGTTCTCAATTTAGAAGAAATAATATCTCAAGTTTGATTTCTCTCTCAATTCAATTCTTTTATTCTATTTTCAATTTAACTTTCTTTGTAATTAATTCCTCTTTTGTAATAAATTAATTCTTTTTTATGATTAAATGGAAAATTTATTAATTAATTAAATATGCTAGGAGATTTAATAAATTAAATAGGATAATTGATCAAAAATGATTTTCTAGGAATGATTTAATTAATTAAATAAATATTTGATTAATATTGAGTTATTGATTTTCCATGTGAGATTTGATGATTGAAGAATTAATTAATGTGCTCAAGATTGATTTAATTGCCTTTGGTTAGGACCTTGGTGACGTTGTCGAGATTAGGGACCCATGGTTTAGGTGACCATTTTTAGGGTATTACATTTGCCCCTCTTTGAATTAATGTACGAGCAGCGCGTTGGTTCAAAGAATAGTTGATGTCTAGGAGATACTAGTCCTGGATTTGATTGATCACAAACCAGATGAAAAGCAAGGTGTTTAGCTTGATTTGAAGTGATGAAGCTGAACAGAGTTGATTAAAGTGATACCGATCCTGAACTTGAGTGAACTAGGAATGATAGAGAGCAAAGATACCAAAATTGAACTTGATTGATCAAGAAGTGGATCTTACTGGTCTAGAACTTTATTGAACTAGACACAGCGAGCGAAGATAAAATCGATCTTTAACTTGATGGATCAAGAGATGATGAGTGAAGATAAACTGTCCATCTTGATTTGATGCGATGAAACCAAACACCTACTTAGATTGAGCGTGTGATCAAAGATACTCTTTAAACTTTTGATTGAGTTTGAATGAATAATCAGCTTGATGAAAAGTGATGAAATTGATTAACGTTAAGAGACTGATTTAGATGAAGACAATATCAGCTTGATATGAAGCGATGAAACTAATATTCCCCTAGCGATTGATTCGATTCAGATGATCGAGAGATCTCAACTTGATATGAAGCAATGAAGCTGAGATACCCTTTAGCAATAATAATTTGTTTGATTTTCTTTAGTTGAAAAGATTTTTTGCTCGACTTTTGATGAAGATTTGAAAATTTTCTCAACTTTCAAGATATGAGATCATAAGGTCATGAGTATGCCCCCTCGGGAGCGAAATTGAAAGATAGAAAGGGTACATGATTATAGGCATTTTTTCGCGATGATAATTATTTGAGCACAAAAATTGAGTCAGAGGAATATTTGAAGATTTGGTGATGATTGATGAGAAATTGAGCGCAAAGTTGATTTGTAGAACAAAATTGAGATTCAGTGTTGATTCATTAGAAAATGAGCTCAATTTGAAGAAAGAATTAGCATTTGATGAAAAAACGCTAAGTGGTCCACTTTGTACTGAAATTGACTATGAGAATGATCTTGGATTTCGATTTCGATCTTGAAAGTGGAATTAGGTAGGGAAAATTAGCGAAGGGTATAATTTTCATGTCCACCGGAGCAAGTTCAAAAACTAGGGTTTTGGCTATATAACAGGTAGAAGTGTCATTTTCAATTCATTTTAACCCTCCAAGTTTGAAAATTCAAAAAACCTTCTATAAAGAAAAATGGTGGTTCCCACATAGGAGCATCAGTTTGAGTGCCAAAGACGACATAATCAACCTCGAAACTATGAGCCAGCGGTAAGTGATTGATCTTAAGCTTGTTAATCATTTTAATTGTGAATATTTTGTTGAATTTTTTTCATTTTTCATGTTTAAAAAGTCAGGTCATGTCGTTTTGTCATGCGAGACAGGATCCTGTCTCGTACGACATACTGATTAAGTTTGTTTTATCATTTAAGTCTACTAGTTTTGTCATCCCAAACCTACCCTCTGTCGTACGAGAACTGTCAAAAGAGCCCATTTTGTTGTGCTACAACTAGTCTTGTGTTGTATCAGATTCTTTTGTCATCCTAGGCCTATTCCTAACTGAGTTGTTGCCTCTATGATGTTTTGGCGTTTGAAAAACAGTAAGCATTTTTGAAGGTGCAAAATTGAAATTCTGATTTTGTAGTTGATGTAGTTGGATTTGCATGATGTTTTTCTTCTCTTATAGGCTAATTTGAAATGTTTCCCGATGCGTCGTTGTTTGATTTTTCTAAGTTTGATTGCCTCATGTGCCATTCAGATGTGTATATCCACCTACGTTGAAATTAGTGTGCTAGTTACCTTATGTAGACCTGGCACATATTGATTTGTGTGGATTGACTCATCTTCTTGAGTTGCCTGATATCCTTGTGAATCACGGTATGCTCACTGCATTATTTGAGAGGTTCCATTCGGAGCATAATATGTTTCACTTGCTAGTTGTGGAGATGACTATCACTCCTGAGGACATATACAGGATCCTTTGTATCTCGTTTGCTAGGGATAAGGTAGATTATGATGTAGCATAGTGTCCTAGGCTACTAGCTGTGAGACAGGTATTTAAGGATGCAGATATTCTGACATGTTCTATCAGTTGGAACGTGATGATGACCACGAACAGTGAGGACATTCCACTGGCTTGCATCTTGGCAGGTTTCAATGGTTGTGTTCTTATGCTAGATAGGGGACAACACAAGTTTTTATGTAGATGGGGCAGGATGTTGGCAAGACTTGTGGAGAACCCCCAGAGGTTAGGCTGGGGTTCATGTATATTGGCACACATGTATCGTGAGATGCATGAGATTGTGTATAGGGAGGGGAAGAGTATGGCTGCAAGAGTTTTGATTTTGCAGATATGGGTCTGGGATCACCTCCTAGTTTGCAGACTAATTGTGGATGATGCCAAAGATCCACAACAACCTATCATTTACAGATATTCTGGATACATTATGCAGTCCCATATGGGAAAGATAGACTATTGGAGATGATAGATGGACGACTTGATAGTTGTGATACGAATACCTTACAGGGGTCTTGAGCCTTGGGATGACTGGAGAGCTATGCGTAGAGACCTATTCATGACCTGACCTCTCATTGTAGATCATAGACAGTTATCGAGTGCTTCATTGTATCTCACGTGATGAAGCAGTATGGTAGGCCTTAGGGGATCTCGTAGGAGTTTACTACATACACGCATTATGCCAATGAGGAGAGGCGGGGATGGGTGCCGAGGTTGTCATAATCCTTAGGCATGCAGGAGCTGGCTGGGTTAGAGCGATTGAGATGGGATTACATGGAAGATATTGCAGATGTGGGGTATTGCTGAAGTATAGGGATTGGTTCAAGCAACACCCTTTCCCGAGATTTTTTGATCCAACAAAGCAGGCACCTCTGATAGAGGATGTTGAGGATGATGCCCTTGTTCAGGGACAGAGACAAGGACACAGGCAAGGACAAAGAATCAAGGCTCTGAGGTGGATGGGTGGCGATCCTAGCACTAGCAGCAGTAGGGTGCCAGTTAGAGGTAGGCAGCAGAGAGGAGAGGGTGGATCCCTAGGGGCTATTGGTGTGAGGCTGAGTGGAGCTAGGGTACTAGAGGGTGGAGGTGAGGAGGAGTGAGTAGCTCCCAGATATGTGAGATAGAGGAGAGATGAGCAGGGGGGAGCTGGAGGTGGAGATGGAGGCGAAGGACCTGTGAGGGAGCGGGGAGTAGCTGATGCAGCGTAATCAATGAGAGCATGTTTGGTAGGTCTGTAGTCATAGTTGAAAGTGGCACAAACTCAACTGGCGGATCAAGATCGTCAACTAGCAGAGATGAGAGCAGAGTGAGACTCTTTGTGGCAGGAGGTACTCTATCAGACGATTTGGGCAGCCTACTATGTTGTAGCATATAGTGTAGTGGTTCCAGTAGCACAGTAGGTTGTACCCTATTCGTAGTATATGGCTTGATCTGAGGGAGCTCATGCACCTAGGCAGGATCTAAGTTGGTAGGTTCCACCTCCTCCACCTCCTGATGATGAGGGAGAGGCAGAGAGCTAGATCATTTTGTGTAGCTCTTAGATTTTTTGTAGACACACCCATTTTTTTGTAGCCCATACAATTCTTGCTCCAATGGGAGTTTGTATATGATAGTTGACATTATTTTGTACCCCGAGATATTGATGATTATATATATGAGATCTTGATTTGACTTCAGTGTACTTGTTTTGATCAATTATGAGATGTCTTTTTATATGTTTTATTCTATATGTATGCATATCTTTTTCAGTATGGATGTATGTAAATGCAAATGAATATGGATGTCTATTTTTTGTTTCTTTTCATATGCAAATAAATAATGAAAATGAGTAATCAGTAATGTGATTTTTTTTTATGCAATAATATGAATGTAATACTTATGTATGTAGGTAACATCTGAATACACAAGTACTTGATCATAGAAGTGATGAAAAAGAGACCACTTATCTAAGAAATGATGATGCTTCCAACTCTCATTCAGAGGATAAAGAGATCATTACCATATCGAAATCACTCTAAATTCACAAAATGCAGAATGAAATGCAAAATGAGATGCAACCTAAACCTAGTCACTGGATTTGAAATGCTTAAGTTTCATCACTGAGCATCATAGTAGGAAGATTAGAGTTCCTTTCTTTTCATGTGCAATATTAATTATCTTGTTTGCAATGACCCTCTTTTTCGTTCATATCCTTAGAGAGATTTTACAGGGACCTAGATTGAATGATAAAGAAACTCCCTCAAAACAGATAAAGAAATGATGTGAACCTCCCTATAGCATACAAATAAGTGGAGTTGAGGTATGTGTGGTGATTTCAACTTGATGTGAAGGCTCTTATAACAAACACCCAACCTATTAGATGTTTCCAGATCATCGAAATCATTCCTACAAGCAAAAAAACAAAGAAAATATTATGCCCCTAATCCTTGCTCCTCTTAGTCAAGATAGACTTCCTCGAGTTACTTAGAGGGATAATAATCAAAAACCAATATAAAAGACAACACACAAAGAAAATTTCATGCATAGCTCAAAATGTTTAGTGATTGTTTTTCGTTATGTTGTTTTTCTTGTGTACTTAGTGATAAAACTCTTCAGTAGTCAGGAGACAGGTGACTAACTCGGAGTGTACTTCCAGGTTTCACTGACGTAAAGATGACTTGATAGATACTGCATAGGACATGTAATGTGCTCTGTCGATTATCCTAAGACTAGGACATTAATCAGTTTCCAGCCATGAGGGTTCCAACGAACCAGGATGTCACAAAAGTGGTTGAAAAATATGTACAAGCGAAAGCAAAGATTAATGAAAGAGGAAATGCCAACGTTGCATTGATAGATGGAGCGCTTGTGTACAAGAGGCGCCTGTTCGCCAGGTTTTCACTTGCTTGGCAAAGATTTTTTTTTACCAAGGTTCCTGTTTAAAAGGTTTTCACTAGGGCATTTTCTCTCTTTTTCTTTTTTTTTTCTTTTTTTCTTTTTTTTATTTTTTTTCTTTTTTCTTTTTTTTTTTTTATATTTTTTTAATTTTTTTTCAAGACATTTTATGATCTTTATTATTTTTTTTAAAGATATTTTTCAGCTATATAGGTTGTTGGAGCAGAGAATTATAAGTAAATAATTTCTTCAAGTGGATGGTGTTAATTGGTTCACGGAGTTGTTCTCCTTCCGATGTTGAGAGTTGATAGTTACCAGAGTCGAAGACTACAGTAACGATGTAGGGACCGAGCAAGTTGGGTTCAAACTTCCCTTTCTTGTCTCAAAACTATTGATTTTAGGATTTTCTCTCAAAACTAGGTCACCAACCTGAAATTCTCGTTGTCCAATCTTCTTGATATATCCTCTGGACATTCTCTTTTGATACACTCTCAGATGATCAAATGCCATTTGCCGACGTTCATCCAACAATTTGAGTTCTTGCAATCTAGATATTCTATAGTCTTCATCAATAATAAGACCTTGCAAAGAAACTCTTAGAGATGGTGTTTCTACTTCAATAAGTAATACTACTTCTGACCCATACACGAAAGAAAAAGTTGTAGCCCCAATAGGTGTTCTGATACTTGTTCTATAAGCCCATAACGTAGGATTGAGCTGCAGATGCCAATCCTTCCTAGATTTGTTCACTGTTCTATGTAAGATAGTCAATAGGTTTTTGTTAGATGCCTCAACTTGTCCATTACATTGAGAGTAATATACTGATGACGAGTGTTGTTTAATTTTGAATTTCTCATAGAGCTCATCTAGATCTTTATTCTTGAATTGTCCTTCATTGTCAATCAGGATGGATGAAGGTATCCCATACCTGTAGATGATGTGATTTAGGATGAACATAGCTACTTGTTTACCAATTGCTTTGATGAGCAGAACCACTTCTACCCACTTAGTGAAATACTCAGTGGTAGTTATGATAAACTTGTGTCTATGAGATGATGCAGGATATATCTGACCAATGAGATCAAAGGCCCATTGCTGAAAACGCCAATGTGTAATGAAGGGTATGAGATCCCTTGTTGGAGCATGTATGAGATTCCCATATAGCTGGCACTTATCACAAATTTTAGAAAACTTTATAGCATCCTTCTCCATGTTTGGCTAGTAGTAGCCAGCTTGTAGTAGTTTTCGAGCTAAAGTAAGATGATTTGAATGAGATCCAAAAATACCTTCATGGACTTCTGATAATGCACATTTAGACTCTTTAATTTCTAGACACCTAAGAAATGTACCATCCAAACCCTGCCTAAACAAATTGTTAGCGATAATGACGTACCGTGAAGCATTTTGGGTTAGGTCCCTTTTCTCATTACGGGTAATATTTTCTTGTATAATTTGGTCACCTAGATAAGAGTAAATGTGGCTGTAGCGGGATTAGTCATGTCTGATAATGGAAAAGACTATCTAGGACTCAAGAGAATTATAGGCAGGGTAATGTAACTCTTCCACCAAGAATTCAAAGCAAAAATTAGTTTCTTGTAACTCAGGTATAGATGCCAAGGTGGCCATAGCATCTGCTGCTCTGTTTGTTGATCTGGGAATCTACTGGAATGATACAAAAGTAAAATACTTCTTGAGATCATCAACCATTCTCTTAAAAGGTATTGTTTTCTTATCTCAAGTCTGATATGTATCATTGATTTGATTGATGATTAGTTGAGAGTCTCCATAGATGTGTAATTTCAGAACCTTCCATTCGATAGCCAGCTTGATCCCATTTACCAGAGCTTCATACTCTGCAATGGTGTTTGTGCAAGGGAAAAGAATCTTATAAGCCTTCAAGATTTAATACTTTTGAGGATTAATAAATAGTATTCCAGCATCGGAACCATTTTGAGTGAAAGACCCATCAAAGAACATCTTACATGATTGTTGAGTAAGATACATTATTGATTCATCTGGAAACTCTATATGCAACAGTTGAGTGTCTTCAAGAGGATCTTCAGTAAGTTGATTACGTATCCCTTGATGGCTTTGTATTCCACATATTCAATATCAAACTTTGTAAGAACCATGACCCATTTAGCCAATCTTCCAGTAAGTGTTGCTTTGTTAAGAAGATATTTAAGTAGATCAATCTTAGCTACTAGCTTGATGGAATGTGCTAACATGTAATGTCTCAATTTTTGTGATGCAAAGACCAATGCCAAACATTGTTTTTCTATTATAGTGTAGTTCATTTCATAAGACACCAATGTTCTACTAATGTAATATATAGCTCTCTCTTTTTTATTTTCATCTTGTTGCACCAAAAGTGCCCCCAATAATGAATCAATAGCTGATATGTATAAGATCAATGGTTTACCCTAAATTGGTGGCATCAATATTGGTGGATTGGACATGTATTCTTTGATTTTTTGAAGTTGTTGTTCACATTATTGATCCCATTTGTATATTACTCCTTTCCTCAATACTTTTGGGAAAGGTTGAGCTTTGTCTTCCAGCTAATAAATAAAACATCTGATTGATTGGAGACGTCCCTGTAAACTTATCATTTGACTGATGTTCTTCAGAGGCAGAATCTCCATTATATCTTAGACCTTCTTAGGTTCAATCTCTATTCCCTTCTTTGAAATGATGTAGCCAAGTAATTTCCCTGATGTTACCCCGAATGCACACTTTTTTAGATTTAGCCAGAGTTTGAAATTTTCCATTTTGTCTAGTATAAGGCCTAGCTCTTGAATATGCATGGATCTCTTCAGATTCCACACTAAAGTGTCATCAACATAGTCTTCCATATTATTATGCATTATATCATGAAAGATAGTTGTTACTGCTCTTTGGTAAGTTGCTCTTGCATTCTTTAACCCTAATGGCATGACATTCCAGCAAAAGGTTCCCCATGCATAGGTGAAAGATGTCTTTTCTTGATCCCCAGGATTTATTTTGATCTGATTATAACTGGAGAATCCATCCATTAGTGAGTACATCTCATACCCAACAGTCATATCAACTATCATATCAATGTTTGGAAATGGAAAGTCGTCCTTGAGATAAGCTTTGTTGAGATCTCTGAAGTCTGTGCAAACCCTAATAAATTTCTCTCCTTTGACACAGGTACTATGTTTGAAATCGATTCAACATAGTCTATAGCTCTGATAAATCAAGCTTTTAGCAGTTTTTCTAGCTTAGCCTTGACTAGCAGTGCCACATGAGGGTGCATCTTACATAGTTTTTTCTTGACTGGTTTAACTCTTGGTGTGATAGAAAGATGGTGCATGATAAGATCAGGATCTAGGCCTGGCATATCAGAGTACATCCATGCAAAATTGATCTTCTTTTTTGAAAAGAGATGAGTGAAATCTTTCAATTCTTTTGCTGATAGTGATTGAGCTAAGTAAATGATGTGTCATGTCTCTTGAATCCCAATGTTCACTAGCTGAGTTGGTTCAATCAATATAGAAGACCTTTCTTGGAAATGACTTGGTAGTATATCAAGTATCTCACCTTCAGGCACCTCAGAGAGGTTTTCACCCTTAGGTATGTCCTTTATTTTCTCTTTTTTAGATATTGACACCGCCACAATGTGGTTTTCACCATCAGATCTTTTATTTTTATTTTGATGATTTTTGCGACTAAGATACTTGATATCTATTTCAATCATGTTTTCACTTCATTTGCTGGTGGAAGAGTCCATGGGTTCAACTACATTGAGGTAATAGGCTAACGTGTAGTCATTGGTAAAAGTAGGTACATTCATGGGTTGGCCTTGTAGACTATAGTCAATTAATTCAGCATGTACCAAGGATAGAGTGTGGATAGGTTAGAGGAAGTTCACGGTATTGTCATCACAACTGCAAATTGAAAAGTCAATTTCTAGAAGACTACCTTGCATAAATGTCTCAAGACCAGGAAGAGTCAGAATAGATTATTAAAGTGCACATTAATATTTAGTTGACCTAATCCAATAGACCTACTTGATGCTGAGTAGATATTGTCATAAATAGGATTGTTGTCAAAGTCATCAGAGTCATTGGATGATGTTTTTGAGTCTTCTTCAAGTGATTGATTGAATGTATGTATGGTGTCAACACCTACATCTTTAATGTTTCAAGTTCCTTCAAGATTTTTCTCATTTATCACTTGTATCTAGCATACCTGTTGACATAACCTTGATGGTTCTGTGAGTCCCTATCGTCTACTCCATTCAACTTCCACTGGACTAATGACTGGTTCTGCTGCTATAGCTTCCAATTCTTCTTGTGTAGCCCCATACCTGATTTGTTCTATCTTATTAGAGGAGTATATAATAGATGAAAATTTTTCTGGTATTCTTCCTTCAGTCTTCTTCTCTTTTTAGTCTAATTTCTTGTATCTCCTTTTCTATCTTTAAGCACATCACCTCTTGAGTGTCATCTATGATATCACTCGGTTCTTCTGGAGTTTCTGTAAGGGATGTATCAGAGAGGCGGTCTGGACCCTATTCATACTTGTTTGAGTCAGTTTTTGAATCTTCTACTTGTTGCCTACCAGTGTATGTGACTAGAACTTTTAGGGGTGCAAACAATTCTCTAATTCTTTCTACCTCCTCTCTCATATCTTCGAGAACTTCAACTCTTTGTATTATTGTAGCTGACACCATCATAACTTGAGTATTGACTGTTTCTTCTCTCTTGATTGGTAGTTCCTCTTTTTCTTTTCCACACTCTACTTGATTTAGTTGAGCGTCGACTTCCTATGATGTTGAAGGTGATATCCTTACTTCCACTTAGACTTAGAAGCATATTTTTGTTCTAATGTCTTTTTTGGATTGTACCCCAGTCCAGCCTTATCATTTGTAGATTTTGTTTGCAGCTAAATCGGTTCAATAATACCCTCTTGATGTTTGACCAGGGGACCAATACCTGAATATCCCATGCGTTGGATCATTTTGTATCCAGGACCATATTGGGTTGGGGAAATCTCACAATATCGTACTTCCTCGTTTTGACTATCTTCTTTGAAAATCCACTTAAGAACAACATCCTCTTCTATTTCATCTACTAGGGAAGTAGAAGACTATACAAAAATACCATCATATATGATATTCGAAGTTACAGACTATGTTCTCATAGCCTCTAATGGTTTTCCCAACTATTTTTGTGATGAAGGGAGAGAGACTAATGAAAGTACTGGTTCTATCTTATAGCCATCCATGCCGATATTTGTAATCTTCAATTTCTTTTCTAAGTCCTTCATCAGATCTTCTAGACTTTTATTTGTAGAGGCTACCCTATTAGGAGGAACAAAGGTATTAGCACCTTTTGTCAATGCATTATAGGGGAGATTTGTATCAGTAGGAATACTAACTTCAACTCTGTTATAAGGGAATTTTAAGCATTGATGAATCCATGGCCTGCCTAGTAAGATATTGTATGACAACAAAAGATCAAGTACTTGGAAAATGACATCTCTTTCTATAGGTCCCACACTGATTGGTAATAATATCAGACCTTTAGAGGTTCTTTCTTCTTCATCATAGGCTTTAATTGTTATTTTCTTGGTCGGATCCATGATATTTTAAGAAAATCCTAGTTTTATAAGTAGACTGTAAGTATAGATATTCAACATCATGCCTCCATCTATTAAAACATGTTTAACTTTGTGTTTATGGATCATGGCTTCAATATGCAATGGCTGGTTATGTGGATGATTTAGCAAGTTGTCATCTTCTTCAGTGAAGGTCAGATAGTGAGGTGAAGTTAGATGACCCACCATAGACTCAAACCGATCAATATCTAAATCTTTTGGAACATTAGTTGTGAGCAATGCTTTATCCAGGATCTCTTTATGAGTAGAAGATATTTTGAGTAATTCAAAGATGGAGATTTGAGCATTTGTCCTTTTCAACTATTCAACAACGCTATATCTAAAGGATGATGATGAAGTTAGCTATTTAAATTTGTCAAGTGTTGATTCTTTTTGTTTGTTTGACAAGGTTGGTAGGTTTGATGTTGTTTGAGAAGGAGTTGCAGAAATAGCTCCTTAGAGAGTGACTTTATTTTGAGAACGAGTCATAGCCTTTCCATATCGTGATTCATGTTGTTCATCTTTGATTATAATCATATTGCAATATTCAGGTTGGGAAGACTCAATCATGTTGATCACGTTGTCATTGCTGGTATAAGTGTAATTTACTTTGGCACCTCCTTTTGTTTTTGAGGAATCACCTTGTTCATAAATAGGTAAAGGATCTTTAAATTCTTTGTGATCAACATTTGTTGGGTGATTCCGGCAACAATTTTACCAGTGTCTATGAGATCTTGAATCTCATGCTTGAGCTTCATGTAGTTGTTTGTGTTATGACATTTATTCCAATGGTAGTCACAATATTCATTTTCTCTCCACCATTTTTGTTTGACTTCCGGATCATATGGCCTAGAATTATCTGGTAACGTTATCAGGTTGTTTCCTAATAAATTTTTTAAAGTGAATTCATATGATTCTTCCATGGGAGTGAGTTCGCATCTAGGTTTCGAAAGCCAAGGTTTCTCTTTAAACCACTCTTTTACTTTCTTCGGAGGATTTTTTGTTACGGTTTCAGCTACTTTGAGTGCTTGCATGCCACTAGCCAAGTTAAATATCATGGGCTTTGAGTTGGTTTTAACAGTATCTACCACTCCATCATTAACAACATTCTTGTTGTTGTCTTTGCCATATTTCCAATACTTGTTCTTTTCTTTAGAGCTAGATCCTGGTTGTGTTTCTTTCCAAGGTGAGATATCTCCTTTCTTCATAAGCACATCTTCCCTTCAGATAACATTATCTACCATTTTGTTGAATGATGGGTGCACTTGCATTTGGATACTATATTTCAATTCAGGGATCAAATTGTTGATGAATATTATCCATTTTCTCAGAATCTGGAATAGGCCATGAATATCTAGAGAAAAACTTTCTCCAACGTTGGAGGAAAGTGAGAAAAGGGTCCCCTGTTTTTTGTTTGGTATTGTAAAGATAAATCATAGTAATGGGGTGTTGAATGTTATAGATGTATTGTTGTAAAAACAGTTGGTTTAACTCTTCAAAAGTTTTTATTCCCTTAGGTAGACTTGAGAACCATTCCATAGCTTGCCCTCCCAAACTTTTCAGGAAAAGGCGCATGAGATACATTTGGTTGTGCATGAAATCCATACATAAAGCACAAAATTCTATGATATGGTCTTGGGGATCTGAGTTACCATCATATTTGTCAAATTTTGGGATCTCAACTCATGAAGGAAATGGAGGCATGTATAGGTTTTTGTAAAATGGAAATGGGCATATTGTCTCAAGAGAATATTGTTTTGGGGATTTATCCTTGTTTTTCAGTTCTGTGATCTCAGTCCATAAGGCTTGTAATTGTCTGTGTACCATTATTATAGGTGATTCTTCCTTTTTAGTGATGGGAGTTTGAACATCATAATCTGTAGGAAGTTTAGTGCCTTGTTTTTCTAGTTCTAGAAAATAGTCTTCTTTTTCTCTAGCCATGATAACCTTCATCATTTTTTGGAAATCTTTATTTTTTTTACATCTATAAATATCTTTTTCTGGAGGTTCAGAGTCTTCAGATTCACTTGATGAGGAATCATTGTTGGTTTCATGAATACTGAGGTTATATTCATTATTTTGTTCTATTCTAGATATAGTGAAGGATAAAGGTTGATCAAAAACTGGCATCTCTGATGATCAAGGTTTATCTGTGAGTGGGTCCTCTACGTAAAATGGGTTATCTTGATATGAAAAGGATTCCCCTTTGCCTTTGGAATCTTTCTTATGAGAACATCTGGTTTGAATAGGCATTTTTATTGACTGATGTGACCTAAAGTTGTTTGTGATGCAGAAGTCAAGATCAAATTTAGAGCTAGTTTCGGTTAATGTATTGATTGAGAGAAGCAACTAAGATTTAGTCTGGTTTCAAGAAAGATCTATCTTGTGTAAGACGTTTCTCTAATTTGATTCAAGAGAAGTGACTAAGATTGATTCTGGTGTCAGGAACGATCTATCCTGTATAAGATGTTATCTAAGTGACTTAAGTTTGATAAGTAGTTGATTGAACTAGCTGAAAGATGATCGACAAAATCATGCAACAAAAATGGAAGAGGTACACTGTTTTGATATGTTTATGCTCAGGATAATGATAACTAGTTTTATGCTCGTTGTAGACTATTTTAGGCAAGTTTGACTGTTATAGATTGACAAAATCAAAGATTCCTATGACAGGTTTTACAGAACCAGATGACAGTTTAAAAGATTTATGATGACAACAATAATGTTTCGTACGAGTTGCTGCCTAGTACCGTATGACAGATGAGTATGTCTAGAATGATAGACTAATTAGTGAAAAGGTTTATCATATGACATAGGATTCAAGCTAAAACGATAATTCTCAGAACCAGATGATAGACAATCAGGGCTCGTACGACATAGGATATGAAACAGGATGATAAATCAGAAGACTCGTAGGACTGTTTACTCAACAAAGACAAAATTCTGAGTTTTCAATGACTGAATATGACCAGTTTAGAGATGGACTGAGTTTTTGACTAATTGAGGATGACCAGTTTTGACACAGATAGATTTTTGATTAGGATAGACTAGTTTTGACACGAACAAAGTTTTGATCACTGAGTTGTTTCTTGTTTTCTCAAGTATTTGGTATTCCAGTTTTAGTTTCAGGGATGAAAACCTCGAAAACACATAATATGAATAATAACTCCAATCAGAGCATGCAAACCCTATGGAAATTGATGAGAGAAGAAAACCTTTGCTTGTAGACTTAGGTACACACCCAATAGCTAATCAGAATAAGGTCGCTGAGTCTCACGCAATGGATTATCAATATCGCATTGGCCAACTCCAAAAACTAATGGGAGCACGAAATGACAAGTATCTTGGGAGAGTTACTATCTCTCTTGCACAAATATTATCCCTCTTTTGGAGGTGAACCGGGTAGCTTCTAATCTTAATTGAAACTAGTAAGGGATCCATTCAATCCGTCGAGGTATAAACTCAATTAAGAGGTCTCTTAGCCTTGAAAACTAAGGTTTAATATACCCAAAGGTACTGAGGAGAGCTATTCCCGAGCACTGTCATTGACTCAATTTTCATCAAATCACGTTTGTTTTATAGTGGGTTGGAGTACTTGGTGTTTATCCATTGCCACTTGGGTCGTTCCCCTCTCACTGACCGTAATGGCTATAGAGTTATTAGCTCCTCGAGAGGGAAGACCCACTAAAGATATACAAGTCTCAAACTTAAAGAAAACACCTTAAGGGTTTGGATTTCTGATTGTTTATAAAGACAAGAGCATACTCTCCTACCTCTCAGAATTTTTCTTAAAATACAAAATACATATTTTTTCTTTAAGTAGATAGTAATTTAGGTGCGTAAAAATGAATTTAAAGAATACACGATGTTTGGTCGATTCTCCTCAGGCAACCTGCAAAGACAACAAATCACTAGTCATATTGTCTTTGTGCGACAAGCATATTCTTCGACAAGTGTTCTACAAAAAACTGATTAGGCTATGAAAATTCTATAGATAAACAGATAACCAGCCAGGGTCAACGTTAGTGTAATAAAAAATTGAATAGAAAACCTGGAGAATGAAACTTTCTTTTTAACCAAAAGAATACAAAATCGTACGACAATTCTCACCTAGTCGTTCTATAAATCGTACCAAATCGTACGACAGTTGCAATTTGTCATTTTGGCATATAGGAAATCTTGTACGATATTACCCAGAAACTATACGGAAAAAATCTGAAAAGTAAAAAATCTGAAAAAAATAAAAAATAAAAAGTTAGTCTTGGAGGCCGAAAAAAAAGTAGCCTTCTGCCCCACGGTGGGCACCAGAAATGTGTGTGTGAAAAAGTGAAATAAGTATCTACAAGATGCAAGACAAAACACTTCAATTAAGTCATTACATGTATGGTTAGACATATATAAGAATGAATAATAAAACCATTACAAATCGACTAATTGCCTTCTAAAAGATGTGAGTATAAGATTGCTCTCAGATTTGTATAAGCAATACCAGTGACTAGACTAAACCAAGATGAAGGATTTAATCTATATGAGCATGAGATTAAGCTAAATGGGTGCAAGATCGATGAAAGATTCAAGCAATATGAATTCAAGCAATATGGATTGAAGCAAATATGGATAAAATAAATATGCAAAAAGCTAAACTAAGATGCAAATAATCTCAAAAAGAAAGAACAATATATTCAATGACTCTAGATAAAAAAGTGTATAATAATAAATCTCCTGGGTGCTTTGAATGAGAGCTGAAGGCTGAATTTAGAGAGAATTGCAAGAGAGATCAAGAAAAAGCACAATTTAGGATTAATTGAAATAATTGAGAAATTAGATTTAGTTAACCTTGAGATAGATTCCAATTATAGTTTAATTAAAATGCATTCAGATTATAAGTTTGAGTTGCATTGGTGATAGGAATTAGTTAATTCCATGCACTTGTGATAAAAATAGGTAATTCCATGTGATTATTTGATTTATTCAAGAAAAGAGTCTTTTCAATGCAACTGAACTTCTTTTTTTCTCAAAAGCTTTGAGTTCCAATCTTAGAGAATGATTAATAATTCAATTAATTTCTTTTCTGATTTAAAGTTCTCAATTTAGAAGAAATAATATCTCAAGTTTGATTTCTCTCTCAACTCAATTCTTTTATTCTATTTTCAATTTAACTCTTTCTTTGTAATTAATTCCTCTTTTGTAATAAATTAATTCATTTTTTATGATTAAATGGCAAATTTATTAATTAATTAAATATGCTAGGATATTTAATAAATTAAATAGGATAATTGATCAAAAATGATTTTCTTGGAATGATTTAATTAGTTAAATAAATATTTAATTAATATTGAGTTGTTGATTTGCCATGTGACATTTGATGATTGAAGAATTAATTAATGTGCTCAAGATTGATTTAATTGCCTTTTGTTAGGACCTTGGTGATGTTGTCGAGATTAGGGGCCCATGGTTTAGGAGTCTATTTTTAGGGTATTACACAAACCACCTGCCCAATAGCCTAGGATACTTCAATTATGCGTACTTTGGAAAATTACATCCATTCTAATGAAGTATAAAATAAAACAATCACTAGGAATTACATCTCTTCCAAGTTTCTTTCTTTCCATTAACTGTAAAACCTTCTTCAATCTCTCCTCCCTTAATGGATTGCTATTGTACACCAGCATTGCTTCATTTATCTCTTCCTTCCCTTCGACGGGAAGCTCATCAAATTACTAGTACATTAGGGTCAAGATTTTGACGGCAAATCGTCAGAATTCCGACCAAATTTCGTCGCACTACTGACAAAAAAAGCCGTCGAAAACTTTGTGTCAGAAGTTTCGACTATCCTTGTGGTCATTGCAATTCTGACATCACCTCCAACCTTTTCGACACCACCATGGATGCTCATACCCCGAAAGAATACCGTCGTGATCTCAGCCTATCATTGGAATTCCAACAGAGGAGTGTCGTTGGATGCATAGCATCCTTGTCGGGCGTTTCATTAGTTGTTGAAATTCCGACGGCGAGAGATGATGTGGGTCAAATGGCTTTGTTGTCTTTGAATGAAAGCATTGAACGAGATCTATTTTTAAAAATTGCATTAAACATTTTAATTTATTTGATTCAGTGTTATTTGCAAAAAATGATTATCAATGACGTTTCCTTTCTCCAAGAATTGTCTAGGATCTATCTATCAGATAATATGTAACATCAAATGACTAAATTTTTTCTTTACAAATGCTTATTTAATTTAATTATTATTTGAGTGTGAATTAAAATTTATATCTGTATGGAAGAAGAACATACAAGTTGAAGAGTCATGTGCAAGCAAATTTCCTAAAAGAAAGCAAGCAGGCATTATCTTGAGTGACATGGAAACAAGCTCATCAGCTGCCTAGAAGAGAGCAATTGTGGAATGGCAGAGGAAAGTGTTTAAGGGTGATAAATAGATAGATAGTATGCAATACAAACAAACAATATCTGGAGTGTCTGATGTGACGTCTCTAATTTATGTACGGAGGGACTAACTGGTTTTGGAGTTCCTGCGAAACCTATTGGGCCACGCTTGGAGGAAATCAATGTGTTCATGCAAGGAGCACCTTTTTTCTATTATGAGAATGATACTTTTGCATCGAGGGATATTTGGAAGTCAATATCCAAAAATTTCTATAGTGTGGAACAAGAGTTGGCGGACTCGAAGTATAATTGTCAGCTTTCAGAAGACCAAGAGGTTATGTACACAATCTCCCAATAGAAGAGCGATTTCAGGAATTACCTCTCCCCCCCATGACTATTCAGGAAGAACTTCCTCAAACAGAGGACTATTGACCTCCATGGGATCAAATAAAAAAATTGAAGCATAGATTCTAGACGATGTGGTGGTGTCCTTCATGAAGAACTCTACACTATAATTGAAAATTCATGAGGGAAACTGCAAGATAGTGAAGAGAAATAAAATCTTGAAAAGTGGCAAGAATGGATCTTGGTTTGGGTGGGGCCAAGTCAGGTGGCTCCTCTAGAGGTTGACGAGATAGAAATCATATTAGGATTTGAAACAGATCACACTCGTGGAACTTCATGTGCGAGTGATCGATTGTGGTGTTTGGGTAATGCATTCCAAATAGATACAGTTGCATTCGAAATGGGTAATGTCTTGATTAAAGACTTTTATCCTAATGGAATGCAACTGTATCTATTTGGAATGCATTACCCAAACACCATAATCGATCACTCGCACACGAAGTTCCATGAGTGTGATCTTTTTCAAATCCTAATATGATTTCTTTCTCATCAACCTCTAGAGGAGCCACCTGACTTGGCCCCACACAAACCAAGATCCATTCTTCCCACTTTTCAAGATTGTATTTCTCTTCACTATCTTGCAGTTTCCCTCGTGAATTTTCAATTATAGTGCAGAGTTCTTCACGAAGGACACCACCACATTGTCTAGAGTTTATGCTTCAATTTTTTTCTTTGATCCCATGGAGGCCAATAGTCCTTTGTCTGAGGAAGTGCTTCCTGAATAGTCATGGGGGGGAGAGGTAATTCTTGAAATCACTCTTCTATTGGAAGATTGTGGACATAAATTAGAGACATCACATCAGACACTCCAGATATTGTTTGTTTGTATTGCATACTATCTATCTATTTATCATCCTTAAACACTTTCCTCTGCCATTCTACAATTGCTCTCTTCTAAGCAGCTGATGAGCTTGTTTCCATGTCATTCAAGATAATGCTTGCTTGCTTTCTTTTAGGAAACTTGCTTGCACATGACTCTTCAACTTGTATGTTCTGCTTCCGTACAGATATAAATTTTAATTCACGCTCAGATAATAATTAAATAAAATAAGCATTTGTAATGAAAAGATTTAGTCATTCGATGTTACATATTATCTGATGGAAAGATCCTAGACAATTCTTGGAGAAAGGAAACATCATTGATAATCATTTTTTGCAAATAACACTGAATCAAATAAATTAAAAATGTTTCATGTAATTTTTAAAAGTAGAACTCATTCAATGCTTTCATGCATCGACGGCAAAGTCATCTGACCCACACCATTATGCATAATAGAACAAATCAATATAATAGGCTATTATAAAGAATATATACAAAAATATGAAAGAACATTAAATTACCATTACAAACCCATAAACCATTAGATAGTGAAAATAGATATAAATTTGTAAATGTCTCCCTATAAACACCACAACCATAACCAAAACAAAAAAATTCTTACCCGCAAAAACTTAGCTGGTGAGTTGCATGTCTACAACATCTCTCAGATGATCAAACCATTTCTTAATTTTGTTCTTTTGGTTAGTCAATGGATTTAGTTGCATGTTCAAGTTTTCTATTTGAAGCCTTCTATTTCCCTATATTTGAGACATAATAAAATTCTTGTGAGTAGGAAATTGATTCAGGAGTTACGTGTGAAGAATTTGGCAAAGTAAATGATGACAATCAAACTCAAATTTTATCTGTCTTGATTAAAGACTTTTATCCTGATGGCATTAAATTAAAGTTTTTTCTCTATTTTTTGGTGATCTCTGGAGTAGAGGTTGCTTTGCATCGACCTGGGATACATTTAACTTGTGTTGTATCTGTGGAAATATGTATCCTAGGATGATGCAATGCAACCTCTACTCCACCAATACGAGATAGAAGAGAAAGTACTTTAATTTAAAGCCATCATGATAAAATGCTTTCAAGACATATATTAGGTATAAAAGGAAGCCTACCTTGTCATTTGAAGGGGTTTACCTACAATTCAAGTGATCTCTTAATTATAAAATCAATTTAATTCCAAGTGAACATGCGATCAAGCATTCATCAAGAATTGAAGGAGAAATCAAGTTAATAAAGATATTTAATAAAGATATCATCTTTTAAATTAAGAAATGGGCAGGAGATTAAGAATACAAACCTTCCATATTGCACACTTCAAGCTATATTAAAATCAGTTTAAAGTGTATTCATTTAGGGACCTTTCATAAAATATTCTCAACTTACATATCATAAAAGGATCTGCACCACCAATACTAGATAGAAGAGAAAGTACTTTAATTTAGAAACTTCCAACCAAATGTGATTAGTGAGTATAGATATTGTAGTGCAACTGCCTAGGTACACATACATGCAAAATATGTAAGCTTAGATAAGGCACATGAACTATTTGACATAATGCCTCAAAGATCACCCAATATCCAATGACGGTTGGGAGAAAGAAAACATCAATATTTTGATAATCTTAAATATTTCTTTATTCATCACTATAAATCTATTATGAATTTAGTCTCAATATTGCAGAAATTTATTCTATTATGAATGCAATATTTAGGGATGTAATCTTTATATTTTTTTTTTAATTAGGAAAAGGTCCTAATAGAATCCCCAACTAATTAATCTAGAGAAAGATACCACTAAAGAAAGAAATTCAATCCTCACCACTATGGTCTTGAAGGCTTTTAAGACACTTGGATTCCTATTTTGGCCCACTTTTCCTTGACCCTATGTTAAGATAGTAAACTAGTTTGAGAGAATCTATTGGGTGGGAAATTGTGTATGGTTACAATTATTTTCATGCATGGAAAGTGATTTAAAGTTTGGACCAATAGAGGATAAGTATTTCTTCAACCTTCAAGGACATGTGTAGAGCACCACATGGATGTTTCTCCAATATTGAACTCTTTGAATATGTAAGTAAATTATTTTTGGTTGATGACACAGTAAGTGTGGTATTTGTCTTTTCGATATGTTGTGGATAATATTAATCAAATATGGAATTTTTTTGATGCTATATACACTATGTTTTGGATTGAATTTAGGTAAGCGAAGAGGTAATGGAAGAATAAAAGAGGTACACAAAAGAAGAAGACTGAAATAGGTGGTTTGGGATGGGGGTTACAAGTATATATGATAATTCGTATGTATAATTTGTTGTCTATAAAGAGGCAAATAAGCTATCACAACTTCAACATGAATGAATGTCTCATCTATAGAAGCAAAAGGTACCTCTAATGGTTTAAAAATTTGTCAAAATAGTTATGATATACCAAATAATCAAGTGGAATATCCTTTAGGTAACTAATATTATCTTCAAACTATTTATTTTGATTTTCATCATATCCTTTCCATGTGAATTTCCCTTGGTTTTAGTCCCATTTTTTCATTATTTTATTCAAAACAAAATTTATAGATGCCTCTACTTGTCTCACCACTCATTAATTGTTTGGGATTTTCATTCCATTCACCATGGTCGGCATCTATTCTAAGACTTTGTGTCATGGCCAAGCTAAATGATTTGCCTCTAGTTTCTCTCCAATCTAGTCACCTAGTAGCATGTGAAATCTATCTCTTCCTAATTATTATTCTCTCCATCTTGTTAATGACCATTTCATTAATGAATCCTTCCTCATATTTTTGGATAAGTGAGACAATGTTAGCTCAAGGAATCTTTTCAGTCCTCTTTCAAGATTCTTTCCCAAGTAATAATCTTGCATATTGGAAAATAAATTACGCTTTTATTTTTCCAAGCTACTCTTCCTTATAATGTTTAGATTTATTCTGAAGTGCTCATTGTGACTCATGTTTACTACTCTTCCTATTAGTCTTATTCTAATATCTCCTACAAAAATATGGAATGATTATATTTATATTTTATTTGTGTCTCCTAAATATCCACAAAATTTGGATCAATAATACAATTTTTTAATAATATTTAATTGTAAAAGAAAGGATTAAAATGGAACTAAACACTCTAAATAGATTAATCAGGGTTAAAGGGATAAACTAGGATCAATTCATGAAGGAAAGATCTGTTATCTCAAAATTAATAGATTCATGCAAGGAAAGAAATATTAAATCTAGAGATAAAATTCTTGAAAAATTTAGCTAGCTAAAAGTGAAAGAATGCTATCAAGCTCTCATTTTTGCACAGACTGGCAAAGGTTGTAGAGGAGAGATCACTATTGAACTTACCCCTGTCTCATATAACCCTATGTTGAGACCTCACTCAATAGGATTCCATCTAATCATTCATCCATCTTCTTACAGTCTAGGCCTTAGAATAGATTTTATTAACACTTCACCTTTTGCCCTTTTTTCAAGTGAAGTTAGTTTAGGACAAAAAGCATCGCGAGATTGAAATATTAGATGATCAAGTTCTAGCTATTCAAGCATTCGACAATTCAATGTAACTCCCCTTGTGATACTAGAAATCACATCAACCAACTATGTTTATCCACACGTCATGACCCGACATACCAGAACCTTGGAGTTGTCTCAAGTGATCCTTAAGCAAATCTCTAGCATTTGAGTAACTTTGTTCAAGAGAGGATAAGATACTTTTGGGTATTTTATTCTACGTTCGCATGTGCATAAAAAACACATCAACACCTCCCACTTGTCAATGGATAAGCTAAAGTTTCTCTATAATGAATGGTTCATAAGGCACACCACTTGATGAAGGTTTTGCAAATGGGGTGGCAAGTTGAATGGGTTTGATCTTGGGACAATCTAAATTGTTAAACGTGCTTGATTTAGAGTAGTATTATTATGGGTGACCTCCTAGGAATCCCTAATGCTTCACTGCTATGAGCATCACTTTGATGAAATGAGTACTAAGTGATCCATTCTTATGAGGGGTTCATGTAAACTACTCATGAGAATGGGTTAGCTTGACTCCAAAACTATGAAAGTTAATCTTGATATAAATATCATAGTATGAAAGTCTTGTGAAAACACTCATTCTTCTAGCATTGAAAGTTGTGAGAGAGTTATTAAGGGGATTCTCATGTGTATAGATTCAATGTATAAGTTCAAGACAGATTTTGAGGGTACATCTATCTTTAAATTGGATGTTCTTTTGCCTTCATGGTAGGGAGTAAGTAATTTTTATGTGGGTTCCTTTTTTCATTATTGGATTATTAAGGAAAACATAGTTTGTGAAGAGGAGGTTTTGCTTGTTATCTTATAAAAAAATTGGGTATTAGCTATTATAATAAATGATAGACAAAACAATCTCCTCTAAGGCTGTTGAAAAGAAATATCTATATGATGGATTCTCTTCCCAATTTATCTTCAAAGTTATTTAGTAAATATTTGGGAAACCAAAATAGGGTATGTTGATTTGCAAAGGAAGAACTAAATACAAAAATTCCCAAAAGAAGATGTGTTAGCTAATTATTTTTGTTCCTTTGGTATTTTGGAAGTTGAAATCTTCCTTATATCTCTTCAATCTCCCAAGCTTATTCCAACAACCATAAAATTTTATGATTGGGATGCAAGGGAGATTAGTGGATTTGATGGGTTGGCTTTGGCTAGATTCACCTAAGACAATTGATGATTTATTAGGAATTGTTGTTGTCGATGCATTGTTAAGGTTATTATGGTTGATTATCAAAGCTAGTGGGATTCAAATGTAGAGGCGTGTTTAAGATAATTCTTATCATATAATAGCTAGTGTGTATTGTTTCCTAGATGCATGAATTTGTAGTTTCCATACAACTAAGAAATGATAATGTTTCTAAGTACAAACCAAGTGGGAACTATGGACCCACTAATCTTATTTGTAACCACTCGCCATGACTATATTATGATAACTCTCTTATTGATAATAGAGAGTATCTAATATATTTATTAAGACCTTGATTATGGTCATGGTAGACCACACAAAGAATGACTTCCATAGGAGGCTAAGAAGGTGATCCATGAACAAGAGTTTGTTTCATTCAATCCTTAACATTAAATATCATTAAGGTGGAAGAATTTAGTGAACAACCTCTTATGCTACCTAGGTACCCTAATGTCATATTCTATTAGAATTAAACAAGTAGTTAGAGTTCATTCTATTTTTAAATCCAAGCATATAGGGGGGACTATAATGATCCATCATCATTGAGTGTTTTTAATTAGATAAGAAGGGATTTTGAAAGGGCCCCAATCCCTTGTGCAAAGAGAAAGATGAAGCATTAATCCCAACAAAACAAAACAGCTCCAAAACAAAAAAACAACAAGAGGTGGAATAACTAAAGAAAAAATGAACCATCCTAAAATCAGGGTGGTTTGAAAAATTGATCCAAAGCTCTTTGATCGAGCACAAAAGAAGGACTCTTCTCTCCAAATCCTATTTTCTTGAGACAATGAAGGGACATAATATCATGTGGCAAAGATATTACTATGTATAACTTGAAGCATTCAGAATTATACCCTTATTTGATCCAAGGGGTTATATGGAGGAAAAGATAGTGAGAAAGTATGTTTATGTGACTAATTTAGAGATTTTTTTGGAAACTTTTGCCAAAAAATCTCAATTTAGAGAAAGTGATTATTGTACTAAGTTACTTTGTTTTGTCTTACCTTGAAAAAAAAAGTCTAGTTTAGATTATTTTCCTATAAAGCAAAATGCTCTAACAATATTGTTATCAAAAGCAAGTATTTAGAAGCTATTCCATATGATATTCTTGATAAAACCATTTCTTTTATAGAATCTAGAAAGGTAAATATTTTAAGATTTGACTATGGAGATAGCCACCCAAGATCTAGAGGTCTAATGGAAAGTACAACAAAATAAGAAGATCAATATGACACAAATAAACTATATTCCTATCAATGAATGCAAGTTTACAATATGAATGAATGAGATTATAAATAGAACCCCTGGATTATATAGGTCAAGATGAGACATGTAGGATATCATAAGATTATGAAAGTATCTTAATCTTATGATATGAGACATAAAGTGATAAGTATCCTATGTATACCTTAAGTAAACTTAAATGATAAGGCATAAAAATGACCTAATAGTGGAAGTAGCTAGGTAATATCCCTATTACACCAACAATTATTGCTACTTGTTCTTTGATTCATCTCATTGATATGGCTCAAATTGAAATAATTCATTTCATCAATCAGAACAAATATATTCAAAATTTTAATAAGCAATAAAACAAGTCTCGTGATCCTTACTTTCCTTAAACTGGCCCCTTTGGTTGCTAGCCCTTTACTCACAAGCATTGCTCTCACAAAAAATAAAAACTCATTTTTTTGTAAGTGATCCTTTAATCATCATCATTTTCATGCTCCGAGCACACTTACCTTTGCAAGTGCAAGTATCCCAAGCCTCGATCCAAAACTCTAATCTACTATATTTGCAACAAGCTTTGCCACATCACTTCAAATTGCTCTTGTAAGAACACAATTGTTAAATTAGTCTACATGAGTAATGCAATATCATGGAGGGGTGTAGTAGAAGAAGACATATATCTCTATAAACAATATGACTTTTTTGAATCTGTTCTCAAAGATCAATGATGAAAATAATGAAGATGGGGTTTTTAGTATGATATATGAATTAACTAAACTACATACTATAAGAATGAATAGGTCTCCGAAGATCAAGGAAGTAGAGGAGAGAGGATCTCCCTATACTAGTAACACATTTAGAGGAAGGTAAATCACAATCTTCTTTTAAAACTTTTATAGTGACTCTACAAGGTACTATACCTTTCCTAATTTCTTTCAAATTAGTAAACTAATGAAGACTAGTTAATAAATAAGTTAACTAGGAAGCCAAAACTCCTTCATGAGATTCATATAGAAGGCCAATATCTTAATTATGCAAATGGGATATAGAAGTGAAGAAGAAGATTTTGAAGAACAATTTTGTGGAAGATTCGAAGAAGGTTGTTCTTCTAGCCATCCTACCATCATTCTTAATTTTGAAGAAACGAAAGATGAAGAAGCAATTTCCCATATTCATAACTGATTCCATTTAAGAAATTAGGAAAAGCAACCTACACACCTTGAACCTAAATGTACAAATTTTAGGAAAAGATGACTTCTTCCTCTGTCCGTAGCTCTTATTGCTATTGACGGAAGCTCGGGCATTGCCGTTTACACAACCCATTTTGGGCTCCCTTGCGGTCGTCCTCGCTGGTTATGTGCCAGCCCTTGGCACTTTGTTCCCGTGGCACTTCATTCCCTCATTCCCCACTGTGGCCATGTTTGTCACACCAATGATCTTCCCCACCATGATTAAACCCACAGGTTCGCTACAGAGGCGGGACGAATGAGAGGTGAGATTTTGTAAAGAGGCGGGATTTATGTAATGACTTGGTCTTTTCTTTTTTTTTAAAGTAATGCATGCGGTCGTTGGAATTTCGACGAATGCGAGTACTTTTTCTAAAAAAACCCTAATGTCATTGCATTATCGTCAGAATTCTGACGAAATTGGGCATTTTAAAAAAAAAAAATCAAGTTTGATCACAATATACCTTCTCCGTCGGAAACCTCTGTCGGAATTTTAGGCTAAATGTATTAGTGAATGTTTTTCATCCCATAATCTTTGCACACCTGATCGGTGACACATTTGTTTGAAGATTGTATCGTATTGTCATATGGTACTCGACATCACCCACCTTCTTATTCACTTATCTGCATGTTGTCTCTATGCAGAGCTAGCTGCGTTTATTGGTAGCATGCAGTGCATGGCCGCATCTTAGGGCCTCCAATAATGGGAGGTTATGCACTAACAATCTATGCAGGTTCAACCTCCCTAGATCCCAAAATCTATGGCCTCCATTATATGAACATTCACTGAAGAGACAAAAGTAGAGCAATCTACCATCGACATATTCTCTTCTATGGCACAGACCGTACACGACAAAATATTATGTTCAATTTTGCTGGAATAAAGTATTATAGAGATGATACAAAATATAATAACAAATAGTACACCTCAATACTGCCCCCTTGTTGTCTATGTTCGTGACCATAAACACCCTGCCCTTCGTTGTCCTCGGTCGTAGCCTTGTAGTCGCTACAGACATCCTCTTTTTCACTATCACAACAATCCTCAACCATATTATCACACTCGTCTACATTCCCAGTGGCCTCATCTTCCCCTCCAATAGACATGTTATCATGTTGCTGTTGAATAAAAAGGCAGACATCAGCAGTGCTTTTAACTTGATAAAGTAGTCTATTTTTTCAGTTATGAAGCCCTACTTTCAATAATCACACCACACACATGTGGAAATAAATTGTAATACAAACAAAAGACATGATTACCAATATGGTCGTGTAGTTAGTTTGAAGACCGCATGTCAGTGGCTTTAAAATTGAATGACCAGCTAGTGCCTACATCATATTTCAAGCCCGAGCTCCCTCCCGAGTATACAAATTCGACCTCCCAATCACAAGACTTAAAAAGGATGATAAAATCAAGAAAAAGTACATGTTGTCTCATCGATTGAATCTGTTGCACTTACATGCAAGAAAGTGTCATATGGCACAACGAACCAGGCAACATGGCCAACTCTTGGTGGGTCATCTGATTCAAAGAGAGGTGAAGCAATAGCAGTAACTTCTTTGAACATAGCTCTGAATGCATGACATATTTGATCTGAAAAAGGAACAAAGATCCAATTTATATCAAAAGACACTATCAATTGTAGATGGCTAAGAATGTCATGTTCATATAAATAAATATTTTATCTATTTAATTATTATATCCTAATTATTGCAATAATCATAAATTTAAAATGGCTTGTCCTTTCCAGCAAGGTGGATTTTAGCTATTTTAAAGAAACGAGGTTGTATTTATTGGTTTGTCTTGTCAGAGCTGAGTTGATAGCACAAAGATTCTTCTAAATATATGTTGGAATTCTAAGCTTAACTCACATAGAAGATTGTAATCGACTGCTTTCGATTTGAGATTAGATTTTCAGAGATTCAGATAGAGAGTTGCAGAGATTTTTCCTAGATTCCTAGTATGTTCTAGATGTTCATCGGTCTTATATAGAGAATAGGTTGGAGAGGATAGGAGCAGTTTTTTATACTAGAGAAGCTGAAGAGAGGGCATAGAAGATGGTGAAATTTGTAGGGCTTAGTTTCCAGAATTGTGAGGAGCTTCTAGAAGTCTATATACGAGACCTTTTTGTCTCAAAAGAATATATATGATGCAATCCATGGCATGGTGGAAGTATCTTTGAATGTAGATAGGCATTGCTGCGATGGGTTTATATATGAAACTTTGTTGGTTCCTCTAGTGAATATATTAGAATCAAGGGAAAGGTGTGTCAATCTAATGGAGGGATTTGTGAAAGGAGTTAATAGAGATGTTATGTCAGAAGCCATTTTTGAGTTGCAGGAAGGGGTTAAAGAGAGTGTCCTAAAACTATACTTCAACCCTGAAAATTATTTCTCCTTCGATTAGGATGAAGGAAGTGAATCAGGTGGGTCTGAAGAAGGCAACAAGGAGGAATTAGAGGATAGTGAAAAAGAGAGGGTAACAAGAGAGAAGAGGAAAAGGGAGGCTCAGAGGGAGAGGATAAGAAGTTTTGGGCAGGAGGCAATGGACGTGTTCAGATGTGCAGTGATGAATGGAAACTCGACTCCTTTTTGTAGGCTTAGGAACTCAGAGGATTGGGGGATTTCAGAGGCATCTATAGAAAAATCTCTTCAATTTGGGTGTTGTTGGAATTATGGATGAATTGATTATGTGTTGCATTGATTTTTTGTCATTGATGTCAACACTAGTTATTATGGATGGTTACCGACAGACAAGTTACTAGTAGAAGATCTAGTGTTACTTACAGAAGAGATTATCTGGTTGGCATTTCTGACATGTTTGGATCAGTGAAGTATATTTGATTTTAGGTGTTATATGCTCCATGAGTATGCTTTGGTTAGTTGGTATTGGCTTGGTAATTGGATGTTATCATTCACTTTGGTAAACCCTTACTGACATTGGTTTAAGGCTTTACCAATAGAGCTTTCATTGACGAATTGTAATAGGATGCACAATTGGTGTTGATGCAGCTTCTTCATAGATTTTAGGATGCTAAACATGTTCATTGATCATGCTTGGACACTTTTCTTTGGCATGGTGGACCCAGAATAGGTCTGGTACCTATCTAGGTTATGAACTGGTATTATGCTAGTGTGTACTCTACACGTTACTGGGATACTTCAAGATGTTTTATGAATTGGTTATAATTGTTTTGGTCTTGAGCTGACATGGCATATCATTGTAAATGAAATTATGTAATGATCTTATTGTAATATCTTTAGGTGGCCGACCTAATGGGTTTAGGCCTTTGGGTTTGTAAAAATAAGAGGTAGAAACTCTTTGTAAAGTATCATGGTTATTGGAAAGGTCATGGTCAAGGAATGTAATGTGCAAATATTATAATATCATTTAGGCAGAGGAGTTGGTCGATCATTGGTGATTGAATTGTATTCAGAAGAGGATTTAGTTCTATGACATTAAGCTTAACCAGGACTATAATCAAGCATGGTAGATGCTATTTCTAGCAATTCACTCTATTAGATTGTTGTACATTTATTTTGAGAAGGTTCTAGCCTCTCTGTAGTCAGTGAGACTCTTTTGTAATGAGGAGTACGCTCTAGGCAGTGTTCCTTCTTGCAACTCCAAGCCCCTCATTGTAACACATACTTTCTACAGAAGTGTCATTTGACTGTGGGTAGGCTTCCCACCATGGTTTTTCCCTTTTCAACTTTTCCACGTTCAAATCATGGTGTTATGTGGTATGGTTTCTTTGCATTAATTTTTTGGTTAAATTATTAAGTTGCTTTGTTCACTGGTATCTGTTCCTAATGGCATTTGTTTAAGGTCATATTGTGGATTAAAAGTTATAATCTATTAACAACTGGCTCGCCCCCCCTCTCAGTTGTGCGTTGGTTATCCTAAAAATTGGTATCAGAGCCTTGGTCCTCTTTTGTAGAAGCTTAAACACTTGAGGTAGATAGTATGGCAGCTAACACTTCTAATCCACCGACAACTATTTTTAGAAGAGAAATCCCTAAGCTTGATGGAACAAATTATGGGATATGGAAGATCAAGATGGAGACTCATCTTAAATGTCTTGGCAAGGAAATTTGAGAGATCACTAAGAAAAGGATACACACCTTATGATCTGGCATCTGGCAATCTTGCTCTTGCACACTTGAATAAGAACATTGACAATGATTGTTGAGCTAGAGAATCCCTCTTGTGTGCACTTACTAATCAATAGATTATGGGATTGAATGAAAAAACATCAGCTAAGGTTATATGGGGCAAATTGAAAACTCTGAATGAAGGTGACCTTACTATCAAAATTTCTAAAATTGATGGTTATTAGGTGAGATATGAAAATTTGAAGATGAAAGATAATGAAAGAATTGTTGTGTTTATGGAAAGAGTAAATGAAATTGTTATGGGAATTCAATTTTTTGGAATATTTGTAAGTGAAGATGAAATAGTTTCCAAAGTATTGAGATCCCTTCTACTGGCTTACAAGATAAAGGAAATTTCTATTAATGAGTTAAGAACAATGGCAAACACTTTAGTTAATAGAGATATTCTGATTAGGAAATTATCTGTTTTTGAGCTTGAAGAATTTGGATCTTCTGGATTTGTCAAGTCTAAACCTGCTTTTCATGCATCATCATCAACATCAACCGGAAAAAGTGATTGGAGAGCCCTATATGAAAAAGAATTGGAAGACATGAGGAAAGAAGACGAAGACCTTGAGCAACTTGAAGCCTTATTTGCTAGAAGATTACCTAAAGGACCAATTAGAAGTAAGTATGAAGGAAAAGAACCTTTTAAATGTTTTGCATGTAATAAGATTGGTCATTTTGCATCTAGATGTCCTGAAAGGAATGAAACATTTCAGGAAAGAGTTAAGAAAACTTTTAAGCCTAACCAGAGCAGATATATATTCAAGAGTATAAGCAATGCTACATAGCAGATGAGGAAGGAGTAAGTGATGACTCTGGAGATGAACCCACAAAAGACTCTGCTAGTGGATCTGGAAATGAAAAAGAATGGGTTTTCTATGCTTTGAAGGAAGAAGAACCAGAAATGGCTATCAAGAATGAAGAAAAGGCCCTAGCAGCAAAAGTTGAAGAAAAAATGAATGGGTAATTGATAGTGGATGCTCACACCTTATGACTGGAGATAAAGGAAAAAATTTGTCCCTGCAATAATAAAATAGTGGTCAAGTCAGATTTTGAGATGAAAAGGCATGTGTGATAAAAGGTAGAGGTAGTATTTCTTTGGATGGCATGCATGATACTGATAATGTCTATTATGTAGAAGGTTTGAAGCATAATCTTTTAAGTGTTGGTCAATTAGATGATAAGGGTTTTCAACGTCAGTTTAAAGATACAAAATGCAAAATCAATAACAAGACTGGTTTGGAAATTGCAATATTCAGATTGGAAGTAACATCTTTCACTTGAACACTAGTAATAAGAAATGTTTTATAGCTCATATTGACGAAAGTTGGCTATGGCATTAGAGGTTGTGACATGTTAATTTTGATTGCATTGTTAAGATTAGTTCAACTAAGGTAGTTAGAGATATACCTAAGATTATGAAGCCTCATAATCCGGTATGTAAGGAATGGCAATTGGGTGAGAAAGTAAGAAGTTATTTTAAGAGCATACATGATAAATGTAATGATGTACTTGATTCAATTCACATTGACTTATGTGGTCCAACAAGGACTAGAAGTTTTCAAGGTGATAGGTATTTCATGTTGATTATTGATGACTATTCTAGAATGATGTGGGTGACTTTTCTGAGGGAGAAGTTTGAAAATTTTGAGAAATTTAAGATCTTTAAAGCAAAGGTTGAAATAGAAACTGGAATGAGTATCAAATGTCTAAGATCAAATCATGGTGGTGAGTTCACTTCTCATGAATTTAATAGTTATTGTGAGACAAATGGGATTAGGAGACAACTATCTGCACCTAGGACTCCTCAGCAAAATGGAGTAGTTGAAAGAAAGAACATAACCATTTTGGATGTAGCTAGATCTATGATGATGGAAGCCAAATTGCCTCATATCTACTGGAGAGAAGTAGTGAGTACGATATTTTACACATCCAATAGAGTTCACATAAAAGGTGAAACCGGTAAGACCCCTAATGAACTATGGTTTAGACATACACCTACTGTTAAGTATTTCTAAATTTTTTGAAGTAAATGCTATATCAAAATAGATGATTCAATTGGAAAGTTTGATGCTAGATGTGATGACAAGATATTTCTTTATTATTCAATTTAGAGCAAAGAATATAGAAAATTATTGAGAGTTCTAATGTGAAAGTGGATGAATAGTACAAAAATCATTCTATATCATATGACAGGGAACCGGTAGTGGAAATGATCATAACAGAACAGACATTACCTCAATTGCTATAGGAAGCTGATGATAGTTCTGATACTTAACATAAGTACAGATCCAATAGCCAACAAGATGAGAGGGGGGGGTGAATCATACAAACTTAATCATCCATAAAAATATCAGATTCAACCTCAGTAACATATATTTTAGTAATAAAACCAAAACTATTAAACATGCAAACTCAAAAGCATATAAACATCATAAACCTCATAACACCAGATTTAACGTGGAAACCCAAATAGGGAAAAACCACTGTGGGATTTCGGACCCACTAAGAAATATACTCTTCTAGAGTATGCTCGGTTAAAAGCAAATCCTGTTAAAGATTACAAACACATTGCTAGATGTGACCCGGTTAAGGGATTTCCCTTAGATCTGTTAGGATCTTCACCTTGTTAGAAGTGACCTTGTTAAAGGATTTCAAACACTCAATCAGAATGTCACCTTGCTAGAGGGTTTTACAAATAAGACTGTTAAGTCCACTCGGTTAAGAGATTATCTGTCACTTTCACAAAATAACAGTAATAAAATCTATATGCAACTTCACATCTAAAATGCTAAAGCAGATTTCTATTTGTTCAATACAATCTAGACATAGAACTAATCTTGTCTATCTGTTGGGCTTCTATACTCTTATTCAAACAGGTCTTCAAGCTTTTGTGCTCGGTAATCACTATGTAGCATCCTTGTGCATACACTTGCCCGCATACATTATTTATCAACAGTTTCCTATTTATAAATAATCAAGTAACCACTTAATCTCCTTGATCACATTTCCCATGATCAATCAGAGCCATCAGATCTTTGATCTTGTCCAGGTTCAATGCATCTTTCAATCTGAAAACATTTTACCCCGCCTTGGAACTTCCATATTAGTCTTGGAACTTGTGCCAGGGTATTGTGGTTCAATCTAAGTTGTAGATCTTCATGTCGACTTTCCATTGCCTTATATTCATTAACAAACTTCATTCACAGCTCACCAATCATTTAATCAGTTCTAGCTCATCAGCTTCCTTCATTAAATAATGCATGCAAACATTTAATGCATTCTATTATAGCTGGTTACAACTTGGTAACAACTCGATGAATACTAAACTTCACTCGGTAGACATTCCACCTTCATTAACTGATAGCGATAACCTTAGGGTTTGTCGACTAGGTTCCTTAGGGTTTACCGACTAGGTTATTTGCTTGATAACATAGTATAGTATTAACCTTTGCATTTTACAACATATGTATGATGTTAAAACAATCTAAAACATCATGATCTCATCATTGTCTGACTCAGTACTAGTTGTCCATTGAATACCTTATTCATCCCCTTATTCATCATATTCTTTCATGTGTCTTTTACCGACATCTTTATAATCTTCATATCATACTTCTCAAGATATGGCAACATCATACTGAATTAGAAAATCAATTTCTTGACATCAATGACAAAATAATAATATCAAGACAGTAAAACATCCTTAATAAGTTATATCCATAATCATCAGCAACCTTCTCAATATCGTTATGAAATGCCAACAATCTTTCATTGTCTATTATAATGCAATATTGCCAACAATCTCCCCCTTTGCCATTGATGGCAAAACCAATTGATTTGACCTTAAAAGATTTGGATTGCAGTGATTCTAAGATGCTGAAATTCTCTCCTACTATCATCAGAATTTCTCCCCCATACATTAGACTTCTCTTGTTTCTTCACTTTTCTTTCCAATCTTCAATCTTCTCTCAGTCTTCTCCCCTTTATAGTAGTCTTCTCCCCCTTTGATAGCAATGCCAAAAATTAAAGAACTTAAAGCATAATTTTTTCCTGTATGAAGTGATTTCCTGCTGTTGTGTATCAACTGAGTCTCAGTCAGAGCATTTGTCTTCAATTCCTGTTCCCTATAATATTTCCTATAATAATTCCTGTACACCTTTAGAAAACATTCTAAAGTGTATAAATTAGCATCAACTCCCAAAAGATATTCGATAGAGTCATCGGATTGATGCTTTCACCGAACTCAGTCAGTGAGTAGAAGATAGGGGTAGGACCCCTAACTTGCTTCTAAGATATTCAAAAGTGTTCCTTGGTAGTGGCTTGGTGAAGATATCTGCTATTTGTTCCTTTGTGCTAACATACTCCAGCACCACTTTCTTCTCTTGAGCTTCTTCTCTAAGATAATGATATTTGATAGAGATGTGCTTTGTCTTAGAGTGCATAACAAGATTCTTTGAAATGTTAATGGCACTAGTATTGTCACAGAATATAGTTACTATCTCGGTAACTTTCTCATTTATACCTTCCAACAATTGTTTGATCCATGCAATGTTGGTACAATTCAATGTTGCAGCAACGTATTCAACTTCTGTTGTTGACTGTGAAACACATCCTTGTTTCTTGCTAAGCCAACTGACTAGTCTTTCTCCTAAAAAGAAAGCTCCTCTACTTGTGCTTTTTCTATCATCAATGTTGCCTGCCCATTCAGCATCAGTATAAACTTTTAAATCAAAATCATTTCCTTTCTGATATACTAAGCCATAATCCTCTGTCCCTTTCAAGTATCTAAAAATTCTTTTGATTGTTGTCATGTGTGTTTCCTTAGGATCTGTAGAGAATCTTGCAACTATACCTACTGCATGTGCTATATCTAGTCTATTGTGAACAACATATTGTAGCTTTCCAATCATGGATCAGTAAAGTGTCTCATCAACAGATGCAGATTCATCATTCTTTGACAATTTACAGTTGGTAGTCATAGGAGTACTTACTAGTTTTGAATCCTCCATTCCAAATTTCTTCAAAATTCTTTTATGTACTTGGATTGAGTAATGAAAATCTCATTTTTCATTTGTAGTATCTGTAAACCTATAAAATACTTTATCTCATAGATTAATGACATCTCAAATTCTTTGCTCATTTCATTTCCAAAGTTTTTGCATAAAGAGTCATTGCCACAAATATAATATCATCAACAAATATGGCTGAGATCAGTATTCCATTTTCATCATTCTTCATGTACATGTTGTTGTTCTCACTTGTCCTTATAAAACCAATCTTAATCAAATAAGAGTGCAATATTTCATACCATGCTCTAGGTGCTTGTTTCAAACCATATAAAGCTTTGTTCAATTTACATACCTGATCTTTATTATTGTCTTCAACAAATCCTTCAGGTTGTTCAATAAAAACTTCTTCTTCCAATATTCCATTCAGAAATGCAGATTTGACATCCATTTGATATACCTTGAAATTTTTTAAAGCAGCATAGGCCAACAATGTTCTTACTCCTTCAAGTCTAGCAATAGGTGCAAAAGTTTCATCATAATCAATTCCTTCTTCTTGAGCATAACCTTTGCAAACTAGTCTTGCTTTGTTTTGAATGACCTCTCCTTTTTCATTTAGCTTGTTTCTGAAAATCCACTTTGTACTGATTACATTTTTGTCCTTTGGTCTTGGGATTAGTGTCCATGTGTCATTCTTCTTGATTTGATCAATCTCTTCTATCATAGCATTTATCCAATCTTCACTGTTAAATGCCTCTTTCACTATTCTCAGTTCAAATTCAGATATCAGACATGTGTTCTATCTCAGTTTGTTCCTTGTCATCACTGGATCATCCTTATCTCCTATAATCTGACTTGGTGCATGATATCTTCTAACATACTTGGCTAATACAGGCTCGGTAGGCTCTGTATGATCTTCTTCATCACTCGGTAACTGGATATTCTCTTCATTTTATTCAATAGTCTTCTCGGTAAGACTTCTCAGTTGAACATAGACAAATTCATCATAGTCTTTTGGTTCCTTGGAATTTCCTTCATCATTTCTTTCTGTAAATTCATCAATTTTCACATTTGCACTTTCTACTATTTTGTTAGATGATTTGATCAGACATTTAAATGCTTTGCTTCTAGAAGAATAACCTAGAAACATTCCTTCTTCACTTTTCTGATCAAATTTGCCATTTCTATCATCTTTATGAACATAGCATCTACTTCCAAAGATTTTAAAATAACTTACATTAGGTTTCTTATCATACCAGATTTCATATGGTGTCTTCAAAGTATCTTTCTTCAATTGAACTCAGTTCAAGGTGTAAACTGTTGTGCTTATTGCTTCTCTCCAAAATGTTTGTGGCACCTTCTTTTCAATCATTAGTGTTCTAGCACAATCCACAATAGATCTGTTTCTTCTCTCAGCCATTCCATTCTGTTGTGGAGTTCTCGGTGTAGAGACTTGTCTTTTAATACCATGATCATTGCAAAATAAGTTGAACTCATCAGATGTGAACTCTCCTCCTCTATCTGATCTACGACATTTTTTTTGTCTTCCTGTTTCATTTTCAACTCTTGCCTTGTACCATTTAAACATTTGAAAAGCTTCTAATTTTTCTTTTAAAAACATTACTGACATCATCCTTGAATAGTCATCCACAAATAATATGAAATATTTATCACCATAATAACTTTGAACTTTCATAGGACCACAAAGATCAGTGTGCACTAGATCTAAAATTCCCTTAGAAGTATAAGACTTACTTGTAAAGCTTGATCTTATCATTTTACCCATCCGGCATCCTCAGCACATAGCATTCTTAGGTTTTTCAACACTTGGTAGACCTCTTACTCGGTGCTTCTTGCTTATTTTGATCAAATTATCAAAATTTACATGACAAAACCTTTTATGCCATAACCAGGTATCATCTAACTTTGCATGCAAACACTTATTCTGAGTTGAGTCAAGGTGAAATGTGTTACCTTTTGTTTGTGTCCTGGTAGCAGCTAACTTTCCATTCTTATCATGAAATTTGACAATTCCTTTCTGAAATTCTATTCGGTAACCTATGTTGTTTAGCTGTGCTACACTCAAAAAATTGTATTTCAAACCTTCAACCCAATAAACATCATTACATCTTGCATTATCAAGAAGTGTTATAGATCCTTTACCTCTTATCGGACATGGTGCATCATTACCAAATCTAACATAGCCTCCATCATAATCTTCTAATATAACAAACTTGTGTTTATCTCCTATCATATGATGTGAGCATCCACTATCTATAATCCAAGAATCATTAGTGTTTATGTGAGATATTAGGGCTTTTTCTTCATACCTTTCTTCATCTGATCCATCCTTGATATCCACATAAACTACTTCCTATGTATCAGTCTCATCTGATTTATCATCATTGGATTTCTCATCAGCTATTAGGCATGTCTTTCTATCTCTTCTTCTGAAGTCTCAGTGTCCTCTGTAATGATTACCTTTCTGTCTGTCATCTCAGTAATCTCTCTTTTCAGTAAAATCTTTGTCAGGACAGTTAGAAGCCATATGTCCTATCTTATCACAATTGAAACATTTCAAAGGTAGCTTTCCTTTATACTTACCTTTGCCTCTCAGTAACCTTTTGGCTAAAAGTGCTTCAAACTCTTCTTGCTTTCTAATTTCCTCATATAGTTTGTGTATTGCCTCCATGTTCTTACGAAATCTTTCACTTGCTCCACTATGATCTCCTTCAAAGTACTTATACTTTCTTTTATTGAAATCATTAGATTCATCAAGGTGAAAAGAACTAAATGCAGATTCAACTTTATTTACCAAAGATCCACTATTATCAAAGTTACTTAACTCAAATGCATGTAGCTTACCAATAGTAACATCTAAAGAAACTGACATATTAGGTAAAGACCTCAATTCATTAATTGTAGAGACTCAGATTGCATAAGCCGGTAGAAGGGTTCCTAACAACTTACTTGTTATATCCTTTTCTTCAATAGTTCCACCTGCTCCTTTGATTTGATTGAAAATCTCCTTTAGTCTTGTACTATACTGAGTTATGTTCTCACCTTCATTCATCCTCATAGATTCAAGTTGTCCTCTTAGACTATCTACTTTTTCTCTTTGAACATGTTCATCTCCTCCATATACTAATATGAGCTTATCCCACATTGCCTTTGCATCATTGCAGCCTTCTAGATCATTAAACTCTAAATCAGTCAATGCAAATGTTATTTCAATCATTGCTTGAATATGTTCTTGCTTTGCCTTTATCTCTTCCATAGTCAATGGATAGGTGCTCGGTGTGACAAAATCATTCTCCAGATAGTATACAACATATTCTTCAACTCTTGATAGATGTAGCTTCATCCTTTTCTGCCATGTAGAGAAACTTGACTTGTTCAGCTTTGGTGCATCCCTCTTATACATCTTTAGATCTTTAACTCAAGTGCCTTTAAACTTTCCTTCCGAAGTCCAAAGCTCTGATACCAATTGATAGTTCTGATACTTAATATAAGTACAGATCCAATAGCCAACAAGATGAGAGGGGGGGGGGATGAATCATACAAACTTAATCATCCATAAAAATATCAGATTCAACCTCGGTAACATATATTTCAGTAATAAAACCAAAACTGTTAAACATGCAAACTCAAAAGCATATAAACATCATAAACCTCATAACAATAGATTTATCATGGAAACCCAAATAGGGAAAAACCATTGTGGGATTTCGGACCCACTAAGAAATATACTCTTCTAGAGTATGCTCGGTTAGAAGCAAATCCTGTTAAAGATTACAAACACATTGCTAGATGTGACCCGGTTAAGGGATTTCCCTCAGATCTGTTAGGATCTTCACCTTGTTAGAAGTGACCTTGTTAAAAGATTTCAAACACTCAATCAGAATGTCACCTTGCTAGAGGGTTTTACAAATAAGAGTGTTAAGTCCACTCGGTTAAGAGATTTTCTGTCACTTTCACAAAATAAGAGTAATAAAATCTATCTCCAACTTCACATCTAAAATGCTAAAGCAGATTCCTATTTGTTCAATACAATCTAGACATAGAACTAATCTTGTCTATCTGTTGGGCTTCTATACTTTGTTATTCAAACAGGTCTTCAAGCTTCTGTGCTTGCTAATCACTATGTACCATCCCTATGCATACACTTTCCCGCATACATTGTTTATCAACAGTTTCCTATTTATAAACAATCAGGTAACCGCTTAATCTCCTTGATCACATTTCCCATGATTAATCATAGCCATCAGATCTTTCATCTTGTCTAGGTTCAATGCATCTTTCAATCTAAAAATGTTTTACCCCACCTTGGAACTTGCATATTAGTCTTGGAACTTGTGCCAGGGTATTGTGGTTCAATCTAAGCTGTAGATCTTCATGCCAACTTTCCATTGCCTTGGATTCATTAACAAACTTCATTCATGGTTCACCAATCATTTAATCAGTTCCAGCTCATCAGCTTCCTTCATTAAATAACCCATGCAAACATTTAATGCATTCTGCTATAGCTTGGTTACAACTCGATAACAACTCGATGAATACTAAACTTCACTTGGTAGACATTCCACCTTCATTAACCGATAGCGATAACCTTAGGGTTTACTGTCTAGGTTCCTTAGGGTTTACCGACTAGGTTCTTTGCTTGATAACGTAGTATAGTATTAACCTTTGCATTTTACAACATGTGTATGATGTTAAAACAATCTAAAACATCATGATCTCATCATTGTCTGACTTGGTACTAGTTGCCCATTGAATACCTTATTTATGCCCTTATTCATCATATTATTTCCTATGTCTTTTACCGACATCTTTATAATCTTCATATCATACTTCTCAAGCTATGGCAACATCATACTGAATTAGAAAATCAATTTCTTGACATCAATGACAAAATAATAATATCAAGACAGTAAAACATCCTTAATCAGTTATATCCATAATCATCAACAACCTTCTCAATATCCTTATGAAATGCCAACAATCTTTCATTGTCTATTATAATCCAATATTGCCGATAGCTGAAATAGTTACACCGACACAACCAAAAAATTTGACTATGATGGATGATCAGAGGAGTGAACCTGAAGTTTAGAAGACACCAAGGTATGTAAGATTAAATTATTCTGAAGATCAAATTATTGGAGATAGGAACAAGGGAGTTATGACAAGGAGAAAACTAGCAAATGAAAAGGTATGTCTTATTTCTCAAGTTGAACCAACAACTGTTATTGAATCTTGTAAGGATAAACATTGGTTAATGGCTATGAAAGATGGATTAGATCAAATAGAGAAGAATGAAACTTGGTCTTTAGTTCCCCAACATAAAAATAAGAATGTTATTGGAACTAAATGGGTAATTTGAAATAAACTGAATGAGGATGGCCAAGTTATAAGGAACAAGGCTAGATTGGTTTTTAAAGGATATTCTCAAATGAAAGGAATTGATTACGGTGAGACATTTGCACCTGTAGCTACAATTGAAGCTGTTAGACTATTTCTTGCCTATGCAGCTTATAAGAACTATAAGGTTTATCAAATGGATGTTAAATGTGCATTTTTGAATGGTGAGCTATAGGAAGAAGTTTACATTGAGCAACTTGATGCATTTTCATTGACAGGCGATAAAGATATGGTTTGCAGATTGAAGAAAGCTTTATATTGTTTGAAAAAGGCTCCTAGAGCTTGGTATGCAAGATTGGATAAATGTCTCTTGAAGCTTGGTTTTACTAAAGGAAATGCTGATAGTAATCTATATTATAAGATCACTGATAATGATATTTTGATTATTGAAGTTTTTTTTTATGATATCATTTTTGGAGGAGAAGATAAACTATGCATGGAATTTGCTAACAACATGAAAAATGAATTTGAAATGTTCATGATTGGTGAGATGAAATTTTCCTTTGGTTTACAAATTACTCAAACTAACAAAGGGAGTTTTATCTGTCAAACTAAGTATTTAAGGGAATTTTTGAAAAAGTTTGGTATGGAGAATTATAAACCGGTGAGTACTCCTATAATTACAAGTGAGAACTTATCTATCAAGGATACTTCTTCACCGGTAAATCCGACAAGGTATAAATCTATGATTGGTGGTGTATTATATCTAACTTGGAGTAGAACTGATGTTATGAATGTAGTAAGTATTGTTTCAAGATATCAAAGTGATCCTAAAGAAAATCATGAATGTGCAATAAAAAGAATATTTTGGTATTTGCAAGGAACAAGAGAATATGGTTTATGGTATTCCAGAGATGATGATTTCACTTTATGTGCATATACTAACTCAGATTGGACAGGTGATACTAATGATAGGAATAGCACTTCTGGTGGAGCATTCTTTCTTGAAAAGAAATTGGTTTCATGGATAAGCCAAAAAAAGTCATGCATTTCTTTATCTACTGCAGAAGCAACTAATTGCACTCAAGTAGTGAACCGGTAGTTATCTACTGTGATAACTCTGCAACTATTGACATGTCTAAGAATCTGGTATTTCACTCTAAAACTAAGCATATTTCAATAAAGTATAACTTTCTGAAGGACAAGGTAGAAGCAAAGGAAGTCAAATTGGTTTATGTGAACACTAAAGAATAGGTTGCAGACACACTCACTAAAGTGTTGTCTAAGGAATCATTTCAATATATAAGAAACAGGTTAGGGTTTTCCTCCCCTCCGGCAAAGACTTGATTGATGAATTTTGTCATCAGTCCGACATGTATTATCAAAGACATTATTCATTATGTCACTGATGAGTGGTGCTACTACTTAGGGGGAGTAGTCAACTTTGAGATTCAGAGGTTTATATCATTGCTTTGATAATTTTGTTAGATTTTTGGCATTGATGTCAAAGGGGAGTGATAGTAATGTGAAAAATCATTAAGAACCTTGCAAAGATATCATTCATAGGGGAAGAGTTGTTTATTCACTGGTTGTCTTCCACAAGGGGAGACTTTTTTGGCATTTCTTGGTACTTAGATGTTTTTCACATCTAGTGTTGCCATCAATGCCAAAGGGGGAGGTTGTTGGCATTATGGGTGAATTGATTATGTGTTGCATTCATGTCAACACTAGCTGTTATGGATGGTTATCGGCAGACAGGTTACTGATAGAAGATCTAGTGTTACTGGCAGAAGAGATTATTTGGTTGGCACTTCTAGCATGTTTGGATCAGTAAAGTATATTTGATTTCATGTGTTATATGCTCCATCAGCATGCTTTGGTCAGTTGGTATTGGCTTGGTAATCGGATGTTATCATTCACTTTGGTATACCCTTACCAACACTGGTTTAAGGCTTTACCGACAAAGCTTTCTTTGAGGAATTGTGATAGGATGCACAATTGGTGTTGGTGCAGCTTCTTTATAGATTTCAGGATGCTGAAGATGTTCGTTGATCATGCTTGAAGACTTTTCTTTGGTGTGGTCGACCCAGAATAGGTCCGATACCTGTCTAGGTTATGGATTGGTATTATGCTAGCGTTTACTCTACACATTACCAGGATACTTTGAGATGCTTTATGGATTGGTTATTATTGTTTTGGTCTTGAGCCGACATGTCATATCATTGTAAATGAAATTATGTAATGATCTTATTATAAGATCTTTAGGTGGTCGACCTAATTGGTTTAGGCATTAGGTTTTGTATAAATAAGAGGTAGAAACTCTTTGTAAAGTATCATGGTTATTGGAAAGGTCATGGTCAAGGAATGTAATGTGCGAATATTATAATATCATTCAAGCAGAGGAGTTGGTTGATCATTGGTGATCAAATTAGATTCACAAGGGGATTTAGTCCTCCGACATTGAGCTTAACCGAAACTGTAATCAAGCATGCAAGATGTTATTTCCAGTAGTTCACTCTATTGGATTGTTGTCCATTTATTTTGAGAAGGTTGTAGCCTCTTTGTAGTTAGTGAGATTCTTTTGTAATGAACAGTACACTCTAGGCAGTGTGCCTTCCTACAAGTGGAGGCCCCTCATTATAACACATACTTTATGTAGAAGTATCATCTGACTGTGGGTAGGCTTCTCATTGTGGTTTTTCCCTTTCTGAGTTTTCCATATACAAATCATGGTGATAGGTGGTATGGTTGCTTTGCATTGTTTTTATGGTTAAATTATTAAGTTTTTTTGTTTACCGGTATCTATTCCTACCTGCATTTGTTTAAGGTCATATTGTGGATTAAAAGTTATAATCTGTTAACAACTAATTCACCCCCCCCTCTCAGTTGTTCACCAGTTATCCTAACATGAGTATGTAGTGTTGATCTTCTAGTTCATGAGAGGTTATGAACTCTTTGAATGCAGATGTTTAAGCCGACTTTATAATGTAGTGGCTAAGGCATGAATGCAGAGTATTGATGATAGGATTTATAAATTGTGTTATGTAAGTGTGTATTAGAAGGTTGTGTAGTGAATGATAGTGAGGTTGATTGTGTGTTTAATTATGTTTGTGTTTGGTTAGGGAAGGATGGCAGGTATTTCAAATTGCTAGTATGAGTCAAGTTGAAATATGTACTCTTTTTTGAAGTAATATAGGGATCTATCCCCATTATAGATAGTAGTTATCTCAAAAAAAATAAAAAATTATATAATTAATTCATTTTTCCTCTTCTAAGCCTTTCATTAATCAAATAAATATTATATTTTATTTCAATCATCATTTCTGTAAATGAAATAAATATTTAATTTATTAAATTGCTCCCACTTCCTCTATTAAATAAATAAAATTTTATTTGGACAATTAAATCATTTACTTTTTAGTCTATGACACATGATATTTATCTCTTAATCTTCGTTCGCCCAACCCCTTCATTATTTAATTATTTCTTCTGCATGCTAGCTTATTATTTAATCATTTTGTATACATACCCTTTAATCCTAGCCAACCATCTTAATTCTATCCCTCCATTTTCTAAAAGGTCTTGTATATAACAAGATTCTTTCATTTTCGTCAATCCTAACACGCAATTTAGCAATCTGCCAATCTAGCATTGGAGCCTACTCTATGCATTCTAGCATTTATTTTTGTATTTGTCATATTTCACATATTCATTGACCATAGATTCTTGTGCATGTGCTTTTCAGAGAATCATTTTTTGAAAACAAGGTCTTCGGTGATATAAGTGCAATGGAGTAGATTTTACTATATGTGTGTATTTCTTAGTTCATTTGGCTTTGCACTGTGTGGGTATTGCAGGTTCTGTATTGATGATGATCAAGTAAGTTCATATCTTGTCTCCTAATTTTTTAGATATATTTTTTTCTATACACCTCAAAAACACTCCACGTTGATGACAAAGGTTGGAATGGTAACACAACTGATTATTTGCACATTGTGAAATGAGGCCCCACATATGCATATGTTATATATGACCAGAAAGTGATGACCCTCCTAAGTATTCATATGTCTGCTACTCGAGATCATCGTTAATAGTAATAAAGAATGGTTTCATTGCATTTGCAACAAATAATGTATTATGATCCATCAAGCATCTTCTCAAAAAGGGTGCATGTGATGTCCCCATCCAAATTATAATACAATCACTATACTTAATTAGTGATCGATAGAAAAGAATACAAAACAATGATAATAATTCCATCACAATCTACTACGTAGAAATTTAGTTCCTCCCTCTTTGATGTTAATTTTTTTTAGTCGATAAATAGCTAGATAGACCAGCACATTGTATTGTTGTGTAGGAAAAATTTATAGGAATCAGAGGTGTCTATATGTTGTTAAAACCTCTGTAAAAGCAAAAATGCCCATGGAAACTCCTCATGCAGGTTGTATCATGTAGATTATAAAATTTTAGCAGAGGTGTCTATGTACCTGTAGTGTCCCCCCACAATTTTGACCATATTTTAGGTCCTCACCTAAGCGACTGCATCTCTCTCTTGACTAAGACCCCTCTCTGTGCTTTCATCCCAAGTCTCCCCTTGTTTCAGCCCTTCTCCTGCCTCATGGCCCTGCCTAGGCCCCAAGATAGAACAAGAAAGGGGTGTGGCACCCCTATCCGCCCAAGGACAGGGGCATTGCACCCCTATCCTCCCTCTCAGGGAGGCCCTAAGATGGGTCCATCAGATCCCTTTTGCTTAATTTTCTCTTCTAGAATTTTAATCTCCCTTTGTTAGCCCTTGATGGATGAAAATTAATTCACTTGAGCATGCATAAAAGGAGATTTAATTCCTTCATTCGAGATAGATGCGATACATAGGCAAGATAAGGAGAATAAATGAAATTCAAGAAAAAGGTCTTCATCAAGCATTCAAGTCTTCAAGCATCCACCAAGTTCTCTCCTTCATGTGTCTTCTTCATTCATCCATTGGAGCAACATTACAACATTAATTTGCAAGCATGTGTTTGTGTTAGGGTTTTATCATGTTACATACCATTTCATACAGCATTTGTGATTACATTCAAGAAGGAAAGAAATCATCATCATCGATTACAGATCTACAAAGTATACATTTCCTACATTTACATTTGAGTATTTGCAATTACTTTATTTCAAAGTTGGTTCCTCAATCGGGGTTTGACTTAGGAAAACCCCTATCTACAACTCTTCTTCCCTTATTTAATGTGTGTAGCTTGTAGGTGCGTGGTTGTAATTGTAGGATTGCACTCCATTTATAGAGATGGAAAAACCCTTTTTGGTGCACAGATTTTTTGGAGGACGTGTGCACTTTCAACATAGTCTTGACAAATTTTCTCCAAATTTACAGGGCACATCTGGGTATGTGCACAAAGATGGTGGTCAGAAAAGTGGACACCACCCAAAAAAAAATGGAAAATCAAGCAGCGCGTACACGGTTCTAAAATTTGAATTCACCGTGTACATGCTTAGGTTTGTTATTCCCGAGCCTAAAGAAGGTAGTGCATATGCGCTACTTTTAAGGAAAGTAGCGCGTATGCGCTACGTCTAGGAAAATGAACACGTATGTGCTACTTATAGGAAAATAAGCACATACGCACTAATAATCCAAAGAGAACCACGTACATGGTGCCTGCCAAATTTTGTTTTTAAAAAAAAGGTGGGTCTTGTTTTCCCGTGAATAGCATGTTTTTACTTAGTTTTTTCTTAATTTTCTCTCCTAAATCACGAACGGGGTGCTAGATTTGTCCTCCAAACTATGGATCAAGGTTATTTTTTGTTTATTTTTGTCTTTCTTTCCCGTTTGTTCAATTTGTTTTACATTTTGAATTTATTTTCATTAATTTTGATTAGGTTTTTTCATTTTTTGTTTCAAAAACTAGAACAACAAAATGTACCTCCTGAAAACCTACAAGAACAACCAAATGCACCTCCTGAAAACCTATAAGAACAACCAAATGCACCTCCTGAAAACCCAGAAGATACACCCCCCATTCCTCATTTTGACTGCACATCCGAAACACAGGAGCAATTAATTAATTAGTTAGGACAAAATACGTCTAAAATCAATAGATTGATTGTCAAATTGAAAACATCTGAACTTGAGCATCATCAATCCTTCACCACTAGCCTAGAAACATTAGCTAGTGGTGCCATAGTTGTTTCCACACAAATTTCCAAATGGGGAAGCTTTAGGGATAGGTGTCGTTAATTATATGCCGATGGGTTATCATACGAGAGAGTAAAAAAACAAAATATTAGTAAACAACAAATATGTGCCCTTTTTGTTGATCCCAAAACTGGTCAGTCATTACCTCTTAATGCAAAGAGGTTTCCCATACATTGGTGTACCAATGTGAAAATGAAGAATCTTTTTTGGCAGAAGTGGTGGATGGTCTTTGATGATTCACCTTGTAATAATTATGAGGTACCATTATATTTTTTGAGAAAATTATATTGTGAGTTTGTTCTCAATGTGCACCCAAACTATTTTGACATGAGAGAGTTCGATGGTAGAGATGGTGGCTCTGCCCAAGATAGACCTAGAGCCCATAGGCGATTACCTACAGAGAGTCACCACCCTGTAGCACCCAAATCCAAGGTGCATCAGGTTGTCCTAGTAAAGCTGAAAGATTTGATGGAGCTATAGACTCTTCAAGCGGTCACAATGTTGATTGGTGTCATTATCTAGCATGGGACATTGTTAGCATACCCTATTGCATTGGATGATGAGCCATTAGTTGCTCTAGGTGGCTACAGAGAGCCCATCCATCATATGTGTGTCAGTTGCTCAGGGATAGATGATGCAACTGGTACAGATGGATCCTCATCTCATCTGTGCACAATTTGCAGGAGTAGATGTTAGGCCCACACGATTAAGGATTTCATGCTGACAAATGAGTTCATGGACATGGTGCTTGCCCATGAGTGACACAAAAGTGTGTTGATTTGAATTCATAGCATTTTATTTATCAGTCACTTTAAATTTGTCATTACTTAAATTAATTTTCATTTATACATTGATTTAAATTGAGACAAATAATATTCATTTTGGGAGTAGTAGCAGTATTCTATACTCCTCCCCCAGTTACTATAGCTGCAACTCGGATGCCTGAAGTATAAATTTTGTAACATGTTAAAATAGAATAGTACACTTTGAATTGAAAAAAATAAAAGATATACTAACTATCTTTAATGCTTGGTCCAATTTTTGGTTTGTAGGTGTTGACACGGGACCAAATGTCCCAGATTGATGACATCATGCTCTCAGCACTCGATTTTGGCCTACAAGGCTATACGGTATCATATTTTGTACAACACTTTTTATGTATTATTTTGATGGAATATGCAAGTCATTTCATTTTAGATTTTTAAAATTATGTTTAATTTATTATCTATACTAATATCTCATGTTAATTTTGTTTTTTTAGGGTACCCCCTCTGCTTCTAGGGCTCGTTCTAAGAAAAAGAATTCCTCAAAGATGCCAAAATGTAGGAAGAAGGTAATTGAACACATTTGTAGTTGTACAATTGTTTAAAAATATTGAAATCAAGTATTAGTTGGGATTTGTAGATAGATTAGTGTTTTTTGTCTATTTTACATGTACAACGACCATTGAGCTATATGGATTTATTGAATGCACCTGATTTGCCCATGGATCAAGAGAGGGTGGAGGTATGTATCTCTACTATATTTTCTTGATTTCATGATTATATGCACGCTTACATGTGAACTTGTGATATATTATAATCTTATAATTTTTTTATATAGGAAATATCCATACCTATTTCATCAATGGTGAACCCTCCTCCGTGCACTGGAGAAGCATCTTAGGATCCGGTACACTTTTCTTTGATATGTTAAATTAATTGTTTTTAACCTACAATACTTATCATTATATTAATTGTATTTAATCTTTGAACATTTTTTGTATAGGTAATAGCGACAGTTTCTCCATCGATGGTGAGCCATCCTCAGTCCATTGGAGAAGCATCTCAGGCACAGGTACGCTATTGTTCTCTATATTATAGCTTTTAAGTGTTTTTGATATATTTATGTTAGTACATTGTATTAATTGTACATTCAATCTATAATAGACCCCTTTAATTATGTCTTCAAGAAAACTCCTAAGAGTGACAAGGAGAGGAGAGCAAAGACATTAGCTCCTAGATTAGCCGATGAGGTAATCTACATTCCAATTACAAAGGAATTATAGTTAAATGCATAGTTATGTTGTTAATTGTGAACTATTTTATACAAAAGAATTCTAACTTGGCTTTTGAATTGTGGTTTTGCAACCATCTACAGAGCCGCATACTGCATCAAAGAGGCTTAATTTTGATGATCCACCACAAGTTTAGGATCATATAGTGTTAGTTTTGGTTATAGAATGACCAATACATGTAGATATATTCTAAATGTTTATTGTCTATTGATTTGGACATGGCATATGCCACATTTTTGTAATACTTGTATTGACTTGGCAAATATGCCTTTTTTTATATTTATAAATATCGATATTCGGTCCAATAAATGTGTACTAAGCTCATTATTTTGTATTCATTGTATTTTTGTGGTTATAATTTAATAAATTTAATTGATCATTTGCCTATGTAATCAACAATATGAATATAAACAACAAATATATTATATAAAACATTGCAATCATGGAATATGATTTGATAAAATTTCTAAAATGTTGAATTAACCCTACAAAACTCCTTGTATTCAGTTCATTATTGTGTATTCATTGTATTTGGTGGCTGCCCTTTTATAAATTTAAATGAATATTTGCATATGTAATCAACAATATGAATATAAACAACAGTATATGTTTGGTGCGAGAGAACCCTTATGCTCGCAATGGTCAAATTTTGTTTGTTGTGTGCACAAACCAACATTGTGAGTGTGTCCAAGTGGGAAGGTTTACACTAGGCATGCCCCTATTGTGCATCCCAAAGGGTCAGAACATCGAGAGTCATACCTGAAGAGGGGAAAATGGATTTGATGGGTTAAAGGACAAAAAACACAATGAAATAAACATGAAAACATTAAAACATCAAGAGATCATTTTTACCTTCCTACTTTACCTTCTCCTTCGAATTGAGCTTGATGAAGTGGATGAGGAGGATGTGCCCTTAATACTCCACTTGATGTGTTGCTTGCTTGATTTGGATTTGGATTGATCTCCTTTGTGCTCAACAAGATAGATTGATGGATTTGATAGGATTGGATTTGAATGATGGGTTAAAGATGGATAAATTTGAATTGAAAGATTGGAGAAAGAAGAGGAGAAAAGAGCAGCATGACAATGCATGGGAAGTGGATCTGATTTGTGAGGATAATAAGCTCTAATTTATAGATTGGAGGAGGCCAATGGAGGGCCAAGATTGATTTGATTATGAAGGGTTGAGATTGATTTTAGATAGAAGGCATGGATCAAGGGTGCCTTGGGAAAATAAATAGGAATATAAATTTCCTTTGGAAAAAGGGGGGAGAAATTTGAATTTCAAACTTGAGGAATTAAAAATTCCCAAATAAGGATGCATTGAGGGATTCAAATAAATTTGAATTTCTTTGAGAGACTCAATGTTGATGTGACATGAGGGGGAATTAAAAATAGGAGAATAATGATAAACATGATTATGAAAGATTCAAGAAGGATTAATTAGGTTGAGTGGGATTAGGAAAAGTGATTTGTAGGAATCACATGACTAGGTTACTTAATTAGAATTAATTAACTAAGTGGGTTTTAGAGGAAATAATTGTTGAGAGGACTTTAGAAGAATAGGAGAATAATTAATTTATTTGATAAATTAATTATTGGACTATAGTGATACGATTAATTAAATTAGATTTAATTGATTTGAAGAGGAATACAGATAGCACAATTAAGTTAATTAATTATGTTGATAGGCTTAAATTAATTAAATATTAATTTTAGGTGTCTACAATACCATACCAGTGTGATCTCTGAAGTACCCTGAGTCCAAAAAATTGTCAAAATTTGATGGACTGTTTCTTCAAATCCAAGACACATATGGTCAATCCGTTTGAACCTGTGGGGTCATTTGAGGCTCCTCTACAATGGCCTATCTCGGTTTTTGATGACTCGGAGCCATTTTCAATTGGTAGCATTTTTTTGCCTGCTGCAAAAACCATCAGTTGCATGCAATGCAAAGTTGCAAGATTGGCTAGAATTGATTCAGTTCATCATGTGCACAAATTGATGTCATGAGCGCATCTAGGTGGGTATTTTTATGCTAGGTATGCCCCTCTCATTCATCCCAAAGCATCGAAACATTGAGAGTCATACCATACTGGTGCGATCTCTCAAGTGCCCTGAGTCTAAAAAATTATCGAAATTTGATGGACTATTTCTTCGAATCCAGGACACATATGGTCAATTTGTTTGAACTTGTGGGGTCATGTGAGGCTCCTCTACATTAATATATCTCAGTTTTTGATGAATCGAAGGCATTTTCAATTGGTAGCATTTTTTCACCTGCTGTAAAAACTGTTAGTTGCATGCAATGCAAAGTTGCAAGATTGGTTAGAATTGATTTGGTTCATCATGTGCATAAACCAATGTCACAAGTGTATCTGTGTGGGTAGGTTTACATTAGGCATGCACCTCTCATGCATCCCAAAGTGTCAGAACATCGAGTCATACCGTACTGGGGCGATCTCTCAAGTGCCACGAGTCCAAAAAATGTCAACATTTGACGAACTGTTTCTTCCAATCCAAGACACATATGGTTGATCCATTTGAACCTGTGGGGTTGTGTGAGGCTCCTCTACAATGTCTTATCTTGGTTTTTTACGACTCGGAGCCATTTTCAATTGGTAGAATTTCTTCGCTTGCTACAAAAACTATCAGTTGCATGCAATGTAAAGTTGCAAGATTGGCTAGAATTGATTCGGTTTGTCATGTGCACAAACTGACATCATGAGCTTATATAAGTGGGAAAGTTTACGCTATGCATTCCCCTCTCATGCATCCTAAAGCACCGGAACGTCGAGAGTCATACCATACTGAGGTGATGTCTCAAGTTCCATGAGTACAAAAAATTGATGGACTATTTCTTCAAATCTAGGACACATATGATCAATCCGTTTAAACCTGTGGGGTTGTATGAGGCTCTTCTACAATGGCCTATCTCTATTTTTGATGACTTGGAGCCATTTTCATTTGGTAGCAGTTTTTTGCATGCTACAAAAACTGTCAGTTGCATGCAATGCAAAGTTACAGGATTGGCTACAATTGATTCGGTTCATCGTGTTCACAAACCGACATCGCGAGCACATCTAGGTGGGAAAGTTTATGCTAGGCATGCCCCTGTCATGTATCCCAAAGTGCCAAAACGTTGAGAGTCATACCATACCAGTGCGATCTCTCTAGTGCCTTGAGTCCAAAAAATTATCAAAATTTGACGGACTATTTCTTCAAATCCGAGACATATATTTTTGATCCGTTTGTACCTATGGGGTTGCGTGAGGCTCCTTGACAATTTCCTATCTCATTTTTTGATGAATCGAAGCCATTTTCAATTGGTAGCATTTTTTTGCCTGCTGCAAAAGTTGTCAGTTGCATGCAATGCAAAGTTGCAGGATTGGCTAGAATTGATTCGGTTCATTGCGTGCACAAACCGTTGTCACGAGCACATCCGGGTGGGTAGTTTTACACTAGGCATGCTCCTTTCATGCATCCCAAAGTACCGGAACATCGAGAATATACCCTATCGACGCAATGTAGAAGTTGCTTGACAACTTTTTTGACAATTTTTTTTATAACAATGATATTTTTTGCTTAAATTGTATATAGTCTCAATCTATGACCTTTATGACTTGATAATGACTAAAATAATTATCCATGATTATACAAGAATCAAGAATGCTCATGATTGACCAGGGACACATCACATATACTCAAAACATAGTCACAAAACATTGTCTTATATTATTCAAAAATTTGCCTCTAAATATGGTCAAATCAGCTCTTGGCTATTTGATTATACAAAAACTTGTCTTACAAATCATCTCATGGGATTTTATACAAAATTTTGCATTACAATATGTGCGATTCAACTCATCGACATTTTAGTATACAAATCATCTCATGGGCTTTTATACCAAATTTGGCATTACAATATGTGCGATTCAGCTCATTGCCATTTTAATATATAAAATTTGGCATGTACATATGTACAAATCAGCTCATTGCCATTTAAATATACAAAACTATGCCCCTAAACATGTAAAAATCAGTTCATGGGCATTTATATATACAAAAAATGAATATAGAACAATTCATCGATGATTTATACAAAATTCTCAAAATCATTCTACTCTGAACCATAGAATCAATCAAGTGAGACTTCAGGATCGGCTCTAACCCATATTGTATCAAGCATTGCCTCGTGGTCAGATTCATGAACTTTCCATAAAATCTTGTTATGAGGTCTACCACGATACTTCATCAAATGAATATTTGTTGCAACAACAAGGTTAGAGAAATGAAGAATGTGTCTGTGTGTTTCAAAGTCCTCGAAAAACCAAACATCAGAATTCTTGATAGAGTATCTTTGAAGCCATGTTCCTGTCATGACAAAAAACCCTATTGGGTACTCAATACCCTCTCCATCAATGATTGTGGTTGTCAATTTTCTTTTTGGCTCAACACAACGACATAAATAGTAATATGTTCCTTCTTCATTGTTCTCTTCTGCAACAACTGCATACACATGACCTGCATTTTATAAAGTGTTAATTAATACCAACAATAAAGTATGATGTACAACAAAATGAACCAAAAATAATACTTGTAAAAAAATTGACTCAAAAAATCACCTTAATCTACTAGGTCGGATACATGGTCAAAATCCATTGATGTCTCCATCTATCTCAATTGTAGTGCTTTGGGAATTTGATATGAATCAATGGGAACCAACGGTCTACAAGACCATTTGTCAACCCACTCTTGTGATTCACATTCTTCCCACAAATAATACATGCATGAAGAGAAAAAACATACCATCTGTCTCGTATAAATTACTAGTGAACTTGAATTTGAACTCATAAATGAGTGCATGTCACTCAATCCTGCAACTATACAACAATCTAGATAGTTTTTAATGTTAGATTCAGTGATCAACCAAAAATATATATGAACCATTGATGTACCTGGATTACCTAGACCCATCATAGACTTTCACCTTCACACAATTATTTCTGCATCTATCAACTCAGCACCACCTTCATACTTCAATTCTTCTCTAGCTAGGGCTCTTTTCACACATGCTCTTGCACCATTGTGCTCTCCCTTACCATGTGCAGCCTCAGTGAAATTCCAAAAATGTTGTACACTGCTTGTCATATGCATCCTTGTCAACCAATAAAACATCCTTGCATTCTTGAATTGTGTGGTGCAATTATCTGACCATATTAAGTGTCGATTGGATCATATGTTCCTTTCCCTTAAACTATCATAGAAAACTTTAAAGCATCCTTGTACAAACTCCTATGAATGACTACGATCATCACTTATGTAGAAGTGATACTCTCTTACAACCTTTCTATAATCCTTTGTGCTATCATTTGCATGCATGAATTCTATGTGTACAATAATAGAAACTTGTGTAGAGTGATAATACATAGATTGGACTTCATTTTGAGGTTTTAGTCTATAATTTTCAGCAAAATCAATGATAGAGACAATGGTGCCAAGAGGAAATGTGTCGTTACATAACTTGAATTCCTCATCTAACCATCAAGCTATATGTGTATGCATTATGTACTCATAAACTAGTTTCTCTTGAAACATTTTCATAAATTCAACTACAGATATCATTTTTCACTAGCTCACATCTCTTCAAATCTTTTCCATCTTTAATTGCATATGTGATTGTCTTGTATTTTCTAAAAGAAACTAGTTTCATACCAATTTTATGTGTGCTCTGCAAATGTACACATCTTTGTAAACGTTTCAAACCACCACATATAGTATAAGAGCCTTCTAAACAAGGTATCTTATAATACATGCAACCATCATGTCTATTACATAGAACACTTGAAATAAATTCTCTTACCGACTTAGGAGGTTCTTGTATATTTCATTCCTACAAAACATCGTTATTGTGCAAAGTAGAACAAATATGATGAAAAATATCATAGTGCATGGATAATTAAATATGCATCCTACAACACGTGGTACGTATATGATTAATATTAATATAAAAATATTGTCATTTCAAAAAATCTTTGAGAAATTCTTATTTGAGGAAACTTTTGAAGGAATCTTTCATAAAATTTAGTTTGAGCCATATCCAAATACTTTTTAGCATGTGGCTCATGATTTTTAGACCCAATTCGCCTTCTAACAACATCTCTTTAGTTGGGCGAAACTCTTGTGTTGTCATGCCAAAAATTTTCAATTAATGTTCTTAGTGCATAAACAACAACCTTGTCTTTGCGTGGTAGTCTACCTGAGAATGCCCAAAGAGAATTATTGTTAGGTTCCTCTATTTTTTCCCACCTCTTTAATGCTTTACTTAATTTTGTTCTACTAACGTTTAATGACTTACTTGTTTTTCTTATCAAATGATCCTTTTCTATTTTATTGCTCATTATAGTTGATGTAATGACATGCCGAGTAGCATTAGAATATTTAGTACATGATTTTGAACCAATAGCTTGATATGCATCAAATAAATTTCTCACAATAGTTCTTTCACTGTTACTTTCAGATGATCTTAGGCCTAGAATTTTCATTGTCTCTCTAAAATTCAATTTTTTAATCATTTAAACAATTAATTGGCATCTTGGGGTTTGATTTAAGTTTTCAAAATAGTTTTGCCATATTCTTTTAACCATTCTCCTACAAGTTCAATCATTCATTTTATTGGGCATTGGCTTCAATATATTCTCATCAATGTCAATTAAATACTTTGGTTTCCTATGAATGATTCTAGGAGGTGTTAACATCAGTGCATTATTATATTCAATTCATCAAATAGAGAAGGTGTATGTTCATCATTGAATTGATTATTCAATGCATTATCTTCTTCAATTGCGTTAGGCTCATACAGTAAATCAAATGTCTCTTCTTCAATTGCATTAGGTGCATTATGTTCATTTGGTAAATCTAATTGAGATGTTGAGGATGACATACCTTCTTCTCCCATTTTTCTTATGTCATGTAATTTCTTCATACGCTGCCTTTGTCTTTCCTTTTCAACCTCTCATTGTTCCATCATTCCTCACTTGTTCTTTCCCATGGTTGATAGCGGTTGTCCTAAATAGAATCATACTACATATATATGTAAACAAAAGTTCATAAACAAACAAATAACCATAAATATGCATCTTATCACTATTTTTTGGAATCAAACTATTAAACAATCACAATACTATTGACAAAACTAATAGGAAAAACAATTCAGTTTTTTGAAATCATGCAAAAACAAAAAAATTCCCTTACTTCTATGTATAAAACAGTGATAGAAGTGCATACACAGTTCTAGTGGGGCCTTCAACAACCTTAAAAACTTCTTTTGAGGTTGTTGAGGCTCTTGGGCAACTAAAACTATGTCTATGTAACATGTACGGACTACATTAATAACCGCGTACGTGTTGTTACTGCATAAAATGTTGGCAATCTCAATGATATTTTTTTTCCCATTTTGTACTAATAAGTAGCGTGTATGCACTCCTAAGCCTAAAAAATGTTATCATAGGGTAGAGAATAATGGGCTCAGTACCCCATATGTGCTTACAAGTAAGAAGTACCACGTACATGCTCCTATGACTTAAAAATTTTATGGCAGGGCAGTGAACTAATAGGGCGAGAAGAGGGGGGAGGATGGGAGAGAAGAAGGGGTATGGAGGAAGGGAGAGGGCTAGTAAGGGGGAGGGAGTGAGGAGGGAATGAGGGAGAGGGAGAGAGAGAGAGGGAGAGAGAGAGAGAGAGAGAGAGAGAGAGAGAGAGAGAGGGGAGGGAGGGAGAGAAGAAGGGGTGTGGAGGAAGGGAGAGGGAGAGAGAGAGAGAGGGGGGAGAGTAGGGGGGAGTGAGAGAGGAGGGAAGGAGGGAGAGGGAGAGAGGGAGAGAGAGAGAGAGAGGGGGGGAGGGAGGGAGGGAGAGAGAGAGAGTGGGGAGGGAGGGAGGGAGAGAGAGTGGGGAGGGAGGGAGGGAGAGAGAGAGAGAGGGAAGGAGGGAGAGGGAGAGAGAAAGGAGGGGAGGAGAGAGAGGAAGAGAGAGAGAGAGGGAAGGAGAGAGAGGGAGAGAGAGGGAGAGAGAGATAGGGGAGGGAAGGTAGAGAGAGGGAGAGAGGTAGAGGGAGGGAGAGAAGAAGGGAGGGACCTATAACGACACCAAATAGCACACCATAAGACCTATAACGACATCAAATAGTGTCCTAAGGGGTCATAGAACACCATACAACCCTTTAGAACACCATATGGTGTTGTTATGGGTCATTGGTGTCCCCAAGGGTCATATGGTTTCCTAAGGGGTCACAAGACACCATATGACATCTTAGGAAACAATACGACCTCTAATGACACCTAAGGGGTCATATGGTGGGCTAATAAAATGATATATTAAATTTAAAGTTATGAATAGAACATCAACAGTTTAGTTTTGATATAGCTAAGTTAGACCATTGTCAACATAAGAGAGACTCCAAGCGAACAATCAACGAGGCTTTGCTAAAAAGAAAGTGTAAGAGCTTGACCTAACCCTAAGAGTATTGCCTAAGTTCTAAAACATATGATGCTATTAAATATGCAAGGTTATAGGACTGATCTCGATTGTGACTATAGGAATTACACAATTGATTTCTTTCATGGGTATGTACCATTCCAAGCCATTTGACAAGTGATGATCATGATATACTATCACTGCCATGCATACAACAAACTTTAATTTCTTTAGGTGACATGCGTTGTGTAACAACATGGGAACTCTTGCATACCCACCACTATCATTCTCTAGGACATCATCTGTGTTACTCTCCCTCTTTCTCTTCCTACCGGTTGTTTCCTTCTAAAAAACATATTGCAAGTACTCTGACTCATCATGTTGGTTTGTTGACACTATTTTCCACATCTGCTTTGCTCATTAAAAACACATTCAAGAAGAATATTGTTGCGGGTTTCCTTGTTTGTCATGGTAATGCACCCGTGGTTCAATTTATAATTCTATTCCTTCTATTAAATATACACACACAAATCCATTAGTCAATTTTCTTAGGAGAGCATAAATGATAAAAATCAAAGAGGAAGTTGCAGACAAGAAATAAATTCACTTACTTCTATAGAAGTGCAGACATAGTTGTGGTGGGGTATGGAGGGAGGGATGGAGAGAAGAAGAGAAAGAGGGATGGGGTATGGAGGAAGGGAGAAGGGGAGAGAGTGAGAGAGAGAGGAATGGGGTATGGAGGAAGGGATAAGGGGAGAGAGGGAGGGATGGGGTATGGAGGAAGGAAGAAGGGGAGAGAGGGATGGAGAGAGAGCAATGGGGTATGGAGGAAAGAAGAATTGGAGAGGAGAGGGAGAGAGAGGGGGAAAGAGAGAGGGAGAGAGAGACAGAGAGACAGAGAGACAGAGAGACAGAGAGAGAGGCACCTTGTATGCATTTGAGAGGGGGAGACAAGACACTTATATGTGTATATATATACTTAATATATTATATATTATTATATATATAAAAATATTATATATTATATGTATATACACATATTTTATATACAATATCATATTATACAATAGTGCATATGGGCTATTTATAGTAAAAAGAGCGTGTACGTGCTTCTTACACCATAAGTACCCCATATGCACTTTTTAAACCATAAGTACCTCGTACACGCTTTTGACTGTTTAGGCTTGGAAATAGGCCTGGATGACAAAGCTACGGTTTGGAAGTTTGATTTCCCTCCATTTCTCTCATTTTTGACATGTTTTATTTTATCGATTTGGTTTATCGACTTTTTCATCATCAAGTTTACACTTCATCAAGTGAGTATTTCTAAAATTGCCACCACATGTTTACCCATCTTCTGAGCTTTCTAACCATATATATTTTTTTCAATTTGAACAACAATATATTATTATTGAATTTCTTTTACCAGTGTCTCCATAGTTCTGACAGACATAGGTGCACCATTTTTTTAATAACTTTTGTTATACTTATCCAAATTTTAAAAAAATTATATATTGTTGTAGTGCACTTGATTCTTTCCAATTTAAAAAAAATAATTGTATTTTCGATTTGTTTAGTGCAACTAATGCTTTGCGCACGAACATGTACCTAATTTTTCAGGATGTGCTCGATCAAAAAATTCATACAAAAACAAATACTCAACAAAAAATTACAAACAAATACACATCTTCTAGTGCTCACTCTTAACTATCTTTCTGCCAAACGATTTGTCAAAATACTAAATCTAACTATGACTTTTTTGATGTGCACGTCAAACACTATGTTATGTTTTTTAGAAAAAATTAGGGTCTATTTTTCATGCGCAAAGGATTTGACCCCCTTAATCTTATCCAATTTTGAGAAACTTTAGTATTTTGGAAACTAGATTCAGAGTACTACAATAAAAGTTCTTTGATTATCTTCATATCTTGACTGGACGACTTTCAAATGTTGCCTCCAAGTTCAGGTTCACCTGATTTCAGAATTAAGTGTCCACTTATACCTCCCTTTTTGACCACCATCTTTGTGCACTTACCCATGCGTATCATTCTGAATATATTAGATCCAAAGTTACAACACGATCCCAAACCGGTAGCACTTTGTTTCATCCATTTAATCTCCCTTTTCTATATAGTCAACAAGTCAACATATCTATTTACAAAAGGGCAAATCACTTTCCAACCCTTTCAATCCACTTGGAATTCATATCCTTGTTCCCCTTAGATTTGGATCTAGTGGATTCAAGTCCCTTTTTTGAATGGAAAGTTTCTCCCAAGTGAAGATCACCCTAGTGACTTCCTTTCTCTCTCCTAGGTGGGGAGTCACTAGGGTTCAATTTTCCACTTTACATTTTGGTGAACCTGACATCTTACACTCTAATTTTGGTTTCTTATTGTTAGATCTGGATTATTGCAATTTGAATTTCAAACTTTCATTTCCAAGTTTAATCTTTTTACAAAATTTAGAGGTTAATTGCTTCAAAAACCTAATTTTTCATTTTGACAAAATTAAGCTTGTGAAGTGTAGCATTTTAATTTCTTGTTTCAAATCTGATTTCTATTTCAAAATTTTAATTCAAATTTATCTTTTCATTTTGAAAATTAAGTGGTTAAAATGCAAAACCCTAATTTTTAAGAATCTTCTATTTCGACCTTTGACTGCTAATTTGACCAATCTAGACATCTCCAAATCAGCTTTTTTTTTATTTTGCAATAAAATCATAATTTCTAGCATCCCTGAAAATAATGAATAAAGTTGGTCAGACTGAGTGCACTTTGCACACAGCCCCTACATTTTTTCCTAAAAAATTTCAGGAGTCAAAATTGACTGTATTTTTTTGCTTAAATCCAAAAAAATGGTGTACTTTATCAATTTTTGCACCCCTTAAGGTCAAATACAAATTCAAATTTCTACACTCTTCAATTTTAAATTAATTTTCATAAAAAGGTCCTAATTTTAGATCTTCTTTTCAAGAAAATTAAGATTTTAATTAAGTGACTTTCAATGGCAATCATTGGATTGGATATATTTGCTATTTCACATATGATTACATTGTTTTTAACATATATTTACTATAATCATATGTTGTATAATGGTTTCATTATTTCATGTGGCTTCTTTTCATTCATAGCACTTGGTCATATTGTGTTGGTAGGATTTCAAAGTCATTTCCTTTTCAATTTGATCTCAGAGCTATCATGTGTCATTTTTGTTGTATTATGGGGATGTTATTAACAAAATGCATTTCATGTATTAATCACCTTAAGGTTTTTGTAGATCACAACCTGAGAGACTCTAATCCTTATACCTCTTGTAGGGTATCTTGTGTGAATAAGATGAAAGATAATATTCTAACCAATGATCTCTTTACAAAAGAGCAAGCATTGGACAATGATATAGATCCATCTTTTTCTCATACACATACCCTTGAGAAAGAAGGGCAACATCAAACTTCTAATATTCTTACCTCTTTATACCCTCCTTATTCTCCTAATACCTATCTTCAACATCAAATTATATGTATAGAGTATGATGTTATGCATTTTATTCGTGATTTTTCCCCTTGCATAGAAATGGCTAAAGACGAACCTTTAGATGGTGAAGATGTTCATCCCAAATCTCCCAAAAAGGATAAGCCTGACAAAGGAAACAAGGTTATCCTTTCCCATGATATTCTTTCTTCATCTACAAAACCTTTTATTTCCCCTTACACATCAAGTTTCAAAGAAATTCATGATATTATTCCCCCAGCTTCGCATTTGCAACATTCTTATAGTTGTGGCTTTAATATAATAACAAAACAAGGTTTTAGAGGACAAGGAATTGGGAAATTTGAACAAGGAATTTGTGTTCCTATAAACCCTCCTACGCAAGATACTACATAAGTCCTAGGAAGGAAAAATCCTCTCTCTAAGGATGAAATCCTTAGGCTTGAAATTTTTAAGAATTGTCTTCGAAAGAAACAAATTAAAAGAGCCCACAAGAATACTTCTTCTTCAAAACGTCCCTTTTGGTCATTTCATACAACCCATGATCATAATGATGATGATTGCCTTGATTTTTAAAAATCTATTCAAGATGGCATCGAAAGTGGAAAAATTAGAATCGTGGATGATAAACCTTCTTCTTCTAATAATAATCCTCCTCTTCCATGTCAAGAAAATGACTTAAAACCCATTTACCATCCTGATAGACTGGCTACAAGAATCTATTGGAGATTAAAATATGATAAGAGTATTTCCTTTCCTCCTAAAAATCCAAACAAGAATCTTAAGCAAGTGAAATGCGGGGAATATTGCATTTTTCATGATTCATATTCACATTCTCTTGGGAAATATCATTCATTTGAGAAATTTGTCTAAAAGCAATATGATCATGCACAAATTTCTCTTACAATAGATCTAGATGTCTTCCTTGACATGAACATAGTGCCTTAGAACTTCTTTTCTTCTTATGTTTCTCTTCACCCTATGATATAACTAGCCAACTTAACTAGGGGCTCTTTATCACTTGTGATGGCATTGTTTCAATTTTAATTACTTTGGGGTAGCAACTTGAAGCTCACTTATTCTTCTTTTTTCCCATTAATTTATCTTCATGTATTATTCATTATTAGATCTCCTTTCTTGCATAAAGCTATGTGAGCATATAATTGTTCATTGGTTTTTCTCTTTGATTGATGAGGAGAAACTTTAATGAGTAATAGACTTCTTCTTCTTCTCTTAATTCTATTGGAAAACTTACCTCTTCTATGGTTTCGATTATTTACAAATATGATATTCCCCTAGTATGGAATGGTCTCTTGTAAAGTACATGGCCCTTTCTTGAGAGGATTTAGTCTATTAGGAAGGCATATCGCTTGAGAATGATCTCCATTCAAAGATGTGTAATATTTCTCCTTGTTCTTCTCACTTGGAGGGCAAGGATTTCACTCATTTATCTTCCTTTTTATCTCATTTATCATTATTTCCTTTAGGGGCTGCATTTTTCATATGTGATTATCAAATTTCTTACAATGGTACGTTCTTATGACTAATCCCTCTTGAGGAATATGTGATTTTCTTTCTATCTTCTCTTAGAAGATTACCACTTCTTAAGACGTGCATTTTACATTTTCTAATGTCTTTTCTTGCATATGTTCATGTAAGTTCATTATGCATTTGCTTATGTTTAATCTCTCTCTAGAAGATTGTGTAAGCTCTTCTCATCGTTCCTACACCTTGGGGGGAAATGATCTCTCTTTTTCTTTCTTTCTCTAAGGATCCACTCTTTCCTATGTTGGGGATGATGTGAGTTTCATTACTTGATGTCTTTCCTTGTGTGAAATCGTTGTTGTTTTCTCAAGGGTTCTCTCTTATACAATAGGTGTAATTCCTTGACTACAACCTCTTTTACACTTGGTAATGTACATCTATAATAAATTCACCCATCCACATTGGGATAAAAGTGAGTCATCCTTTATCGAAAATCCCATTCACCTAGCAATAGGAAGGATTGAATTCTTGTTCTCTTATTTGCTTCATTCTAGAAGATGTTATATTTGTCTAAGACAACTCCTCTTGGGGATAGATATCTTTTGAACAAAGATCTCTTCCCCTCCAACGATCTCCTTTACACTTATAGCAAGATATCTCTTTTAAACTATCTTACTCTTGCTTCAAGAGTATTCCCTCTCTTGCTTGGATTTATACATTGCTGCATAATGGATATCTTCTTTGTGTCGAAGGTAGGTATCCTTGTTCTACTTTCCTTAAGATATCAACATAAAATAATGTTGACATCTTAAGGTGGGGGCACCTACATTGCTCCTTTTGTACTATGTTTCTCTTGTGCATTGTTTCTTTTGTACAGTGGGGTCATTCTAGGAACCAGAGGGAAGCCTCTTAGAGTGAGATGTCATCACTTTTATTTTGAATAGTGGGTCATTCTCAGTACCAGAGGCAGCCATGTTAGAGCGAGATGTCCCCACTTTTCTTTTGTACAGTAGGTTATTCTCAAAACTAGAGGGCAGCCTCTTAGAGCGAGATGTCACCACTTTTATTTTTTATAGTGGGTCATTCTTGGAACCAGAGGGGAGCCTCTTAGAGAGATATTTTGTCACTTTTATTTTTTACAATGGTTCACTCTCAGAACTAGAGCACAACCTCTTAGAGTGAGATGTTGCCACTTTTTCTTTTATACAGGGTGATTATTCTCGGATTCAGAGCACGATCTCTTAGAGCGATATGTCATGCCTTTCTTGATATTTTTACTATACATCTTATAGAGGTTGTAGCATACTCGGGCAAAGACTCTAATGAGGTTCTTTGAACCTCACTTACACAGATGCACATGAGGTTGAGTGGAACTAATGGCATTCTCACCTTCCTCCCTTACATGGATCACCTAGAAAGACTCTAGGGGCTAGTTTTCCATGTCCCTTTTCTCCATGGATCACCTAATTCTAGGGGGGAGATTTCCATGGTTTCCTCTTGTTCACCTTTATTCTCATGAATCACCGGTGTGTATTCATGTCCTCTCTCTCCTTCCTTTGATGAAACATATTGATGGTTCATGGATGATGTTAGCTTTGCTCTTTTATGTGATTATTGGTGTTTATGTGATGGCATTGGTCTTTGTGTTTCAATTAGTTGTTTGAGACATTTGTATCGAGGTCTCTTCGGCTGGTTGATGTGTGGTCTTATGCATTTTGTCTTTGTCATGTGTCTTTTGTTCTTTGTCTTGTTTTGGTCAGTCTTGTTCTTTTGGTCTTGTATGCTCTTGCATATGTTTGAGTGAGTTAAGACCCTAAGATTGGGGGCTTTGTTCCTCAAGATTAGTGATATCTTATAATCGTTGGGGTATTGCTTTGTATCTCTCATCTTTATTTGTCTCTTCCTTCTACTTTATCGACAGTATTGACGTAATCCATACTCCCGCAAAAGTGGGGACTAAATGTAGTGTCCTAAAATTGTTACCCCCACAATTTCGACCACATTTCATGTCCTCACCTAAGTGACTACATCTCTCTCTCGACTGAGACCCCTCTCTGTGCTTTCATCTTGAGTCTCCCCTTGTTTCAGTCCTTATGTTGCCTTGTGACCTTGTCTAGGCCCTAAGATAGGGTAGGACAGGAGCATGGCACCCCTGTCCTGCCTCTTAGGATGGCCCTAAGATGGGTCCATCTGGCCCCTTTTGTTTAATTTTCTCTTTGGGGATTTCAGTCTCCCTTTGTCAGCCTTTGATGGATGAAAATTAATTCTCTTGGGTATGTATAAAAGGAGATTCAACTCCCTCATTTGAGATAGATGCAATACATAGGCAAGATAAGGAGAATAAATGAAATTCAAGCAAAAGGTCTTCATAAAAAATTCAAGTCTTCAAGCGTCCACCAAGCTCTCTCATTCATGTGTCTTCTTCATTTATCCATTGGAGAAACATTATAACATTAATTTTCAAGAATGTGTGTGTGTTAGGGTTTTGTCATGTTACATGCCATTTCATACAAGATTTGTGATTACATTCAAGAAGCAAAGCAATCATCATCATCAACTACATATCTACAAGGTATACATTTCCTACATTTACATTTAAGTATTTGCAATTACTTCTTTCCAGGTTGATTCCTCAACCAGTGTTTGATTGAGGCAAACCCCTATCCACAACCCTTCTTCCCTTCTTTTATGTGTGTAGCTTGTAGGTGTGCGACTATAATTTCAAGATTGGACTCCATTTATAGAGACGAAAAACCCTTTTCAGCACGCGGATTTTTTGGAGGACTGTGTGCACTTTCAACACGGTCCTGATGAATTTTCTCCAAATTTGTAGGGTAGATCCATATTAGTCTAAATATATTAGTTTCAAAGTTATAGCATGATCCCAAACTATTAGCTCCTTGTTTCATCCATTTTATCTCCCTTTTTTGCATAGTCAACAAGTCAACATATCTATTTACAAAAGAGGGAAAATCACTTTCCAACCCTTGCAATCCACTTGGAATTCATATCCTTGTTCCCCTTGGATTTGGATCTAGTGGATTCAAGCCCCTCTTTTGAATGGAAAGTTTCTCCTAAGTGAAAATCATCCTAGTGACTTCCTTTCTCTCTCCTAGATGGGGAGTCACTAGGGTTCAATTTTCCACTTTAAAGTATTGTTATCCCTCTATCACATACATGATAAAACAAATAGCAAGAAACCATTGCATTTTGCCTACTCAAATTGAGCATAGGGAACAAAAAGAGAGCCAATATGCTCCATATCTACTATTAACTGCTTAAAGTCCAAAGATTATAAAAAAATTCTATAACCAAACAACAAGAAACAATAATAGTTATAAACACAAGGAAAGAGAGGGCCAATAACAGTCCTCACTACTGTAGGAGCCAAAGATAGCTTCATGCACCATCTGTGAAGCATGAGATTCAGCGATCATAGGGGAATCCATTCCTTAGTTAAGATGGATTGGACCAACAACAATTTCGTCAATGAGCCTCATGTCCTTCGGTATCCACATTTCACCTAGGCTCAAACCCCAATTGTTTCCCTCCTCAATCTAACCATCCTCACTCACACCAATATCTTATCTCCCTTGAATATTTTCATCATGAACACACTACCCCATGTGAAATAAATCCAGGTGTGTCATACAGTCTGCCACATAAAGAAGGAAATTAAAATTACATTGTCTTTCCAACCTGTTTTGGTTGAAATCATCTAGTTCCATAGTCTGAATTAACTGGAACTTTCTAACTTCATTCTCTCCGTCATGCAACATGTAATATTGATTAGCCATGGGGATACATTTATAATCATCAATGTTCTCCCATACCAAGTCAATTTCCTCCAAAAAATAGTGGCGAAAAAACTTCAAGCACAATACTTCATTTTATGATTCCCGACCCCCATTTCGATGCACAAAGCCAAAAACATAGAGATGATATTCATGTTCACTTGGTATCTATTCTTGGCATGGATAAATTTCTACCCTAGTACCTTTTTGGCGGCATGAAGAACTAGAGGATGATTTGACTCTAAAACCATCAACAAATGCTTGTCCGAAATATCCCCAAGAAAAGACATTTGCTTCTTTGTGGATTCCAACAGAATAGGAGTGTCCTTCGCGACAATGTCCAAAATCAGAAAACACTCTTTGATGCTAATTAATGTCAATAAAGAGCACCAATTTATTATTGGAAAGACATGTCTCTTTTGAAATAATTATCTATTCTAAAGATTCTATCTCTTACTTGATATGGAGATATTATTAATAACCTAGTATGAATGATTCAATGTAGAAAAATGGAAAACAAGGACGATATACAGATGAGGAGGGTTGGATCATAGATCTCCACCACGATAATAGCATGCATACAATATCCCTTCATTTCCCACCACACTCCACATATCATTTCAAATCAGTATTGGAATGTCAACAACACATGGTACTCTTCCATTGAGGAACATTGCTAATCTATATTTATGCAAATAGTCAGATGAATGTAAACTCTCTTATCCAGATGAATATCATATATACATAATAGTTTTTGTAATGCACACATCATCTGTAGGAATTTAAATATAAGGTTCATGTAACTAAGATTGGTTTCATGAGGCCAATTTCAATAAATAACATTTCTATGAATTTCAAAATGGGGAATAATATCTTATTATCTAAGATGCACATGTACAAAAAAGACTATTTAAGGCACCACACAACTACATTGATCATCTTATTTGTTCACTAATGTGTTAAGATAAGGACAATCAATATTACTTGATAAAATACATGAATTTTATTCAAACATTCTACCGAATGAAAGAATAATATGCATCAATATATATTAAAAAAAAGCCTCTTATAAGAAATTACACAAGCCTTGAACATTATTAATAAGGAGACCGTACAATGCAAGTAATATCAAAGTACGCAGAGGGAACAAAAACTTGGAAATTTTGGACGTTTTAGTGGACTTCTCAATCGTCCTTCAAAATGAACAACCTTCATGGATAACTAGTGTTAGTGGTAGTCTATAGTGGGAAGTAAATGCAATTCAAGACACATTGAATGAAAGTAATGCATATCACCAAAATTATATGTGTCTGTTAGCCATAGTGCTAGAGCTATGACAAGGATAGTGTACACATGCGTTTGGTAAATTTCTTAAAATATAATATAAATCTAATGTGTCCTAATAAGCTAGCAGTGAAAAAGATAGATATTATTAGTCCATGAACAATGAATACAATGAATAATAAAAAAAGTAAACACAAACATAACAAGACCAAAACTGTCTCTATGCAACCCAAGGGTTTTCCTTCTCCACTTGCAATGCATCCAGTTCTTTTCCCCTATAATCATGCAAGCTTGTGCATTGACAATCTATCCACATTACGCTTCACCAGATCCCATAATTTACAGACTCCTCAATTTCTGATCGCAACCTTGACACTTTGAAAAATACCGATTGCGTGTTATACACACCCAAAAATACGACGACCTGACATATGGTGTGAATGTTTTTTATGCCAATTCCACATCATCAAGGCCCACACGATGTGCATATCATCACTGCCCATGCGATGGACATTCTTTCCTTCCAAGTTAATGGCTTTGCATGTTATTGACCACACAACATGAAGGGAAAAACATTAAATGCATTGTTATCAAACTAACCCTAACAAAGTCAAGTCTCCAAGTTATTGTCCCCAATTACCTGCATGTTATAGTATGGTATTAGCCATGGGAGATAGTTGTCTCCCACTACTTTCTTTCCCATCCAAAAAAGCACTTTGTGGTCTCTTGGTGGTTTGATCGATTGCATTTTATATGCCCCTCCAAACCAGACAACATGACGTGATGTGTGGACATCCTTTCTGGCAAGTCCATGTCATCACAACCCATGCATGGTGATGGGGTTCACCTAGTTTGCTAACCCTTTACCTAGTTGGTGTTGCTCAATTCTACCAACTTTCTAGGCCTAGTTGCACTCTAGACCTCCAAGTCCTTCTCAATCTCTTCTAGGGCTTTCTTATTATCCATTTCAAGGCATTTTCTTCAAGTGTTTTAGCTAGGAACCCTACCAATTCACAATGCTTGCCATGAGCTCATTATGGTTGTCTTGGCTTCAATCTTATCAAATTGACCTCCTACTATTGTGAGTTGATGAAGAGGCATGGAGGTGGCTTCTAACATGTTTTTAATAGCTTTTGGGTTCATTTGAGGTTTGCAACCATTTCCCTTCTTACCAATTTCACCATTTTGCCTAGAAAAGGGCTACAAGGAATTAATCCTATTAGGCCTCAAAAATTCGGTTTTCTAGGGCTTGAGAGAAAATGAACCAAAAGACCCTACAACAAGTTTGAATTTTCTTCAAAGAATCACCTAACCTCAAGTTATTTGTGTTCTTTTGGTTCCTTATCCCATCGTACAATGCCCTAACCCCAAAATGAGGGTTTTGAAGGGTTTCTAGGCCTTCTAACCAGTAGTGATTGGTCTAGTTTAGAAAATGAGCATCAAAAGGTTTTTTTATGGCTTCTCCTTGCATAGGGAACTTTTTACTAACTTTGTGGACCCCTCCAAAAGGTTAGATTGTGATCTTGCATCCACCCCTACACTTTACACTCCAAATTCACCATGTCTCTTCTAGCCGGGTTGCTCTTGGACTTGCCTAGAACAAGGTGACAATCATATTAAATTTCATCTCCAGCACTTGTCCCTGCATATGTATACTATACAAGTGGTTTCCCTCCATTTTTCAAGAGGTCATGATGGTAGCACGGATGGAATTCATGGGGCAACCATTTTACATAAAACTACTATGTACAAGACAAAACTGGTTGTTTCCAAACCAAAACAATTAAACACTAATACAATCTAACTAAAAAGATTGAAATGGAACAAATAACTCTGTAAAGCACTAAATAAAATCAGTCCATTTCTGGATCAATGGATTCAATCAATTTGTATTCACAAAATGAGCAAATAAGCCAAAATGATGTCAAACAGTCCAAAAAATGAGTAGTTTCAGATTGTTGAACTTACAAAACAAAGACTCTAACCTTGGTAACCATGCAAGAGAGGGTTTTTATAGTATTCCCCATGTTTGGATTCATTCTAGGATATTGGACAATCCCTAACTCCATCACTAATCAATTTAGGACAAAAGTTGTCATGACAACTTTTTGCAACTTTGCACTTTTTACATTTTTGGCCTTTTCACCCTATGAGACCTATTCTAAGTCATCACTCATTACTTTTAAAGAATTTATAAGACTAATTTAACCCTCCCTAATACTTATACCAAGTTTTGACACTTTTGACCATCAAGATGGTCAACTACCTACTCAAACCACTACTTATGCATAAAATGCAAACCTAGGAAGAAACTAACTCTACTAGGCCTACATTGATTCATCACACTCCCTCTTGGACCATCTTGGAGTCCTTATTCACTACCTGACTTGGCTAGGATTAGTACAAGCCAAAATTAAGAAAAGACTACTAGCCTAAGTCCTAGGTGCTCCTGCACCATTCTCCCAAACAAAAGAAAATCATGTCACCTCCTTGGGAATCAGATTCTGATCAATGCCTAGTTTCTTAAAATCTTTCTCAATAACCCATGTAGCTTCAGAATCATTCATACCCTGCCACTTGATTAGGTTCTCCCAATAGATTTGATGCCTTTTCTTCTTGGTGATCCTTGAACTCAACACCTTCTCGGCCTTTGGATTTGGTTTGGCTGGTAGTTGAAGGTTGTTCACATCATCTGATACCTCTAAGTGAAAGCAATATGAACCTTGAATTGGTCCTTTGTAGGCAACTAAGTCATCTATGTTGAAAACTAGCAACAATCCTATGCCACTAGGTAGGTCCACCTTGTATGCATTTTCTCCATACTTGGTTAGAATGGTACATGGACCCAACCTTCTCATTTGCAACTTGTTAGGCACTCCTTGTTGTAGCCTTGCTTTGTTTAAGTGCACCTTGTGTTAGGGTTTCAAGAATATCTGAAGCAAATATGAACTAACAATTATATGCAGATTTAAATACAAAAGATAAATAAATAAAACAGGACACAAATAACACAAAGATTTAACATGGTTCACCCAGAATGGGTTACGTCCACCATACATAGCCATCCAATCTTCTTATTATCCAGGAAAAATAGTACATCAACCTTTTTTTTTTTAATGCCTTAAGCATCCCAACCGCTTATAACATGCGTTTTTAGGGCAAAAACAAAGTCGGCAAGGATACGTGCTGAGTGTATAGTACTTTGCTGATCAGTCACCACATTTCAACACCTTGACAAGATCTCCCACTTGAAACTGTAGGTTCTTCCTTCTTCCATCAACTTTTTGTTTGATTTTTCTTGTGTTCTCCATCAATGCTTGCTTGACTGATTCATGTACCTTGTTCGTTGATTGAGCAAAGTCTTCTGCATATCCACTTCTTGCTGCTACACTACCTAAGTCTCTCAACTCCAAAATACATCTTGGGTGAACACCATAGACCACTTTAAAAGGGTTCTTTCTGGTAGTCCTATTTATGGTGTCATTTTATGCATATTCAGCTTGTGAAAGTACTTGATCCCATGTCTTACCATACTCTTTGGTAAGGCACCTCAATAAGTTCCCTAAGCTCCTATTCACCACTTCAGCCTGCCCATCTATTTGTGGATGGTAGGCTGATCCAAAAGATAGGTTGGTGCCAATATTTTGCCAAAGTGTCTTCCAAAAATGACTCATAGACTTTGATTCCCTATTTGAAACAATTCTCATGGGTAAACCATGTATCCTCACTACTTCTTTGAAGAACAAATGAGCTATTTGGCATGCATCATGAGTAGTCTTGCAAGACACAAAGTAAGACATCTTACTAAATTTGTCCACAATGACATAAATGTTGTCAAATCCCCACTTTTTCCTTGGTAAACCTACTACAACGTCCATACTAATGCATTCCCAAGGTCTATTTGGTATGGGAAGAGGTTGGTATAAACCAGCATTTGAAGAACTACCTTTGGCCTTTTGGGAAACTATAAAAGTCTCCACATACTTTTTCACATCTTGATTCATCCTTGGCCAATAGTAGTACCTCTGAACCAACTCTTGAGTCTTATTGACTCCAAAATGTCCACTAAGGCTGCCATTATGCTTCTCTTGTATGAGGTTTTCTCTCATTGAGCCTCTAGGCACACAAAGCTTCCCACCTCTAAACAATAGTCCATTTTGCAAAGTAAAATCAGAATACTCACTATGGAAGTGATTTTGATACTCCTTACACACTTTATAGGCATTTGATAAGTCTTCATTCTCCAGGTATAAGTCTCTAAAACTATCAACTCCTATTCTCCTCAATTGGATTTCTTGGACCATCAAAAGTCTCCTGCTTAATGTATCAGCAACCCAGTTTAACTTTCCTTTCTTTTTCTTAATCATGAATGTGTAGGCTTGCATGTACTCCACCCATTTCATGTGTTAATGACTCAGTTTGTCTTATGAGTTTAGAAATCTCAATGCTTGGTTGTCCGTATAGACTACAAATTCCTTAGGAAAGAGATAGTGTCTCCACTTCCTTAAAGCCTGCACTAAAACATATAGTTCCAATTCATAAGAGGAGTACTTCCTCTTTTCATCACTTACCTTCTCACTATGGAAAGCTACTAGTATTTCTTCTTGGCTTAGGACAATACCTACTACAACATTGCTTGCATCATATTCTACTATGAAAAGTTTATCAAAACTAGGAAACACTAGCACCTGTTGAGTAGCTATCTTCTCCTTCAACATTTCAAAATCTGTGTTTGCTTGTTCACCCCACTAAAACTTTTCCTTCATTCCACCTCTAATGGTGTCTAACATTGGTGCACATATAGCACTGAATTGCCTAATGAACTTCCTGTAGTACTGAACTAGTCCATGGAAGCTTCTCATCTTTGTTGCTGACTTAGGAGTAGGCCAATTTACTATGGCTTCAACCTTGTTGGGATCCATCTTGAGGTTTCCTTGAGACAACACAAAACCAAGGCAAACCAAATCCTTCTTAACAAATTCACACTTTTCCAAATTCATGGTTATCTTTTCATCATACAATCTTTGTAGTACATCTTGCAAATGATTAATATGATATGCCCTATCCTTACTGAAAAATGACAATATCATCTAGATATACCACCACAAATTTACCTATGAAGTCCTTCATCACCTCATTCATGAGTCTCATGAAGGTGCTTGAAGCATTGGATAAGCCAAATGGCATTACAAGCCACTCATAAAGACCCTTTGTAGTCTTGAATGTAGTTTTCTATTCATCACCCTCCTTAATCCTAATTTGGTGATATCCACTTTTAAGGTCAATCTTGGTAAAGTACTTGGCTTCCCCTAAACAATCCAATAGGTCTTATATTCTAGGAATTGGGAACCTATATCTGATGGTGATCCTATTTATAGCTCTAGAATCAGTACACAATCTCCAAGTACCACCTTTCTTTGGGGCTAACATGGTAGGGATAACACAAGGGATAATGCTTTTTCTAATTAGGCCTTGGTCTAAGAGCTCTTGGATTTGATTGGCAATCTCAACATTTTTTTGGGGAGTCATTTTATAAGCTGCCTTGTTAGGTAAGGATTCTCTAGGAATGAAGTCTATTTGATGGCTTATGGTTCTTTTAGGAGGTAAGGTGGCTGGTTGTCCATCACTCACTATTCCCTTACACTTCTTTAACAAGTCTTGAACTTATTTTGGCAAATTTGGCTGCTCTTTCTTGTCTTCCTCTTTAGGCTTCATTACTAGTGCAAACCCTATACCTTCACCTTTCTCAAGTGTCTTCAAGAATTGTGTTTCTCTCACCAAAAGAACATTAGGACCTGTTGCTCTCTTTTCACTTTCTTCAAGGATAGACTAAATCTTGAATGTGACTCCATCTTTCTTGAATGAGTATGCATTATTGGCTCCATCATGAATAGCTTGTCTATCAAATTTCTATGGTCTTCCCAATAGAAGATGGAATGCATCCATGGGTAGGACATTACATAACACCTTGTCCTTATATCTCCCAATGGTAAAATCCACCCATGATTGCTCATTAACTAGGACATGTTGGCCTTTGTTCAACCAAGTGACTCTATAAGGGTTGTTGTGAGGTATCCCTTGCAATTTGAGCTTATTCACTACCTCTTCTAACACAATGTTGTCTGTTGACCCTGAATCAATGATCACTTTGAAAACTTTTTCCATAGTCTTGCATTTGATCCCAAATAAGGACCTTCTTTGGCTTGGCTCTTCTCTGACTGGTTCTTTGATCAAAGTTATACTTATCATAAATTTGTCACCTACCTTTGATTCTAAGGCAACCTCTGAAGTCTTGCTACTTGAAGACTCTTCTTGAACATAGTTCACTCTTCTTTCACCACTATGTGATGATGATCCCTTCTCTAGACATCTATATGTTGGATGACCAAGTTGGTTGCAATGGTAACACTTCATTGTTGCAAAATATGAGGAAACTCTACCTTGGGCACTAGATCTTCCTCCAAAATCACTATTGGACCCCCTTCCTCTATTGAATCCTCCTCTATTGGTGTCACTCTCTTGCTGTTCAGTGAGTTTACACTCACCTTGTGTCCTTTGTTCAGAACTTCTTCATCCAAAGCCTCCCCTATGGTCTCTATTTTTCTTTTCCTCTACCTCTGCTCCTATTTCTGCTTGAGTCATGTCTTCTTTTTAGTTTTTCCTCAACCTTAAGGGAAATTTGATAGGTTTGATGGACTGTTTTTGGGCTCATTAGACTGATTTCTTCTTAGATGTTCCACCATAGACCATTTAGGTACCTAGCAAAATTGAGACTCTCTTCTTCCAGTGCATGAGATCTAAGGATAAGTTTGTGAAACTCCTCCATATAACTACTAACATCAAGGTCCTTTTGTCTTAATTTTTGTCTCTTCCTATGAATTTGCACTTCATAGTCATCAGGGAGATAGACTTCTTTGATTTTGACTAACATCCCTTTTCAAGAAGAGATGGGTTCTTTTCCCATTTTCTTCCTCTCATCTTGCACAAATTTCCACCATGTGAGAGGACCTCCTCTCATCCTTGACTTGGCTACCTTGACTCTTTGGGATTTAGTTATGCCTTCACATTGAAAATGATTCTCCATGCCTTCTATCCATTCTAGGACCACTTCTGCCTCCATCTTACTAGTGAACAATGGCATCCTTCTAGTGATTTACCACTTAAGGCCTTCAATTCCTTCAGGAAAGGTTCTTATTCTAGGAAAGGGCCAGGTTTAGGCACTTTGTCAATCTCTGACACTTCTTTACCCTTCCCTTCTGCTCCTTCAACCTTTACCAACACTTCATCTGCCTTGTTTTCAATCTCACCAAGCTTACTCTCCAATTCAATCAACTTCTCCTTCAAGAGTTTATTCTCTTCCTCCTGATCATCCACTTTCTTTTCCAACTCTGACTTCATCACCATGCTTTTGTCTCCTATAGATTCCACTGAGGACATCTACTCACCTAGCCCAAATCTTATAGGCTCTCATACCAATTTGATGCAGTTCACCTAGTTCATGTTGGTCCATTCCACCAACTTTCTAGGCCTAGTTGCACTCTAGACCTCCAATTCCTTCTAAATATCTTCTAGTTCTTTCTTCTTATCCATTTCAAGGTGTTTGCTTCAAGTGTTTTAGCTAGGAACCCTACCAATTCACAATGCTTTCCATGAGCTCATTATGGATGTCTTGGCTTCAATCTTGTCAAATTGACCTCCTACTATTGTGAGTTGATGCATAGGTGTGGAGGTGGATTCTAACATGTTTTTAATAGCTTTTGGGTCCATTTGAGGTTTGCAACCATTTCCCTTCTTACCGATTTAACCATTTTTCCCAAAAAAGGGCTATAAGGAATTAGCCCTATTAGGCCTCCAAAATCTGGTTTTCTAGGGCTTGAGAGAAAATGGTCCAAAAGACCATGAAACAAGTTTGTATTTTCTTCAAAGACTCACCTAACCTCAAGTTATTTGTGTGGTTTTGGTTCCTTATCCTACCGTACAATTCCCTAACACCAAAATGAGGGTTTAGAAGGGTTTATGGGCCTTCTAATCGGCAGTGACTGATCTAGTTTGGAAAATGAGCATAAAAAGGTTTTTTTATGGCTTTCCCTTACATCATAAACTCTATAATAACTTCATGGACCCCTCCAAAATGTTAGATTGTGATCTTGCATCCACCCCTACACTTTACACTCCAAATTCACCCTGTCTCCTCTAGTCGGGTTCTTCTTGGATTCGCCTAGAACAAGGTGACAGTCATATTAAATTTCATCTCCAGCACTTGTCCCTACATATGTACACTATACAAGTGGTTTTCCTCCATTTTGCAAGAGTTCGTGATTGTAGCATGGATGGAATTCATGGGGCAACCATTTTACATAAAACTACTATGTACAAGCCAAAACTGGTTGTTTGCAAACCAAAACAATTAAACACTAATACAATCTAACTAAAAAGCTTGAAATGGAAAAAATAACTCTGTAACACACTAAAGAAAATCAATCCATCACTGGATCAGTGGATTCAATCCATTTGTATTCACAAAATGAGAAAATAAGCCAAAATGATGTCAAATAGTCCGAAAAATGAGTAGTTTCAGATTGTTGAACTTACAAAACGAAGACTCTAACCTTGGTAACCATGCAAGAGAGGGTTTTTATAGTATTCCCCATTTTTGGAGTCATTCTAGAGCGTTGGACAATCCCTAACTCCATCACTAATAAATTTAGGATAAAATTTGTCATGACAACTTTTTGCAACTTTGTATTTTTTACAGTTTTGGCATTCTCAACCTATGAGACCTATTCTAAGTCATCACTCATGACCTTTAAACAATTTCTAAGACTAATTTAACCCTCCCTAATTCTTATACCAAGTTTTGACACTTTTGACCATGAAGATGGTCAACTACCTACTCAAACCACTACTTATGCACAAAATGCAAACCTAGGAAGAAACTAACTCTACTAGGCCTACATTGACTCATCACACTCACTCTTGGACCCTCTTGGAGTCCTTATTCACTACCTGACTTGGCTAGGGTTATTACAAGGCAAAATTGAGAGAAGACTACTAGCCTAAGTCGTAGGTGCTCCTACACCACATGGGCCCACCTGCAACTAGGCATGGGTATGCATGTATGTTATGCATGCCATCGATATAACACTAACATTTTGGAGCCTGGTTAGCTACGTCTTCTGAGGCTAAAGTGGCTCCAAAACTGCACGTCCATAAAATAAAGAAATTAATAATGTGCAATTTTTGAAAAAGTACAGATCGTTAATTGTGATCGGGCAGAATTAGCTATGACTTTGATTTTTAAAATAATTTTGAAAAACTCAGTAACATGGGTTTCCTAACACCATTTTCAGCCTAATTCTTCTGATCACAATCAACCATCTCAAATCTTTTGATAAATTTTGGGTTATTGACTCTTCCTTCCTTTTTCGAGCTAGTTTAGTTGAGGAGTGCTTGGAATAAGTGGTAAGAAACTTCGTGTTATTGAATTTTCCAAAAATCAAAGATAGTTGTTTGTGATAGGAAAAACATGATATTTTTAATGTTCCTAGTTATCCAATGATGTATATGTTTGTTTTTATGGCTCTATCTTTGTGTCTATGTGATTCTTCGTATATGTAATATGCAACATATAATTGCCTATGTATATATGTAAGTTAATGCCTATGCATGTCCATGTGCATGACATATAGAGAGAGAATGAAATATGCATAAATGCTTAAGTAGAAAAAAGAAAACACTAAAAATATGAGTGGGTATGTGCAGGATCATGGTGTGCCAAAACAAGCCCTTAAGTGGCAATGAAATATTAGAAAATCAAAGTTATGCAACATGACATGAAAATTTGAATAAGTTTTGAACATTATTTTTAAAATATGTAAGAAGAGAATATATAGAAAATTGAATGTAGTTTCTAAGCTACTAGTTGTTTTTTGGAAAAAAAAAATCCTATTTGATGAAAATTTCAAATTTTAATGCAATGGTACTAAAATTTTAGGAAAAAAATAAGAAATAAATGTATGTCTGACCACCCTAATCACAATCAAATCATAATAATTTTTTATAATACTTATAATATAACTATTAGACTCATGTTTGGATGTGACACATATTTTTTTTTAAATTTTTATAAAGTAAATAATTATTTATGAAGTTTTTACTACAGCTTTTCAAAAATTCTGAAACTCCTATGTCTGACCACCTTAACTTGGTCAAAACCTTATGAAATTTAATTTTTAAAAAATTTTCCCTATAGTAGATGAAGCATATGATGTGATGCATGTTTGGGATTCAAAAAATGTTATATCGTTTGAAAGTTATGAGTGTTTTTCAATCAGTCTATCAATCAAGACTTGTCAAAATTCAATTAGAAAATAAATAATAATTATTTATTAAAGTTGAAATAAGACAAGCCTTGTGTTGTTCGAAAGATGGGAATGTCCTTAAAAAACCCTTTTCATTTTATCAATTTTGGCTACAAAAAAAGTCGTCAGCCACTAGTGAAAGGTCTGGAAAATCAAGGAATACTGAAAAACACGTTTTTTCAGTTGACTTTCCAGGCTTGTCACCTCCAAGCCAAATACCAAAGCATTCCCAAGCCAAAATTTGAAATTTGAAAATTTTACAACACAAATCGTAATATATATTATTTTAATATATTAATTTATAGATAAATTAGTATATGATATTAGGGTTAGGGAGAGGGAGAGAGGGGAGTTATGGGAGAGAGAGAAAGAGAGAGATAGATGGGTAGGGGAAGGGAGAGAGAGAGAGAGAGAGAGAGAGAGAGAGAGAGAGAGAGAGAGAGAGAGAGAGAGAGGAGGGGAGGGAGAGATGGGTAGGGGAAGGGAGAGAGAGAGAGAGAGAGAGAGAGAGAGAGAGAGAGAGAGAGATGGGTAGGGGAAGGGAGAGAGATCGAGAGAGAGGGAGAGAGAGAGAGAGATAGAGAGAGGGGGGATGGGAGGGAGAGATGGGTAGGGGAAGAGAGAGAGAGAGAGAGAGAGAGAGAGAGAGAGGAAGGGAGATATGGGTAGGGGGAAGGGAGAGAGAGAGATACACACCAAATTGTGTTGTTATGGGTCATATGGTGTCCTAAGGGGTCATAGGACACAATATGACCCCTTAGAACACCATATGCCCCAAAGCGACCCAATATGGTGTCATAAGGGGTCATATTGTGTCCTAAGGCGTCATATGATGTCTTAAAGAGGTAATATCACATAATATGACCCTTTAGGACACAATATGACCCATAATGACCAAATATGGTGTCTTAAGGGGTCATATGGTGTCCTAGGGGGTTGTAGGACAACATCTGACCCCTATGGACACCATTGAACCCCTTATGACACCATATGGTGTCGTTAGGGGTTGTATGGTGATCTAAGGGGTCCTCAAACATAATATGACCCCTTAGGACACCATAGGACCCAAAGCGACCCAATATGGTGTAATAACAGGTCATATGGTGTCCTAAGGGGTCATGAGGGTTCATGGGACACCTTATGACCCCTAAGGACAACATATGACCCCTTATGACTCCATACGGTGTCGTTAGGGATCTTATGGTATCCATAGGGGTCATATGGTGTCCTAGGACACCATATGAACCCTTAAGACACCAAATTGTGTCATTATGGGTCATATGGTGTCCTAAGGGGTCGTAGGACAAAATATGACCCCTTAGGACACCATCTGACCCAAAGCAACCCAATATGGTGTCATAAGGGGTCATATAGTGTCCTAAGGGGTTATATGATGTCTTAAATGGGTCATATGACACAATATGACCCATTAGGACACGATATGACACATAACAAACAAATATGGTGTCTTAAGGGGTCATATGGTATGCTAAGGGGTCATAGGACAACATATGACCGATATGGACACCATAGGACCCCTTACGACACCATATGGTGTTGTTAGGGGTCATATGCTATCTTAAAGGGTCATAGGACATAATATGACCACTTAGGACACCATAGAACCCAAAGTGACCCAATATATTGTCATAACGGGTCATATGATGTCCTAAGGGGTCATAAGGGTTCATGGGACACCTTATGACCCCTAAAAAAAGTATACGACTCCTTATGACACACATTGCTATCATTAGGGGTCATATGGTGTCCATAGGGTTCATATGGTCTCCTAGGACTCCATATGACCCCTTAAGACACCAAATTGTGTCATTATGGGTCATATGGTGTCCTAAGGGGTTTTAGGACACAATATGACCCCTTAGGGCACCATATGACCCAAAGCAACCCAATATGGTATCATAAGGGGTCTTATTGTATCCTGGTCATATGATGTCTTAAAGGGGTCATACGACACAATATGACACATTAGGACAAAATATGACCCATAACGACCAAATATCATGTCTTAAGGGGTCACATGGTGTCCTAAGGGGTTGTAGGATACCATATGCTGACTATGGACACCATAACACCCCTTATCACACCATATGGTATCGTTAGGGGTCATATATTGTCCTAAGGGGTTGTAGGACATAATATGACCCCTTAGGACACCATATGACTATTGTGGACCCCATAGGACCCCTTATGACAACATATGGTGTCGTTAGGGGTCATATCCTAAGGGGTCGTAGGACATAATATGACCCCTTAGGACACCATAGGATGTAAAGAAACCCAATATGGTATCATAATGGGTCGTATGGTATCCTAAGGGGTCATAAAGGTTCATGGAACATCATTTGACCCCTAAGGACAACATACATCCCCTTATGACACCATATGGTGTTGTTAAGGGTCATATGGTGTCCATAGGGCTCATATGGTGTCCTAGGACACCATATGACCCCGTAAGACACCAAATTGTGTTGTTATGGGTCATATGGTGTCCTAAGGGGTCGTAGAACACAATATGACCACTTAGGACACCATATGACCCAAAGCAACCCAATATGGTGTCATAAGGGGTCATATTGTGTCCTATGGGGTCATATGAGGTCTTAAAGGGGTCATATGACACAATATGATCCATAACGACCAAATATGGTTTCTTAAGGGGTCATATGGTGTCCTAAGGGGTTGTAGGATACCCTATGACTGCTATGCAGAGCATAGGACCCCTTATCACACGATATGGTGTTGTTAGGGGTCATATGGTGTCTTAAGGGGTTGTAGGACATAATGTGACCCCTTAGGACACCATAGGACCCAAAGCAACCCAATATGGTGTCATAATGGGTCGTATGGTGTCCTAAGGGGTCATAAGCATTCATGGGACACCATATGACCCCTAAGGACAACATAGGAGCCTTATGACACCATATGGTGTCGTTAGGGGTCATATGGTGTCCATAGGGGTCATATGGTGTTCTAAGACACCATATGAAATAGACGTATGTCTGACCACCCTAATCACAATCAAATCATAATATTTTTTATAATATTTATAATATAAGTATTAGACTCATGTTTGGATGTGACACATATTTTTAAATTTTTTTTTATAAAGTAAACAATTATTTATGAATTTTTTACTACATCTTTTCAAAAATTCAGAAACTCGTATGCTTGACCACCTTAACTTGGTCAAAACCTTATGAAATTTATTTTTAAAAATTTTTTCCCTATAGTAGACGAAGAATATGATGTGATGCATGTTTGGGATTCAAAAAATGTTATACCATTTGAAAGTTAAGAGTGTTTTTCAATCAATCTATCAATGATGACTATTGTCAGAATTCAGTTAGAAAATAAATAATAATTATTTATTAAAGTCAAAATAAGACAAGCCTTATATTGTTGGAAAATTGGGAATGTCCTTAAAAAACCCTTTTCATTTTATCAATTTTGGCTAAAAAGAAAGTTGTCAGGCACCAGCGTAATGTCTGGAAAATCAAGGAATACTGAAAACCACGTTTTTTTAGTTGACTTTCCAGGCTTGTCACTTCCAAGCCAAATACCAAAGCATTCCCCAGCCCAAATTTGAAATTTGAAAATATTACAACACAAATCAGATATCCAAGTTTAATAAGTAAATTTTCTAACTAAATTTGCACATAATTAATCTAATGTTTATTAATATATTAATATATAATATTTTAATATATTAATTTATAAATAAATTAGTATATGATATTGGGGTTAGGGAGAGGGAGAGGGAGAGGGGGGAGTTATGGGAGAGAGAGAGAGAGAGAGAGAGAGAGAGAGAGAGAGAGAGAGAGAGAGAGAGAGAGAGAGAGAGAGGGGAAGGGGGAGGGGGAAGGGAGAGAGAGAGAGATAGACAGAAAGAGGGAGGGAGGGGGGAAGGGAGAGAGAGATAAAGAGATTAGCAAATAGGGAGAGAGAGAGAGAGAGAGAGAGAGAGACACCAAATTGTGTTGCTATGGGTCATATGGTGTCCTAAGGGGTCATAGGACACAATATGACCCCTTAGAACACCATATGCCCCAAAGCAACCCAATATGGTGTCATAAGGAGTCATATTGTGTCCTAAGGGGTCATATGATGTCTTAAAGAGGTCATATCACATAATATGACCCTCTAGGACATAATATGACCCATAAAAACCAAATATGGTGTCTTAAGGGGTCATATGGTGTCCTAAGGGGTCGTAGGACACTATCTAACCCCTATGGACACCATTTGACCCCTTATGACACCATATGGTGTCGTTAGGGGTTCGTATGGTGACCTAAGGGGTCCTAGGACATAATATGACCTCTTAGGACACCATAGGACCCAAAGCAACCCAATATGGTGTAATAACAGGTCGTATGGTGTCCTAAGGGGTCATAAGGGTTCATGAGACACCGTATGACCCCTAAGGACAACATACGACCCCTTATGACTCCATATGGTGTTGTTAGGGCTCTTATTATGTCCATAGGGGTCATATGGTGTCCTAGGACACCCTATGAACCCTTAAGACACCAAATTGTGTCATTATGGGTCATATGGTGTCCTAAGGGGTCCTAGGACAAAATATGACCCCTTAGGACACCATATGACCCAAAGCGACCCAATATTGTGTCATAAGGGGTCATATAGTGTCCTAAGGGGTCATATGATGTCTTAAATGGGTCACATGACACAATATGACCCATTAGGACATAATATGACACATAATGACCAAATATGGTGTCTTAAGGGGTCATATGGTGTGCTAAGGGGTCATAGGACAACATATGGCCAGTATGGACACCATAGGACACCTTACGACACCATATGGTGTTGTTAGGGATCATATGTTGTCCTAAAGGGTCATAGGACATAAGATGACCCCTTAGGACACCATAGGACCCAAAGTGACCCAATATGATGTCATAACAGGTCGTATGGTGTCCTAAGGGGTAATAAGGGTTCATGGGACACCATATGACCCCTAAAAAAAGTATACGACTCCTTATGACACCATGTGCTATCATTAGGCATGATATGGTGTCTTAGGACTCCATATGACCCCTTAAGACACCAAATTGTGTCGTTATGGGTCATATGGTGTCCTAAGGGGTCGTAGGACACAATATGACCCCTTAGGACACCATATGACCCAAAGCGACCCAATATGGTGTTATAAGGGGTCATATTGTATCCTAAGGGGTCATATGATGTCTTAAAGGGGTTATAAGACACAATATGACCCATTAGGACACAATATGACCCATAACAACCAAATATTGTGTCTTAAGGGGTCATATGGTGTCCTAAGGGGTCATAGGATACTATATGACCGCTATGGACACCATACGACCCCTTATGACACCATATGGTATCGTTAGGGGTCATATGTTGTCCTAAGGGGTCATAGGACATAATACGACCCCTTAGGACACCATATGATCATTATGGACACCATAGGACCCCTTATGACAACATATGGTGTTGTTAGGGGTCATATAGTGTTTTAAGGGGTCATAGGACATAATATGACCCCTTAGGACACCATAGGACGTAAAGAAACCCAATATGGTATTATAACGGGTCATATGGTATCCTAAGGGGTCATAAGGGTTCATGGAACATCATTTGACACATAAGGACAACATACATCCCCTTATGACACCATATGGTGTTGTTAAGGGTCATATGGTGTCCATAAGGGTCATATGGTGTCCTAGGACACCATATGACCCCTTAAGACACCAAATTGTGTCGTTATGGGTCATATGGTGTCTTACGGGGTTATAGAACACAATATGACCCCTTAGGACACCATATGATCCAAAGCGACCCAATATGGTGTCATAAGGTGTCATATTGTGTCCTAAGGGGTCATATGATGTCCTAAAGGGGTCATATGACACAATATGACCCATAACAACCAAATATGGTTTCTTAAGGGGTCATATGGTGTCCTAAGGGGTTGTAGGACACCCTATGACCGCTATGGCGACCATAGGACCCCTTATCACACCATAGGGTGTCGTTAGGGGTCATATGGTGTCTTAAGGGATCATAGGACATAATATGACCCCTTAGGACATTATAGGACCCAAAGCGACCCAATATGGTGTCATAATGGGCCGTACAGTGTCCTAAGGGGTCCTAAGGGTTCATGGGACACCATATCACCCCTAAGGACAACATACGACCCCTTATGACACCATATGGTGTCGTTAGGGGTCATATGGTGTCCATAGGGGTCATATGGTGTTCTAAGACACCATATGACCCCTTAAGATACCAAATTGTGTTTTTATGGGTCATATGGTGTCCTAAGGGGTCATAGGAGACAATATGACCCCTTAGGACAACATATAACCCAAATTAACCCAATATGGTGTCATAAAGGGTCATATTGTGTCGTAAGGAGTCATATGTTGTCTTAAAGGGGTCATATGACCCATTAGAATACAATATGACCCATAATGACCAAATATGGTGTCTTAAGGGGTCGTAGGACACCATACGACTACTATGGACACCATAGGACCCCTTATGACACTATATGGTGTCATTAGGGGTTGTATAATGTCTTAAGCGATCGTAGGACATAATATGACCCCTTAGGACACCATAACACCCAAAGCAAGCTAATATGGTGTCATAATAGGTTGTATGGTATCCTAAGAGGTCATAAGGGTTCATGGGACACCATATGACCCCTAAGGACAACATACAACCCCTTATGACACCATATGGTGTCATTAGGGGTCATATGGTGCCATAGGGGTCATATGGTGTCCTAGGACACCATATGACCCCTTAAGACACCAAATTGTGTTGTTATGGGTCATCTGATGTCGTAAGGGGTTGCAAGACACAATATGACCCCTTAGGACACCATATGACTTAAAGCGACCCAATATGGTGTCATAAGGAGTCATATTAAGTCCTAAGAGGTCATATGATGTCTTAAAGGGGTCATATGACACAATATGACCCATTAGGACACAATATGACCCATAACGACTAAATATGGTGTCTTTAGAGGTCATATGTTGTCTTAAGGGGTCATAGGACACCATATGACTGCTATGGACACTATAAGACCCCTTATGACACCATATGGTGTTGTTAGGGGTCATATGGTGTCCTAAGGGGTTGTAGGACATAATATGAACCTTTAGGACACCATAGAAGCCAAAGTGATCCAATATGGTGTCATAATGGGTTGTATGGTGTCCTAAGGGGTCATAAGGGTTCATAGGACACCATAAGACCCCTAATCTCTCTCTCTCCCCTAATCTCTCTCTCCCTCTCCTCCTCTCTCTCTCTCTCCCCCTCTCCCACTCCCACTCCCCTATTTTCTCTCTCTCCCCTAATCTGTCTCTCTTTCTCTCCTCCTATCTCTTACTCTATCTCTCTATCTCTCTCTCTCCCTCTCCCTCTCCCCTAATCTCTCTCTCTCTCCCCTAATCTCTCTCTCTCTCTCTCTCTTGTTGGCATTATGTGAACCGGTATGAGGACATAATGATATTGTATGTTGTCATTGATGTTAATATGTGATATGAAGAGAGAACCAACATATGTGAGAACCGGTATATATGCCAAAGTAAAGTGGTATATTTGTTCTAGGTGAACCGGCATGTCAAGGTGAACCAGCACATGGAAGCATTGTATGACTACCGGTTGGTACGTAGTTTCCACTTCAGGATTTTTGGTTGGAGTATCTCAAGACTGTGTGACTCAATCTGTGATCTTTATGTGATGAAGTTAGCATTATAATGAAGAACAGATAATGTTGCCATGTAAGCCTTGTGCATGTGAAGGATCTTGCATAAAGAAGAGTGTTCCTATCTACCTTGCGAATGTGCGAAGTCTGTAAACGATGATAATGTGTGATTGGTTATCAGCCGCCATGAAATAAACAAATGATGGAGAATGTCTTGAGATTGGATCAAGACTATTGCAATCAATACAGTATGATCAATGGTCATGATTGAACCATTTGAATTCCTTAACTGAATAGGTCTAGGATTTAGGGTTTATGCTACCAACCTATCTGTTGTCCTATAAGGTTGATGTTGTGATTCTTTCAGAAGTTGTTGGCAAAAGTTGTGTGTGTGTATCTAAGAGAAGAGATACATGATTCTTTCCAAACTAGAGGAGAGAAGTCATATCTGAAGAGTGTAAGTGTAGAAGGTGAAGAGGAGCTTAAGAAGATTTGCATTGGCATTGATTGCTATTATCAAGTCATTGGTATACCTGTTGATCTTTAACTACTTCAATAGTTGTGAAATCCCCTAACAGGGTAGCCTTAACTTGCCTGTTAAAAATCCTCTAACAGGGTAACTCAAAGCTATTGAGTCATTGATATCCTTCAGCTATTGAGTTCTTGAAATCCTCTAACAAGGTACCCTTAATAGGGTTTAACCCTTAACCGGGTATTGTAGCCATCCCTTAACCAAGTGATCCCTAACAGGATCGGTTCCTAACAAAACCTATTGTATCTATCTTTAATCAGACAAGGCTCCTAACAGAGCGGACTTCCAAAGAGTTCAAAAACAAGCTTGTGGGTATTCATCCCCACCATGGTTTTTCCCAGTTGGGTTTCCACGTGAAAAATATGTGTGTCATGTGTGGTGTTTTCTTCATGTGATGTTATGATTGTTTTCTGATTAAGTGGTGATGCATGTTGATCTTGCTGTAATATGTACATCTTTGATGGTAGATTGCTTGTTCATGCATTAGAGTTAAATGGGAATGAAGAATTAGATTATATAAGAAGATAAGTGTCAACCGGTCTTTGCTTGTCTTAGTTACACTAGGTTTTGCCGATTGAACTCTGTTGAAGGACTGATATTGTTGTTTGTCTATCAGTGCATAAGTGTTAGTTGACAAACTAGTTTAAGGTTGAGTTTCTGCCTATACTGATTCACCCCCCCCCCTCTCAGTACTGGTTTGGTACTATTTGTGCATCATTGAGTTATCAATTGGTATCAAAGCATCCTCCAAGTCCTCTGTGTTATAAGATTAACCGCTTGAGGTAAAGATCTCAGTCAAATTTTAAAGAGGGAAGGTCCAAAGTTTAACAAGGAAAATTTTGGTATATGGAAAGATAGGATGAAGATATTCATCAAAAGCATGGGTGCTCAACACTAGAGCTATGTTGAGAATGTCTATGTTGCCCCTACCGCTACTCTCACCAATGACCAAAAGAGAGAGATACAAGAAAATGGGCAAGTCATGGAAGCCCTTATTGGTAGTTTATCTGACATTGAGTTTATTGATGTTTAGGACAAGGTAAATCCCAAAGAGGTATGGGATGCTCTTGAAAATATCTATGGTGGTGATGAACATGTAAAACAGGCTAAGGAAGAAAGCCTGAGAGGGAAGTTTGAAGATATGCAGATGGTTGAAGGTGAGACCATTCAGCTGTATGGAATAAGAATCAAAACAATTGTTGGAGATATCAAGAGTGCAAGTGGTAAAATAGAAGATTCCACTGTGGTAAGCAAAGTCTTGAGATCCTTATTGCTGGTCTATGCAATAAGGGTTGCTGCTATTCAGGAGCTGAGATCAATAGACAAGACTAAGGTATCCTTGGACTCCATCATAGCAAAGTTGATAGCCTATGAGCTAAATAGTTTTGATGGCAGTGTTCAAAAGACTGAATCAACTTTTAAAGCCTCTGCTATACCATCCAGAAAAGGAAAAGAAGCTAGCACCAGTGGTGAACCTAGAAAGAGCAGAGAAATGGATGATGAGGAGATTCTGATGGCATTTGAAGCTCTCCTTGCTAGGAAGCTTCCTAAAGGAGCCGGTAAATACAAAGGTAAGCTACCTTCGAAATGCTTTTCTTGTAACCAGATAGGACATATTGCTATAAAGTGTCCTAATGGCGATAACAAGGACAAACCGAAAAGGTTTAGGAAATTCAAAGGAGGAAACCAGAGAAAATGTTTTATGGCAGTTGATGAAGGTGTCACAGATGAAGAATCAAAGGATGAAGAAAATGAAGATATTGTGTTTGTTGCTGTCAAAGAAGATGTGTCAGACAAGAAGGCTCTTGTCTCCCGGTTTGATAATTCCAATGAGTGGATCATTGATAGTGGCTATTCTCACCATATGACTGGTGACCGGAGCAAGTTTCTATCCTTGAAGGAGTATGATGGTGGTGTGGTTCGCTTTGGAAATGATGCACCATGCATGGTCAAAGGCAGAGGGTCCATCTCTTTGAATGGAAATAGTAGTGCTAACAATGTGTACTGGGTTGATGGTCTCAGACACAACCTTCTAAGTGTTGCCTAGTTGAATGACAGTGGCCTCACTCTGGAATTCAAGAATGGAGTTTGCAGAATCAAAGGAAAAGATGGTGAATTGGTGGCCACCGATATGCAAACCAAAGGTAACCTATTTCATCTGAATGCAAATATAAGTACATGTCTTATGGCTAAGTTTGATTATAGCTGGATATGGCATAGGAGACTCTGCCATGTAAACTTTGATAACATTGTGAAGGCTAGTAAGATCAAGGCAGTTAGAGGGTTGCCAGTGCTAAGAAAACCAGATAATACCTTGTGTAGAGAGTGTCAATTGGGGAAAATGTCTTCCTCAACCTTTAAAGGTAAATCTTTCACTGCTGACAACTTGCTTGATCTTGTGCATACTGATTTGTGTGGTCCTATGAAAACTAGAAGTGTACAGGGTGATAGGTACTTCATGATTCTCACTGATGACTGCTCAAGAATGATGTGGGTCACATTCTTGGAAGACAAGTCTGAAGCCTTTGTGAAGTTCAAATCTTTCAAAGCATTAGTGGAGAAGGAAAGTGGTAAAAGGATCAAATGTCTTAGAATTGATCAAGGAGGGGAATTCACTTTCAGTGAATTCAACAAGTATTGTGAAGAATTTGGCATCAAGAGGCAACTGTCTGCCCCCCGGACTCCACAACAGAATGGCCTAGCAGAGAGGAATAACCGGACTATGGTTGAAGCAGCTAGAACCATGTTGATTCAAGGAAAAGTAGCTCACACTTTTTGGAGAGAAGCGGTAATCACTGCAGTCTGCACAATGAACTAGGTACTCATCAAGAAAGGTAAGGATAAAACTCCTTATAGTATTGGACTGGTAAGACACCTATGGTTAGCTACTTTAGGGTATTTGGTAGAAAATGTTACATCAAGAGGAGTGAACATCAGGGCAAGTTTGAAGCTAAATGTGATGAGGGAATATTCCTAGGATATTCTACCAAGAGTAAAGCTCTCAAGTGTTTCAACAATAGGACTAAGAGATTTATAGAAAGCATCAATGTGAGAGTTGATGAAACCTCTGAGAAACCGAAGGAAATAGGCAGTGAGAAAGCTGTAAATGAACTGGTTGCAACCTTTTGGGAACCGGTTGTCAGTCAACCAAGTACCAGTAACAATGTTCCTGAACTGGTGAATGTTGATACTAATGAAGATGAGGATGAAGAGGAAAAGCAAGAAGAACCAGTCAAGACTATTCCTTAGTATGTCAAGCTGAATCATGATCCTAAGCAGGTCATAGGAGATAAGGATGTAGGAATCCTTACAAGAAGAAAGATCAGAGAAAACTCATGTTTGATCTCTGAATTTGAGCCTAAGTCATTCAAAGAGGCTCATAAAGATGAAGACTGGATCAAGGCAATGGAAGAGGAACTTGACTTGATAGAGAAAAATGGTACATGGTCCTTGGTACTCAGACCGAAACATAAAAATGTCATTGGCACCAAATGGGTGTTCAGAAACAAGCTGAATGAGGATGGCATAGTGATCAAGAACAAAGCTAGATTGGTGTGCAAAGGATATGCTCGAGAAGAAGGAGAAGACTATGGAGAAACCTTTGCTCCTGTAGCCAGATTGGGAGGAGTTCGTTTGCTTCTTGCATATGTAGCTTTTAAAGGATTCAAGGTATATCAAATGGATGTAAAATCTGCATTCCTAAATGGTGTACTTGAAGAGGAGGTGTATATAGAGCAACCAGATGGGTCTTCCTTATCTAAAGATAGTGATATGGTGTGCAGGCTACATAAAGCCTTATATGGTCTAAAGCAGGCACCTAGAGCATGGTATGAACATCTACATTCTCATCTTGTGAAGATTGGATTTGAGAGAACAAGTGAAGATAGCAATATCTACTTGAAATCTGAAGGAGATCAGATCCTGATCTATGAAGTTTTTGTTGATGACATTATCTTTGGTGGAGATGACAAGATGAGTCATGAGTTTGCTGATGAGATCAAGGAAGAGTTTGAGACGGCACTCATAGGGGAGATTAAGTTCTTCATTGGACTGTAGATCTAGCAGATGAAAGATGGAATCTTTATCACTCAGTCCAAATACATCAAAGAGGTGTTGAAGACCTTTGGCATGGAAGATAGCAAACTGGTTCGTACACCAATGGTGACCGGTTGCAAATTATCAAAAGAGGATGATTCTGCATTGATTGATGAGAAGGAATAACAATCAATGATTGGTAAGTTGCATTATGTAGTGCATAGCAGACCAAATATTGCACATGTAGTTGGCATTATTGCAAGGTTCCAAAAAAGTCCAAGAGAATCCTACTTGGTTGCAGTCAAGCAGATTCTTAGGTATCTAAAGGGAACAACTGACTATGGATTGTGGTACCCATACAACAATGATTTCAACCTGAAAGTATTCACAGATGCTGATTGGGCAGGTAATGTGGATGATCAGAGAAGAACAACCAGTGGTGCATTCTTTCTTGGTGGTAGACTGGTCTCATGGATGAGTAAGAAGCTGAGCTATATCTCTCAGTCTACAACGGAAGTAGAGTATGTTGCAAATTTCATGAACTACACTTAGACAATCTGGATGAACCATGTATTAGATGGCTTCAAAATCCCTGTATCTAAACCAATAAGTATATTCTATGATAACACAAGTACTATCAATATTTCAAAGAATCCGGTTCTACATTCTAGAACCAAGCATTTTGAGCTTAAGTATCATTTCTTGAGGGAAAAGGTTCAGAATAAAGATATTGCACTGGAACATGTTTCCAATAAGGAGCTGTTAGCAGACATATTCACCAAGCCTCTCTCAAAGACTACATTTGTGTATTTAAGAGGTGAATTGGGGGTACTGCCCCTTCCGGAGGTAAATTAAAAGTATTTGTTCCACATCAGTCAAGTATTGCATAGTCAAATTTTTTTTGATTGATGTGTTGAAGGATGCTACTCAGGAGGAGCAGCATCACAGGGATGTTTGTGCCTCCACTTTGGCATTGTTGTCAAAGGGGGAGAAGAAGTGTAGCGGAGAAGATATCTGCAGAAATTGGGGAGAAGATGAGTTTGCAGAAAGATATCTTTGTATATTGCCATCAATGCCAAAGGGGGAGATTGTTGGCATTATGTGAATTGGTATGAGGACATAATGATATTGTATGTTGTCATTGATGTCAATATGTGATATGAAGAGAGAACTGACATATGTGAGAACCGGTATGTATGCCAAAGTAAAGCGGTATATTTGTTCTAGGTGAACCAACATGTAGTCATGGGAACCGACACATGGAAGCATTGTATGACTATCGGTTGGTAGGTAGTTTTCACTTCAAGATTTCCGGTTGGAGTATCTCAAGCTTGTGTGACTCAATCGGTGATCTTTATATGATGAAGTTAGCATGATAGCAAAGAATAGATAGTGTTGCCACGTAAGCCTTGTGCGTGTGAAGGATCTTGCATAAAGAAGAGTGTTCCTATCTACCTCGAGAATGTGTGAAGCCTGTAAACGGTGATAACATGTGATGGGTCATCAATCGCCATGAAATCGGTGGAAAATGAAGGATGGAGAATGTCTTGAGATTGGATCAAGACTATTGCATTCAATATAGTATGATCAATGGTCAGGATTAAACCGTTTGAATTCCTTAACCTAACAGGTCTAGGGTTTAGGGTTTATGCTACTGACCTGTCTATTGTCCTATAAGGTCGACGTTGTGATTCTTTCAGAAGTTGTTGGAAAGAGTTGTGTGTGTATCTAAGAGAAGAGATACGTGATTCTTGCTAGACTAGAGGAGAGAAGTCATATCTGAAGAGTGTAAGTGCAGAAGGTGAAGAGGAGCTTAAGCGGATCTGCATTGGCATTGAGTGCTATTATTAGGTCATTGATATACCTATTGATCATTAACTACTTCAATAGTTGTGAAATCCCCTAACAGGGTAGCCTTAACCGACTTGTTGAAAATCCTCTAACAGGGTAACTCGAAGCTATTGAGTCATTGATATCCTTTAGCTATTGAGTTCTTGAAATCCTCTAACAAGGTACCCTTAACCGGCTGATCCCTAACAGGCTCAGTTCCTAACAAAACCTATTGTATCTGTCTTTAACCAGACAAGGCTCCTAGCAGAGCGGACTTCCAAAGAGTTCAAAAACAAGCTTGTGGGTATTCATCCCCATCGTGGTTTTTCCCAGTTGAGTTTCCACGTGAAAAATATGTGTGTCATGTGTGATTTTTTCTTCATGTGATGTTATGATTGTTTTCTGATTAAGTGGTGATGCATGTTGATCTTGCTGTAATATGTACATCTTTGATGGTAGATTGCCTGTTCATGCATTAGAGTGAAATGGGAATGAAGAATTAGATTATATGAGAAGATAAGTGTCAATCGGACTTTGCTTGTCTTATTTACACTGGGTTTTGCCGGTTGAACTTTGTTGAAGGACCGGTGCTTCTGTTTGTCTGTCAGTGCATAAGTGCTAGTTGACAAACCGGTTTAAGGTTGAGTTTTTGCCTGTACTGATTTATCCCCCCTCTCAGTACCGGCTTGGTAATATTTGTGCATCATTGAGTTATCATTGCTCCCCTAATCTCTCTCTCTCTCTCTCTCTCTTTCCCTCTCCCTCTCCCCTAATCTCTCTCTCTCCTTCTCCTCTCTCTCTCTCTCTATCTATCTCTCTATCTCTAAAATTTGACTAATAAAATCAGATATCAGATTTCTAATTTCTGTCATTGCCATTAATGTGGAAATAGTAAAATAAAAGGCAGCAATGGGAAACATTTTTGGGACCATAAATTTATACATTAAAATTGGATATCTAATAAAATCGGATGTTTGATTTTTATAAATAAAAAAGAGCCTTGTGTGTTGGCAATATTACAAGGATATTGAGAAGGTTGTTGATGATTATGGACATAACTGATTAAAGATGTTTTACTATCTTGATATTATTATTTTGCCATTGATGTCAAGAAATTGATTTTCTAATTCAGTATGATGTTGCCATATCTTAAGAAATATGATATGAAGATTATAAAGAAGTCAGTAAAGACACAGGAAAGAATATGATGAATAAAGGGATAAGTTATTCAATGGGCAACTCTACCAAGTCAGACAATGATGAGATCTTGATGTTTTAGATTGTTCTAACATCATACATATGTTGTAAAATGTAAAGGTTAATACTATACTATGTTATCAAACAAAGAACCTAGTCAGTAAACCCTAAGGTTATCACAGTCGGTTAATGAAGACAAAATGTCTACCGAGTAAAGTTTAGTATTCACCGTGTTGTAACCGAGCTATAACAGAATGCATTAAATGTTTACATGTGATATTTAATGAAAGATGCTGATGAGTTGGAATGGATCAATGATTGGCAAGCCGTAGAAAAAGTTTTTTAACGAATCTAAGGCAATGGAAAGTTGGCAAGAAGATCTACAGCTCAGATTGAACCGCATTACCCTAACACAAGTTCCAAGATGGATGTGCAAGTTTCAAGGTGGGGTAAAACATTTTCAGATCAAAAGATACAATGAGCCTGGACAAGATTGAAGATCTGATGGCTATGATTGATCATGGGAAATGTGATCAAGGAGATTAAGCGGTTAGAAGATTTTTTATAAATAAGGAACTGTTGATAAACAATGTATGCAGGCAAGTGTATGCATAGGGATGCTACATAGTTATTACCGAGCACAGAAGCTTGAAGACCTGTTAGAATAACAGAGTATTGATGCCCAACAGATAGACAAGATTAGTTCTATGTCTAGATTGTATTGAACAAATAGGAATCTGCTTTAGCATTTTAGATGTGAATTTGCAGATAGATTGTATTACTGTTATTGTGTGAAAGTGATAGGAAATCTCTTAACCTAGTGGACTTAACAATCTTATATGTAAATCCTCTAACAAGGTGACATTCTAATTGAGTGTTTGAAATCCTTTGACAAGGTCACTTCTAACAAAGTGAAGATCCTAATAGATCTAAGGGAAATCCCTTAATCGGGTCACATCTAGCAATTTGTTTTGTAATCTTTAACAGGATTGGATTTTAACCAAGCATACTCTAGAAGAGTATATTTCTTAGTGGGTCCGAAATCTCACTTTGGTTTTTCCCTATTTGGGTTTCCACGTTAAATCTGGTGTTGTGAGGTTTATATTGTTCATATGCTTTTAAGTTTGCATGTTTGACAGTTTTTGATTATATGATTGATATATGTTATCAAGGTTGAATCTGATGTTTTTATTGATGATTATGTTTGTATGATTCACCCCCCCCTCTCATCTTGTTGGTTGTTGGATCTGTACTTATATTAAGTATCAGAACTATCATTGTGGGCCATTTTGTGGATTCCAACGGCCCATAGTTTGCATATTTTGTTTTCTGTTGACAATCATGGGTTTTCAGATAGGTTGAGACAAATTTATGCTTTTGGGAGATTCTTAAAGTCAAATCTTACATTGTCAATCATTTAGGAGCATCTGTGTGGAGGTAAATGGGGAGTAGTAGTCGTCGGAAGTCTAAACACAAAAGAAAACTTTTAAATGACCAAATTGAAGTGTATAGAGAAAGAGATAGAGAATGTCATAGGAGGAGAAGACAAGGTATGTTAAATATTGCTAATGTTACTTCAAGTGAAGAGGAAATTGAATTTGAAAATGTGTCACAAGTTATTGAAAATGAAAATGTAGATTTTGAAAGTGAAAATTTTGAAAATGTTGAAAGTGATAATGAAAATGCTCAACATGTGGAAAATTTTGACATGGGAGGTGAAAATGTGGAAAACTTTGACATTGAAGGTGGAATTGCTCAACCAAGTGAACCATATGTAACACCTAATTACTTTAGAAATGAAGACCCTCTCATGGATGAAAGACAAATTCCAAATCCAAGACCTTCAAGAACCCCAAAATCGTTATTTGAAATCGATGAGAACATTATTGCGAACCTTGAAGGGAAGAGGTCAACAAGAACCATTCGGTTGTGGGCTACACAACTTTTCGACCAAAATTTTAGCAATAAGACATTGACCAAGCAATGCCAACTCTTTGTTCAATTGCTAAAGATGAGACCATTGCTAAACAAATTAAAGATTTGTATGAACAAGAAGATGGAGAGAAGTTATATTATTGAAAAAAATCTATTTGATGCTCTCAATTCTATTGGAAAGAATACCAAAGAAATAGATAAGAGAGTCACTCGAAGAGTGATTACAACCTCCTTAGTAATCCATAAGTTGAGGAAGGCTCGTCAAATGAGACAAACTTGTGTTGATTTTAACATAAACCGTAAAACTTTGGATAGAGCACTTGCACGGAGACAAAGATTTGACGATCCACTTCAACAAGATACATGAAATTTTGGTGGGAGGCTTCCATGTGTTGATAGAAAGTTGACTGACAATGTCAAGGAGGAGATTCAACAATTTTGGCACTCTAATTCTAGAGTGTCACCCAATGTAAAGGATATTTTAAAATTAAGAATCGGCAACCGAGACCGCACACCGCATCCCAAACATTTCTTGAAATCAAGCCAAACAATGTTGTACAATTTTTTTTGTGAAGTACATCCAACTTTGCAAATATCACAAAGGGCCTTTGAATCTTTGAAACCATTTTATTGTGTTCCTCTAAAGATTCGCAATACTTGTTGTTGCAACTACCATGTGGAGTTTTCAATGTACCATGAACTTTTATGTCATATTCGTTCTACGATGCATACTAATGAGATGTTGTAGGAGTGTGGTGCAATGATATTTCGGAGATCATCAAGAGACTTGCAAGATCTATTTTTATGCCCTAGAGATAATGGCTGCTATTTCTATAGAAATGATTGTTTGAATGAGAAGTGCTCAGAATGTGGTGGGTTGTCAAATTTTGTTTCATGTTTTCATGAGGGCAGCGAACACAAGTTTGGAAAGAATTATGTTGAGAAAAAATGATATGAGATAGTGAAATATACTTTGAAGTGTGGAGGTGAATGTTCTAGATGTGAATTAGTCTCAAGAGAAGTGAGTATTACTGATTTTATTTTGGATTTTAAGGAAAATATTTTCTACAAGTATGCAAGGCACACCCATAGGTCCCAGTGATTGATCAACAGTTCAGGATGTGTAAGAACTCTTTCCCGATTGGCACTATTATATCGGTGGTTGATTTTGCAAAGAACTATACATTGCAACCACATAATGAGGTACAGTCTCAGTACTACAATTCAGTCCAGATAGCTATTTTTGTTCACATTACATATAGACATGCTCCTGATAGTACAGAAGATGATAGGAAGATAATCAGGGAGTATCATTTTTATATGAGTGATGATAGATCACACTCCTCCGAGTATGTGAAACATTCTTTCGAGAACTTTTTTGATTTCTTGCATGAGAAAGATATTGCAATTGATCAACATATAATATGGTCAGATAATTGTATGGGTCAATGCAAGAATGACCGTATGTTTTATTGGTTGAGTAGAATGCATGTAGAGAGGCATATACCTTATATTTGGTATTTTTTTTAGGCAGGGCATGGAAAGGGAGAGCATGATGAAGCAAGTGCATGTTTGAAGAGAGCTCTAGTTAAGGAGGAATTGAGGATTTCAGGTGCAAATTTCTCTGATGCACGTTCTATTATTGATTGGTGTAGTTCAGTATTGTAACATGGAGGTACTCTTGATTCAGCAGTGACCATATTCTTTTGGTTGGTTGAGGAGGGAATAGTGGGAGATAGATTGGATTGTCAAACAATTAAAGATTATTCAAAGATGCATTCATTTATCAGCTCAGATGCAAGTACATGGACCATTTGGACATGAGCGTTAGCATGTTGTTGTTAGAGTTGTGTTCGGTGTGATTGGGATGAATGCGAGTCAAGTGAGTGGGTTGATACATGGGTTCCCAACTATCTAACTCCTTTATCTCAAACAATATCCTTGTCAAATGATGACATGGAAATTTCATTTGAGTATGACCGTCTATCAAATCTTGTACAGTGAGGACATGTTTTTGCAGTTGTTGCACCACAATAGAATGAAGAGAGATTAGAGTATTGGCCAGCACGATGTGTACAGGGAAAAAAAAAGCTAACACAACCAATCACAGATGATGACGGGTTCACATATCCTATAGGTTCAGTTGTTATTGTGGGTGTTGGCATATGTGTAGAGTTTGATGACATGATGATATTGTATGTTGTCATTGATGTCAATATGCTGAAGAATGAACCGGTATACTGAAGAAAGCAAATAGGCAAGAGAACTAGTATGATGGTATGAAGTGAACCGGTATGATGATGTGAACCAGTAACCGGTATGTGCAAAGTTTGTATTGGGGTTTCATTTGATATGAGTACCAGTTGGTAGTCTCAGCTTCAGGATTTCTAGTTGATGCATTTCAAGTCTGTGTGATCTGACCGATGAAATCCTATGATGAGTTAGCATTGAAATGGAGATCAAATCATGTTGCCACACCAACCTTGTGCACGTGAAGGATTTCCTTAAGGATCTTGCATGAAGAAGATTGATTCTATCTACCTTGGGAATGTGTGAAGTCTCAGTAAACAGTGGAGAGCGCATGATGGGTTATCAACTTCCAAAAGCGGCAAAGAATGAGCGATGGACAACATCTTGAGATGTGTTCAAGATTGTTTCACCCTATGTAATGTGACTAAACGGTCAGGATTGGACCGACTATATTGTTAACCTAGATTATTAGGGTTTTAGGTTTTGGCTACCGACCTAATTGTTGTCTATAAGGTCAATGATAATTTGCATTGTGAAGTTGTTGGCAAATGTTATGTGTGTATCCAAGTGAAGAGATACTTGATTCTTGCTAGACCCGAGCAGTGAGTAGTGATCTGCAGAGTGTGATTGCAGAAGGAAAGGAAATAAAGTGGATTTGCCTTAGCATTGAGTGTTGTTATCGGATCATTGTATTACCTATTGACTTCTAACCATTTCAGAAGTTGGAATATCCCTTAACTGGGTAGCTTTAACAGGATTTTTGTAAATCCTTTAATAGGGTGACTCAAAATCATTGAGTTCTTCAAATCCTCTTGCAAGGTAACCTTTAATAGGGTTCTAAGCTTTAATTGGGTATTTAGCCATCCCTTAACCAGGTGATCCCTAGTAGGATCGGTTCCTAGAAGAACCTATTGTAAAGTCCTTAACCAAACTAGGCTCCAAATAGAGAAAACTTCAGAAGAGTTCAAATGATAACTTGTGGGTATTCATCCCCATTGTGGTTTTTCCTAGTTGTGTTTCCACATGAAAAATACGTGTGTCATGTGTGATGCTTTTTCATGTGATGATTAGTGTTCTCTGTTAAGTGGTAAAGCATGGTGATCCAGTGGTCATTATATTTTTGATGTATTACTTGTTTAAGCATATGGGTGAAGAGGAAATGAGATGTTAGGATTTGTGAAGATCTAAATGTTACCGGTTTATGTCTTTCATAGTCTCACTGTGTTTTACTAGTAGTGTCCTATTTTAGATCTATGATACTATTTACCAATTAGTGCAGTCTTTGCAGTCAAAGTGGTTTAAGGAATTTTTTGTTTATACTGATTCACCCCCCCTCTTAGTATTTGTTGAGTATTTACTATCCGTCATTATTCATCAATTGGTATCAGAGCCATCCTCTAGGTCCTCTGTGCTATAAGCTTAACTGCTTGAGGAAAAGATCCTATTCTAATGATGAAGAGGGAAGGTCCTAAGTTCAACAAAGATAACTTCTATATATGGAAGGACATAATGAAGATATACATTAAAAGCATGGGTGCTCAACACTGGAACTATGTTGAGAATACTTGTGTTGTCCCTATCAGTACTCTCACCGATGATCAAAGAAGAGAAATTCAGGAGAATGGGCAAGTTATTGAAGCTCTTATCAGCAGTCTATCTGATGTTGAGTTTATAGATGTTCAAGAAAAAGACAATCCCAAGGATGTATGGGATACTCTGGAGTCTATCTATGGTGGTAATGAGCATGTAAAGCAAGCTAAGGAAGAAAGCCTTAGTGGAAAATTTGAAGACATGCAAATGGTTGAAGGAGAGACCACTCAACAATATGGGATAAGAATTAAAACTGTTGTTGGAGACATCAAGAGTGCAAGAGGTACAATGTATGATTCCACCATTGTTAGCAAAGTTTTGAGAACCTTATTGTACCAGTCTATGCAATAAGGGTTGCTGTTATTCAGAAGATAGATTCAACTTTTAGAGCATCTGCTGCACTATCTAGAAAGGGAAAAGAGGTTAGTACTAGTTGTGAGCCTAGACAAAGTAGGGATATGAATGATGAGGAGATCCTGATGGAATTTGAAGCTCTTCTTGCCAAGAGGCTTCCTAAGGGAACTAGAAAATACAGAGGTAAGCTCCCTTTGAAATGTTTTTCTTGTAATAGGATAGGGCACGTTGTTGTAAATTGTCCTAACAGTGATAATAAGGATAAACCAAAGAAGTTCAAAAAGTTCAAAGGAGGAAATATGAGAAATTGTCTTGTTGCAGTTGATGAAGGTGTCACTGATGATGAAGCATAAGATGAATAAAGTGAAGACATAGTGTTTGTAGTAGTTAAAGAAGATGTGTCAGACAAGAAGGCTCTTGTCTCCTGCTTTGATAATTCTAATGAGTGGATTATTGACAGTGGTTATTCCCACAAGGAAGAAGCACTTCGTCAAAATTTATTTTTAACAAAACCCCTTCAATCAAGCGATATCCATGATTTTATAATCTATACAATATTCACTTATGGTTAGGAAGACCAGAGGGATATTTCTCAGTTTGCATGAACTCCACCCTATCTATTATCCAGCTAGCTTCATCTGTGGACTCATTCAAAAGGACTATTTCATTTTTCTCCTTTTCAAGAACCTCTTCTTCTTGGGATAAATATTGATGGAGGCCTTTTACTCGTACTACTTTTTTTGGTCTTACATCAATGTCATGCTCTAGGATCTTTGTAATCCAATTACCTCTTTTTTCAATGATTTACCCTTCCATTATGTACTCCTAAATGCTCGAGTGGGCAACATACAATATAGTTTTATTGCAAGCAATAAAATGTCTAAACTTCTTCAGTCCTTTAACAATTGCAAACACTTGTTTCTCCACGAAGTTGTATTTGACTTCATAACCTTTCAGAGTTTTTGATTTGAAAGCAATTAGGTGTGCTCCTTTCCTTCATCACCCTTCGATGCTAGCACTACAACAATGCTAAAATCACTAGCATAAACATATTTGGAAGTCTTTGGAGAAGTCAAGGTTAACCAAAACAAGGGCACATGAAATAGTATCTTTAATATTTTTGAACACGTCTTTAGCTTCTTCGGTCCACTTAAAGTGCAAATCCTTCTTCAGTATTAGAGTGATTGGTCTAACCATTCCGACAAAGTCAAACATGAATCTACTAACAAAATTTATTTTTCCAAGGAAAGACTAAATGCCTTTATTGTTTATATGTAGGGGAAGCTCTTTAATTTCCCTCACATGGTCTAGATCATTGGATACCCTATCTTTGATTACTACAGATCATAATAATTTCCATTGAGGAATGCCAAAGATAGACTTCTTTTGGTTGAGGGACACTCTAAACTCTAAGATTTTTTAAAAATGAGCTCCAAATGATTAAAATGTTCCTCCTTATGTTTTGAAAATACTATCAAATCATATAGGTAGATAGGGATGATTTTGTTTATGAGATCTTTGAAAGAAATATCCATTGCTCTTTGGAAAGTGGCTCTAACATTTGAAAGGCTGAAAGGCATTTTAGCATATGTGAATGTTCCCCATTTTGTAGTGAACGTCATCTTGTGTTGGTCTTCCTGCTTAACCAACACCATATTGTACCCCAAAAAACCATCAAGCATGAAAAACATTTTTGAACCAGCTACTCTGTGTAAAATTTTCTCCATAGAGAGAAGAGGGTAATGATCCTTTAAGATGCCTTATTTATATCTTGGAAATCCACACAAAGGTAGATATCTTTGTTCTTTTTGCGAATCAGTACCAGGTTGGAAACCCATGTTCTATGCTTGATTGGATAAATAATTTGAGAATCAATCAACTTCCAGAGATCCTGATGTTAGATGCAATGACAATCCCAAAGACACTGAGAGAGAGGGGGGGTGAATCAGTGTCTAACTAGTTTACTGAATAATTGAACTTATTTATCACTTTGCAACTCAAATTAATGTATTGATGAACAAACAATAGTGCAGTAAAGAGAAATAACAGAGACATCATAAATGCACACTATAACACAAGATATTTTGGCGAGGAAACCCAGTAAGGGAAAAACCTCAGTGAGATTTGTGACCCACAATATTTACTCACTGGATAATATGAATAAATATTACTTACAATATGGGCCTACACATGTAGGAAGGCCAACAACCTAGAGCTCACTGCTCAATAAAAGAGTCTCACTGACTACAAAATGGATAATTAAATCCAATACAATGTACTACTCAAAATAGCATCTGCACTGCTTGATTCAGTACTGGTTTTAAGCTCTATCAAAAACCTTAACCAAAACCCTATCGGTGAATGATATTCACTCACATAACCTATCTGCCTTATTACAAGATCTTCTCGCTATCTTCTACATAATACCATTACATAATTTCCTCTCCATGCTATATCAAAAATGACCAATAAGATCTCATACATATATGAGTCTTTACAATACATCATGTCGGCATACAAATAATTAATTACATTTACAATACAATTCATATAAGTATAACTTGTCTCATGTCTACCTGGATGTCGGTATGCTTCATTGCTGATCTTAACTAAAATGTCAATGAGTAAACTTTGTTGTGCTTGTCAGTGTCGGTGAATGGTGTCTGCATTGCCAATGAACCTATAGAATCATATTACAGGTTGGTTGCCATCAATAACAACATCAACCATTCTCATGTGAGTGTAGAATGCCAACAATCTCCCCCTTTGGCATTGATGGCAACACTCATGAGAAAAATCCAAAAACTGTTGTCCAAGGATAAATTCCAAAAACTAATCGCAAAAAAAGTGTGTTCCCCCTGAGCAAGTGATCTCTTCTATGCATTTTTCTCCATACTACTCCCCCTTTGACATCAATGACAAAGGATTTCAAAAAGAATCAAAATGCTACCTCATAGCTTGTAACCAGTTGGTTACAATTTGAAAGATATCCACCATAATTAGATTCAAGTTGTGCATGAATTTGTTATTGTAAGAAATAATGGTTTCTGTTTGCTGGATCAAGTCGGTCAGATAATGCATCTGCTGCTCCAGTGACCATTCACCTTGAATTGTTGCCTTTGAAAGCTCAACCTGCTAAGTTATAAGATTGTCCAATCTATGACCAAGCTTGTTTTTCATCTCAAGGGCCTTCAACCATATCCTTGCTTTTTCTTTTTCCAAATTTTCAATCTTTTCCTCATAAACTATCATTTCTTGTTAAAAAATAGAGGTAAGTTCCGAAGAACCTATCATATTATCTGCTATGTCATCTATTTCCTTATCTGTTCTCTTAATTTCCTCATCAGTGTCTTCAGTCGAGTGGTGAGGCTTGAAAGCTTCTTTATACAAATCCTTATACTCCAAAATTATTGAATTTAGTACTGGTAATAAGGAGTCAATGTGCTCTTTACAGTTTTTGATGGTCTTCTAAAAGAATTCTCCTTTTTCTTTATTCACTCTTTCCTTCACACTTTCCTCATTCACCTTATCTACAGTTAGAACATTTGAAGCAATAAATATGGACAATGTGTCTAGTTTACCTAAAGAATCCTCAATATGATCTATCTTACAGGTCGATGCAATCATCTATAAAATAAGTAGTGTATCATCAATACCCTTGAATGCCAAGGCGTTGCAATTAGATATCCTCCTTATGGAATCCAAAAGAACATTAGTCACATTTGTAGGTCAGAAATCAATAGTAGATATGCTCGGTTCAATAATTAATTTCCTTTCAACTAATTTTTGACCAATTGCCTTTACAATTTCCTCCTTGTTTCTATCAATTGTTTCCTCTTTATTTATAGTTTCTATCGGTTTCTCACTTTGTGTTATTACTTCTACTTCTACTAGTTTTTCAGTCTGTGTAAGTACCTTTAAATCTGTCGGTTTCTCAGTCTTTGGTTTCTTATCTTATGTCGGTATTTCAATGTTCTGAGAGTCAGTAGTGTTAACTGGTGACTCAGAGATCTCAATGTTCTTAGCATCAGTTGTCTAACTTCTGAGGTATCCTTATCCACAACAATATTAAAATCTTATGTATCAACATTCATAGTGAAAAGAATTTCAAAATCCGGATTAATATCATCATGTGTTATTTCTTCAATCTCCTTATCCAGTTGATTGTCTATATGTACTGGTGTATTTGAAGTTATTGGCGGAGTATCGTGTGCTGGTGGAGGAAGGTTATCTGTGACCTTTATAAAAGGTATACTACCAATTTTTCTTTTACCTTTGTCCTTTTGATATACCTTCGCAAAAGATTTATCCATTTTCTGTCTCTCCCTTTCCTCTTTCTTTTCTTTTTCAATGAAAAATATGCCCCATTTGTTTGCAGTTTCATCAGTTATCTCTTTCACTCTCCCAACCATTAGGCTGACTTGCCAGTGACCACTCACAAAAACTATCCGGTTGGCTTCAGCAATTAGTTCATCAATTTTATCTCTATAATTTACAGGATGAACAACCAACAATGCTTCAACCTTTAAATTTTTATCTAGTTCCATAACCGGCATCCTTTTAGCCTCTAATCTTATATACAAGTCATTAGGCAGATCATCTACCTAATACCATTACATAATTTTCTCTCCATGCTATATCAAAAATGACCTATAAGATCTCATACATATATGAGTCTTTACAATACATCATGTCGGCATACAAATAATTAATTACATTTAAAATACAATTCATATAAGTAAAACTTGTCTCATGTTGGTCTAGATGTCGATATGCTTCGTTTCCAGTGTAAACTAAAATGTCGATGAGTAAACGTTTTTGTGCCTGCTGGTGTCGGTGAATGATGTCTATGTTGCCGGTGAACCTGAAGAATCCTGTTACCAATTGGATGCCATCAATAACAACATCAACCATTCTCATGTGAGTGTAGAATGCGAACACCTGAAACATCAAGGACTCATTGTTAGGATTCACTGGCCGTTGCTTTTCTCGGACTCATTGTTTTCCTTCTACAAGATCAATGATGTTCTAAATCATGTTGGGATTGTAGCCTTTAAGCTCATCATAAGACCACATAATTCCTCCCTTATACTTTTCACAAAAAAATGTATTAATTTATATTTATCTTGTTGAGGGACGTTCTTGCCAACTTTAAGCTTTTTACCCTCTACAACCTAGAGATCAGTGTAATATCCCTTATCAGTTGCAAATTTGGGTTAGTGCAGGATCAAGGGGGCCCAAAAAGTGGCGATGTGAAAAAAATAGCCTTCTTCACTCGCCTAAAAATGTGAAAATCCGTGTTGACTTTTTGCTTGGCCTGGGTGTCAGTACACCTTAACCTGGTAATTACCTATGCAAATCAGATATCCGATTTTTATTTGTAATTTTAATTTAAAAAATATATTATATGTTACATATTATATAATATATAATCTATTATTATACTATATAATATATATAATATAATATAATATTATATTATATATAATATAATAATGTAATATTATATTATATTATATATAATATAATATAATATTATATTACATATAACATAATAATGTAATATTATAATATATAATATAATATAATATTATATTATATTATATTATAATATAATAAAATATTAAAATATATTGTAATATAATATTATATTATAATATAATATTATATTATAATATTATATTATATTATAATATAATATTATATTATATTATAATATTATATTATATTATAATATAATATTATATTATATTATAATATTATATTATATTATAATATTATATTATATTATAATATTATATTATACTATAATATAATATTATATTATATTATATTATATTATATATTATAATATATATAATATAATACAATACGTATTATATAATATAATATATTATTATATTATATATGTTATTTAAAAATAATTTAAGTATAAAAATCGGATATCTGATTTTTTGAGACTTTTATATTTTGACAGTGGCAGCCCGTGAGTCATTTTTAACTCAGGGGCTGCGCGATTTCATCACAATCCGATATCTGGTTTTTTGACAAAAAATTGCTAAAAGATAGATTCAGAGGTAAGAATTTTATCGTTTTGAATCATTTTCATTCATTTTTTGTATTTTTTGTTAATGTTTATTTGATTTTTCATTGAAAATATGGTTTTTTTTATGGAAACTAGGTTTTTTTAAATCAAATACCTAATTGTTTAAGTTTGTTAACTAAATTTAATTGTTTACATTTAATTAGGTTAAAAATGGGGGATAACAATGAAAACATTGATGAACAACAACTAAAACAGCCAAACCCTCATTTGCCAAACCCCCCCTCAATTCAGGATTTGATTGCACAAATTTTGAATGAATTGAGGGGGATTGTAGAAGTATATCATAGGATCCCTCGTCTAAACCCAATGTTTGATCCTCTCACGTCGATCATAAAAATTATGGAAACCATGACTGAGGAGCACGATGCCGCCCTTTTGTGGCAAAATTCTATGAGGGAAAAATATGCAGATGACTTGTCGTATAAGGATATCAAGGATCTTGAGATATCCAAAGCCAAAATCACCTCATTGTTTGTCAATCCCCATACTGGTCAGCCCGTAGATCCCAAAAAACAAAAATTTCTATTAAATGGTGCACAAAAGATTGGATTGTGAAAAACTTTTGGGATTGTTGGTGGATGGTTTTCAACAAACCACCCAACAACAATCTTGATATCCCCTGCTATTTTATAAAAAAATTGTATGCTGAGTTTGTTTTACACAAATATGTGAACTACTTTGACATCCAACCTTTCTAGGGTGTAGGTTTAGGTATGCCCCAATATAGACCTAGGGCAGTCAGAGTAGTCCAGGGCCTGTATGTCCCCCCTCCTCCTATTGATCCCCCACCTGTAGTGCAGCATCCTGATATCATTCGTGAGGCGGCTTCACGGACCATATCAGCTATTCACTCTTTAAGTAGCCTTTTGGTTTCTCAGGCTGTGTCTGTAGCTCAGCCTACTATTGATGGTAGCGGTGCATCTGGTGGCATTGACACGTCATCCTCGGCTCCACACATATTGTAGGATTTTGCCAAGATCAAGGGCACAATGAAAAGCATAAAAGAGACAATAGAATGACAAGAACAAACTGTATTCTCATCAATATGCAAAATGATCAACTGGATTAACCAATACAATGAATAGAGCCCTGCTTATATAGGCAAGGCCATATGGATGTATGAGCACACAAATATGACATGTGGCTCAATGAGAAACAAGGGTAGGTAAGAAATACTAGGGGTAGGTAGGAGAAATAATATAATATTCCACAAGAGGTGGATGACCCACCGAATGTGGAGTGTAACAGCAAAATAAGACCACAAAAGGTGGAATTTCTCCTACAAGCTCTATCCCTATGTGCACACTTCCCTAAGTGTCTCAGATCCAAACTATGAAGAGATGCATTATCCTAAGTTAACTTAAGTAAGTGTAATAATATCCAAAATGAATCCAAACTCTGTAAGAATCTGCTGGAGCCAAATGGTCTCAGTTGCTGCATTAACAGTGCCTCGATACTCAGCCTCAGTCGAAGAGAGAGCAATAGTATGTTGCTTCTTGCTCTGCCAACAAATGGGGCCTGAACCAAGGTGAAAACTATAACCAGAAGTAGACTTATGATCATCAAGATCACCAGCCCAATCGGAGTCTGTGTAACCAACCAAGCGAAGTCCTGTGCCTACTGCATAGTGAATCCCATAGTAATGTGTACCCTGGATGTAATGAAGGATGCATTTGGTGGCTTTCCAATGAAGCTCATGTGGTTCCTGCATGAAGCGGGAAACCATGCCAACTGCAAATGAAATATTAGGGCGTGTATGAGTCAAGCAGATGAGACTACCCACAAGCTGATGATACAAAGTGGCATCAACTGGTGGAGAAGAACACTGAGCCTCAAGCTTGACTCCTAAAAGAAAGAGAGTCGGGGCAGGCTTACAATCAGCCATATGAAAGCATGCAAGTAGATCAAGAGCATACTTGGGCTGCGATAGTGTAATCCCGGAAGGTGACTGTGAAATCTCTATCTCAAGAAAGTAGTGCAAAAGACCCAAGTCAGTCATAGCGAATCTGTCATGCAAAGCAGATTTGACCCTGCTAATGATGGATGAAGTACTCCCTGTAATGATCAGGTCATCAACATAGAGCACAAGTATCAAGTGAGAGTCATCCTGTCACAAAATGTAGACATTCGGATCAGAATGACACTTGGTGAACCCTGCGGAGAGAAGAAAAGAATCCATCTTGGCATACCAAGCCCTGGGGGCCTGCTTAAGGCCATAGAGAGATTTCCTTAGTCTTCAAACCAAGGAAGTATCTTGGATGAAACCCTATGGCTGCTCCATATAAATCTCCTCATCAAGATCACCATGAAGAAAAGCACTCTTCACATCCATCTGATGTACAGCCCAACCATGAGCTACAGCAATAGCAAGTGTCAAATGAATGGAGTTCATCTTGGCTACGGGTGCAAAGCTCTCAGTATAGTCAACACCTGCAACCTGAGAAAAACCTTTCGCAACAAGCCGAGCCTTATACATATACACACTACCATTCGCTGCAAACTTGGTCCGATAGATCCACTTACATCGAACCATCTTTCTCCCCTTAGGGAGATGGACTAGATCCCATGTGTTGTTCCTCATCAAGGAACTATACTCTTCCTCCATAGCTTGGTCCCACTCAGGAACCCCTAATGCTTCCCTAAATGTCTGTGGAATGGAAGCGATAGCAATGAATGCATGTGGAAGATCTTGATGTTGTGATCGAGTTTTCTGTGTATCTGAAGGATCCCCAACAAGAGAACCCATGGACTCAAGTGTCTGTCGAGCCCATCGAGATCTAGGTGGAGGTGGAGAACGAGGCTCCTCAACTGCAAGTGGACCCTATGGATGTGTAACCCTGCGAGTTAGAGTTGAAGGAGTCTCATCATCTGAATCACTAACATCACTATCCACAATGGAGGAGGGTGGAGGAGGTAGAGAGGCTAAGCTAGGAGAGCTTTCCTCAAAGTGAACACTCCTCTCAATGAATACCTCATGTGTCTCTGGATCCATCAACCTGTATGCCTTAACACCCTCAGGATATCCAACAAATATGCAAGGCCAACTCTGAGGTTCCAATGCCTTGCATTTCTGCGGAGGTATGCGAGCCCATGCTGGACACCCAAAGACTCTGAAATGTCTCACAATCGGTTTCCTACCAGCCCAAGCTTCAAAAGGAGTAATACCTTGCAAAGCTTTGTGAGGAACCCGATTCTGTATGTGTGTGGCACAACTGATAGCCTCTACCCAAAAGGCGGGATCAAGAGAATGTGCATGTATCATACAGCTAGCCATTTCTTTAAGAGTTCTATTCTTGCATTCTGCAACCCCGTTCTGCTATGGAGTGTATGCAATAGAATGCTAAAGATCAATCCCCTCAAATGTACAAAAATCCTCAAGTCTCGTGTTCACATATTCCCTTCCATTATCTGTGCGAAGAATCTTGACCACTTTCCCTAATTGCTTCTCCACGTGAGTCTTGAAGTCCTGAAATCTGTCAAATACTTCACTCTTATGAATGAGAAAGTAGACCCAAGTGAAGCGGGAGTAGTCATCAATGAAGTTGAGAACATAGCGGGCCTTACTAATTGAAGGTGCTGGAAATAGACCTGCTAGATCGCTATGAACAAGTTGAAGAACTTCCAAAGCTCTCCAAGTTTTCCCTTTATCAAACTTCTCTTCGGGATGCTTGCCCATGGAACAACTTGAACATACACCCTCTGAAAAACTAATTCGAGGTAGACCTGTGACCATGTCTTTAGTGCTGAGCTGCTGAAGATAGCGGTAGTTGAGGTGACCAAACCACTCATGCCATAGCTTACTTTCTGAATTTGAATGAGTAAGCAAGGCCCTAGAAGGTGAACTTGGCACAAAGTGGGAGAATGAATAAAGCCTTGAGTTGTCATTACTTGTCCCACTACTACCAAGGCATCATCATCAAGTTCCTTTACCACAACTAAATCTGGTGTAAACTCAACCTTTTTCCCATTCCCATAGTGAGTGATTTGGTAGATGGAGAGAAGGTTGGTAGACAAGTTAGGAACATAGAGAACATTCTCAAATGTTCCATCATCCATGTAAACTGAACCTTTCCCTTCAACCTCTACTTGTGTATCATCAACTATGTAAATGTGAGGTACCTTAGATGGCTCCAATGAAGAAAACTGCTCCTTTGTAGAACCCATGTGATATGAGGCACCCGAGTCAAGTATCCATTGCTATGAAGAACCTGTTGTAGCCACAAATGCTTGCCCTTTTCCCTTAGACTGTGAGGAAGTGGAAGGAGATGAATCCTTCTTTGTGTAGGTGGATGGCAAGTTGATGTTGTTTTTCTTAAGAAGATTAGTTAACTCATCAACTTGCTTTGCGTGGCATCGATGCTCATCATGACCATACTTCTTGCAATATGCACAAGTTGGTTTATCCTGTGTGGGGGAAAAAGTGACACTAGGCAAACATGCCCTAATCTCACTTTCAATCACACATTTGTGGAATACAAAAGAGCCTAGAGGTATCACACAATTGGCTACTTCTTTTTGTGGAAGAGAGAGCCACGGGCTACCTATTAGGATTTCTATTCCTTTGTTGTAATTGGAAGATAAAATGATGCAAGTTCAATCCCTAACCCCAAAGTGCAAGTATGAACTAATAAAAAGATTAAAGAATTGAACTTAAATGATGGAAAGTTGTAAACACAAGGACAAGACAAGAATGCAAATGCATACCCAGAGTTAAAATCTGACTGAAAATGTTTGGGACGGGGGCGCGGGCACCACTGTCCTGATTCTGGCCCTGAAACTGCTCCGGAAACTGCTATTTTGCACTCTGGAAAAGCTGTCAAAAATGCTGAAAATGTTGTCTGTCAGGAGGACCAGGGCGCCCAATGCCCCTGTCCTGGTAGGACCAGGGCACCCCACGCCCCTGTCCTGGTCTTTTGCTTTGAGATTTGGTGTGTTGTTTGGTCTTCGTCTGCTTCTTCCAGATCTGTAACTTGCGGTGTCATCCGAGTCCTGAAACTTGCACTTATATCTGAAAAGGTGTTTGGGCGGCTATATAGGGTTTTGCCTTAGTCAAACCCCCGCTTCGGTGATTTCCACCTCCACGAATAGCCAAGTTGTATTGTAAAATGTATTGTGTGTGCAGACCTAGTGTGTGTGCAAGGTCCTTAAATGCAAGAAAGCAAACTAGAGCAACCTAGAAAGTAAACCCTAATTGCTTGTAAATGATAATGTAAATGCTCTAAATCAAGATGCAAAGTAATCTAAAGCATGAATAAAGGATATATTGAAGATTATGCAAAGACATGAAAACAACATGAAATCATACCCAACCCTCAAGGGAGGAGTACAAGCCAATCTTCAGTTGGTAATCTCCTATTGTTCTTCAATGTCTTCCAAGCCCTAAATGGATGAATGAAATTGATAAATGCTTGATAGAAGGATGTTGAATGTTGTTGAAGTCTTCAAAGATCTTCTCTTTCGCTGCATATGAGGTTCCTGAAAACAAAAATCGGATCCCTTCAAATGAAGAAAGAGAGCTCTTATATATGAAACCCTAGGTCTTAATTCCAACTTTAGGCCGACCTAGAGATTGAATATCCCGCCAATTTCTTGGGGTTAAGCTTTATTTTATGATTGGATCGTGCTCCTAAAATTTCGGGAAAAATGTCCGGGACCATGTGCATGCCGGGCGCCATGGTCCCGACAACTTTTCACCAAATTTTCAGGGCCATCGGATATGATGATTTTAGAGCGAATCCCGAAGTTACAGCTGATTTCGAGATGTTTTGACCCCCGAAATCAAGCCCTCAAGTTCAAAATAGGACCTAATTAGGGTTTTAGATTAAATGATGCATTGGAAGAATAAAATGAAAGGGGCACACTTTAATGAAAAGGGCCCAACTTTATGATATGGGAGATGATAAAATAGAACCTTAGACCTAATTAATTTAATTAATTAAGTGCTAAAGGGGAAATGCGATGGAAAATGCAAAATGCACCAAGGCGGGTGCTAAACTAGGTGTGAAATTGTACCACCGTAGCAAGTGCGTACAATTTACGATGCTACATTTAGCCCCCACTTTAGCGGTCATATGAACACTAAGTGCATATGCAAGCTAAAGTACAGAAAAGTAAACATTATTTGAAAAAGGATATATCCATAAGTCTGTCGAACGAAGCCCCCAACGGTATCTACAGTACACAGTTAGGAACCACACCCTACAAAACAAACGTTAGATCACAAAATCACCTAATGCTTACTAAGGAAGGTGATGAAAATTTGAGGGTAGCTATATGCCCCCCCCTATTTCGGCTTGCTAATTTTAGTGAGTTGAAACAGGGTATCATGTTTACCACTTTGAATTGTTAAAGAATATTGATGACAAGTGCTCACAAGAAGATTTGATATGAGATCAAAAACTAATGGAGAATCATTTGGTAAGAAAGAGGACTAAATCTCAATTCCAACACAACAAAGAGTGTGAGGATTTGAGAGTTCTCTAACACAAGATGAAGGATGTAAATGGAAACAAAATGCAAAGAGAAGAAAAGAAAGGAAAAAAGCATGAATACACACATTGGTGATCCATGAGAAGAATAGTGAGAGAGAAAACATGGACTTCTTGCCCCTAGATCTTGTCTAGGTGATCCATGGGAAAAAGGACATGGAAAACTAGCCCCTAGAGTCTGTCTAGGTGATCCATGTAAGGGATGAGAGTGAGAAAGTCTAGCCTTATGCCGCTAGTTCCACTCCACCTCGTGCATGTGTGTGTAAGGGAGGTTACAAGCATCTCATAGGAGTCTATGCCCGAGTATGCTACAACCTGTATATGTATAGTACAAAAGCGTGACATCTCGCTCTAAGAGTCTGTGCCCTGGTTCCGAGAATAATCACCTTGCATAAAAGAAAAATGGAGACATCTCACTCTAAGAGTCTGTGCTCTGGTTTTGAGAATGACCCATTGCTCAAAAAGTGTAATGTTTATGTCATAAGAAAAGTAGAACAAGGATACCTACCTTCATCACAAAAGAAGATACCCCAAAAATGCAACAATGTCATAGATCCAAGCAAGAGAGTTTTGCACTCTTTAAGCAAGGATAAGATAGTTGGAAAGGGATATCTTGTAGTATGTGTAAAGGAGATCCTTAGAGGAGAAGAGATCTTTGTACAAAAGCCACCTATCCCCGAGAGGAATTGTCTTAGACAAATATAACATCTCCTAGAATAAGACAAAGCAGAGAATAAGAATGCAATACTTCCTTCTTTTGCGAGGTGAAAGTGATTCTTAATGAAGGATGACACTCTTTTTAACCCAATTAGGAGAGTGAATTCGTTATGGATGTATTTTACCAAGTGCAAAAGATGTTGTAGTCAAGGACTTACACCTCTTGTAAGAGAGAATCCTTGAACAAACAACAACAAATGCGTACAAGGCATAACATCAAGTAATAAAGTCCACACCATCCACAAAATAGGAAAAAGTGGATCCTTAGATAAAAATAAGGAAAGATCATTGCCTCCCAAGGATAAGGACAATGAGAAGGACTTACACAATCTTCTAGGGAGAGATTTGGACATAAGCAAAAGAAGAGATGTATGAAATCACTCTTGTCCCCATAGGAACAAGAAATTAGGCTATTATGTTGCTTCAAAAAATATGATTGCACTTGAAATTGTACCATCATGAATGACAATGAGCCCCCAGTAAATGAGCTACCAATGTCACATAATGATGAGCAACATAATAGACATTAATGTTATTTAAAGACATGATAGATTGAATGAGGTATTTGAATATGACATGCTAAATGCTCAACTATAAGTGAGATCAAAAACATGTATAAAATGATAGTGAAGAGAGGTTTGTTAGGTGTCTCATTCACATGTATCAAATTGATTGAGGATGGTTTAGAGGAAAGAACAAAAGTGTTGGAAGAATTATTGATAGTCTTCTCTTGCACTAAAATCTTATCACGGATCAAATCAATTTTAGGAGAGAGACAAGGGATAGGCATTGATGTTCTAGTAGGAAGAGTAATACTAGGAAAGGTCATATCATCCTTTATCATCAAAGGATATACATGGGGAATAGACTCTCTAGGAGAAGGATCAACACTACTCTCTAAAGTCTCACTTTTGAGAGGGAGATCTTTGAAAGAGATGTTAATCATCTTGCTTTTAACTAGGGTATCCTTATCAGTAGAACCAAGTTGAGGAGAGGGAGATGCTCTTTTTTTAGAGGGAGAATAATTGAGATTTATGGAAGGTGAGAAATTATAAAGGGAGAGAGAATAATCTACACCTTCTTCTAATGGTTCATCCCAAATAGTGAGGTTGTTGAAAGGAATGTTCGAAGTATTGTCAATTTCGGGAGAGGAGATAACATTGTTTATTAATTCCTCATACTTAGGAGGGAGAGCATCAATAGATGTGTTAAACTCATCCTCTTTCCTCCAAATATGTTCAATAGGGGAGAGAGAATTAAGGAAATTGCTTATTATTTCATCTTCTTTCTCTAAGGGATGCTTATGGATAAGACCAACTTTAGGAGAAGGGTAAGCATTTATCATTAATTCATCATCTCTAGTGGGAATTTTGTTGGAAAAGGAAAGGCCATCACTAGGAAATGTAGGGATAATGTCATCTTCTTGCACAAAAGGATCCTCATGAAGGGAGTGTTTTTTAGGAGACACAAAGGCATCAAGGGCATCATTCAACAAAGCATGATCATATCTATTAAAAGGTTTATCTTTTGATTCAAAAGGAGATATCTCTTCATAGAGGGGATCATTGAAAACAACCATGTTACTAGATTTAGTGGAAGAGCTGATAGGAATGTACCCTTGAGAGGAATCATTCGACTTATCTTTCTCATCACAACGAAATGGCATAGTAACAATGTTTATGAGTTTTTGGTAAAATGAAGGTTTGGTATATTTTGGTTTCAAAAATTCATCTAAAGCTTCATCTAACTCATAATCATCACAAATATGAACATCTTGCAAATAAAAATCTGACATTTTGAAATTGCATAAAATTTAAACACACAATGCAAAGAAACACACTTTTTTTTCTTTTTTCTTTTTAATGAAAATGAAATGAAAACACACTAAATCTAGATCTAGATCTAACAAATGCAATGCAAGAGGAAGCAATGATAGATTCATGTCGGGTTCACCAAAATGTGTGGGGGAAAAAGTGACACTAAGCAAACATGCCCTAATCTCACTTTCAATCACACATTTGTGGAATACGAAAGAGCCTAGAGGTATCACACAATTGGCTACTTCTTTTTGTGGAAGAGAGAGCCATGGGCTACCTATTAGGATTTCTATTCCTTTGTTGTAATTGGAAGATAAAATGATGCAAGTTCAATCCCTAACCCCAAAGTGCAAGTATGAACTAATAACAAGATTACAGAATTGAACTTAAATGATGGAAAGCTGTAAACACAAGGACAACACAAGAATGCAAATGCGTACCCGGAGTTAAAATCTGACTGAAAATGTTCGGGACGGGGGCGCGGGCGCCACTGTCCTGATTCTGTCCCTGAAACTACTTCGGAAACTGCTGTTTTGCACTCTAGAAAAGCTGTCAAAAATGCTGAAAATGTTGTCTGTCAGGAGGACCAGGGCGCCCAGCGCCCCTATCCCAGGGACCAGGGCGCCTAGCGCCCTTGTCCTGGCAGGACCAGGGCGCCCCACACCCCTGTCCTGGTCTTTTGCTTTGAGATTTGGTGTGTTGTTTGGTCTCCGTCTACTTCTTCCGGATCTGTAACTTGCGGCGTCGTCCGAGTCCTGAAACCTGCACTTATATCTGAAAAGGTGTTTGGGCGGCTATATAGGGTTTTGCCTTAGTCAAACCCCCGCTTCGGTGATTTCCACCTCCACGAATAGCCAAGTTGTATTGTAAAATGTATTGTGTGTGCAGACCTAGTGTGTGTGCAAGGTCCTTAAATGCAAGAAAGCAAACTAGAGCAACCTAGAAAGTAAACCCTAATTGCTTGTAAATGATAATGTAAATGCTCTAAATCAAGATGCAAAGTAATCTAAAGCATGAATAAAGGATATATTGAAGCTTATGCAAAGACGTGAAAACAACATGAAATCATACCCAACCCTCAAGGGAGGAGTACAAGCCAATCTTCAGTTGGTAATCTCCTATTGTTCTTCAATGTCTTCCAAGCCCTAAATGGATGAATGAAATTGATAAATGCTTGATAGAAGGATGTTGAATGTTGTTGAAGTCTTCAAAGATCTGCTCTTTCGCTGCATATGAGGTTCCTGAAAACAAAAATCGGATCCCTTCAAATGAAGAAAGAGAGCTCTTATATATGAAACCCTAGGTCTTAATTCCAACTTTAGGCCGACCTAGAGATTGAATATCCTGCCAATTTCTTGGGGTTAAGCTTTATTTTATGATTGGATCGTGCTCCTAAAATTTCAGGAAAAATGTCCGGGACCATGTGCACGCCGGGCGCCATGGTCCCGACAACTTTTCACCAAATTTTCAGGGCCATCGGATATGATGATTTTAGAGCGAATCCCGAAGTTACAGCTGATTTCGAGATGTTTTGACCCCCGAAATCAAGCCCCCAAGTTCAAAATAGGACCTAATTACGGTTTTAGATTAGATGATGCATTGGAAGAATAAAATGAAAGGGGCACACTTTAATGAAAAGGGCCCAACTTTATGATATGGGAGATGATAAAATAGAACCTTAGACCTAATTAATTTAATTAATTAAGTGCTAAAGGGGAAATGCGATGCAAAATGCAAAATGCGCCAAGGCGGGTGCTAAACTAGGTGTGAAATTGTACCACCGTAGCAAGTGCGTACAATTTACGACGCTACATATCCTTCTTAGGTGGTGTCCCCTTCTTGGAAGAGGATGAAAAATCGCCTTGAGATGGAGAGGATGATTGTCCTTTTTCCTGGTGTGGCTTAGACTTAGAGTGCTTCTTCTTCTTGTTGGAATCTTTGCCTTGACTTCCTTGATTCCCTTGATTAGCCACCAAAGCCTTGGACTTTGAAGACTTGAGAAACCCCATGTTCAACAACTTAGATTGTTCCAATATCAACATTTCTATGAAAGCATCAAATGAAGGCATAACATAAGAACTCCCCACTGTCAAACGATGAGTTTGGAAGCTAGACACAAATGTTGTATATTCTGGTGCAAGCTTGTCCAACAAGTTGAATATCAACTGAGCATCCTTTTTGTCAATTCTACAATCCTTAAGCTTTTCTCTTAGCTCATTTGCTTTGGTGACATAATCTTGGATTGTATCAAAACTCTTGGAATCCAAGTTGGTGAGCTCATTGTCAATCTGATAGCCTCTGATTTCATCAACTTGTCCATACAATTTCTGAAACATATCCCAAGCCTCTTTGATTGTTTTACACTTCTCAATGTGAAAAATGAGGTCATCTGATACATACTTGCATAAGGTTCCAAGAGCCATGCAATTCTTTGTGAGCCTTTCTAATTGAGCATTTGGATCAGCCTTAGGATCAGGTGGTGCTGTTATTGTTCCATCTATGTAGTGTGTGAGACCCTTTTCCATTAATTTACTCCATACTTTAATTTTCCATGATGCATAATTATGTGGAGTTAGAGGTGGAAATTTATTAGGACTCATTGCAACAAAAATAGAAAGAGCACAAAGAGAGGCACAATCACACAAGACACCCCCCCAAATTCACTCAATCAAAGAACCCCCCCCAAAAGTGATGATTTGGCACTTTATAAGTAGTGCGTATACAATGGGCCACTTGCAAAAAATGGCAAAGTGGACTTCTGATTTATAATTTTACAACTGCCTCAATAAGGCCAAAAGAGTCTCAAACTGATAATGCAAGAGATCTAACTAAGATCCAAGCAATTTACAAGTACCTAATAGGCCAAATAAGACCAATATCTGAAAGTACAATTTCCACTCAAAATCTCTGAAATTTGATCATAGATTATGAAAGTAGATGAAAAAGTAAGCACTTTAAAAAGAAAAGGCACATGAAAAGGAGGTCGTATGAGCTCAAACGAGGCCTTTGAAGTTGCAGAATTGAGGATTGGATAGGTACAGCTGAGAGAATCCAAAATTTTTGAAACACCTATGCACCAAAATTAGAAAATAACCAGACCACTGCAAAGATCATGAAATTTTAGCCCATTTCAAAAAAAATTGCACCAAAAAAGGAGCAAAAATGAGCAAGATATGGCCTTTCAAAGTTGGTCTGCAAAACTGAAAAGCCCAATGGAGAGGGGTCAATTTTTTTTCAAAAAGATGCTGATGTGGTGCTGACATCAACAATTCACTGTGTTAAATTTGATGGCCGTATGACCATCGTGAAAACTTTGCCTCCCTACTGACTGGGCGTCCGTACTGTACAGACAGGCTAATGTGGCAGATGACTGCGCATGTCGTACCGTACGGATGGCTGACTGGGCGGTCTACGTCAGCTCTGCATGGCGGATGACGTGGTAGATGACTGGACGTACGGTTTTGACTACGGGCTAGTGGCCGCCTGCCACGTGGTGGACACGGGGCCGCCTGTTTTGGTGGTCGCCGATGGAGGATGGAGTGGCTGGAGCCGAGGAGGCTAGCAGCGGGCCGGGAACCGAGGCGACCGACGGGGGAGCTGAGCTGCCGGCGGTGGGAGACTTTGGCACGGCGGCGGCGGCAAGCGACTTCGGTGCGGCGGCGGCGGGCGACGTAGACCTGCACGGGCGGCGGCGGCGTGGACCTGCGGCAGCGTAGGTAGGACCTGTAGAAAGGGTACGGCCCTGCAACGCAGGGTACAGCCGAGTACGGGGGGTCTGTGGACCCCCAAAAAAAACAGCGAACAAAAAATTTTTTGGATCGCCTTTTTTTTTTTTTTTTTTTGAAAAATAAATTTTTTGAAAAAAAATTTCGAAATCCATATGATAATAGCAAAAATGGGGAAATTTTTTTTTTCACCAAAATAGGTAGACTTTATAGTCAAAATTTATGGAAACGACCTCCCGGATTCAACGGTGATGTCCAAATCGCTGTATGACGCCCCCAAAAAATGAAGATCCCCAAATCTGAAAATGGAAGCCTTCCACGATGTCTCCAAAAACCAATCAATGAAGCCCAAATAGCTCTGATACCATGTACGATTTTGCCAAGATCAAGGGCACAATGAAAAGCATAAAAGAGACAATACAATGACAAGAACAAACTGTATTCTCATCAATATGCAAAATGATCAATTGGATTAACCAATACAATGAATAGAGGCCTACTTATATAGGCAAGGCCATATGGATGTATGAGCACACAAATATGACATGTGGCTCAATGAGAAACAAGGGTAGGTAAGAAATACTAGGGGTAGGTAGGAGAAATAATATAATATTCCACAAGAGGTGGATGACCCACCGAATGTGGAGTGTAACAGCAAAATAAGACCACAAAAGGTGGAATTTCTCCTACAAGCTCTATCCCTATGTGCACACTTCCGTAAGTGTCTCAAATCCAAACTACGAAGAGATGCATTATCCTAAGTTAACTTAAGTAAGTGTAATAATATCTAAAATGAATATTTATTTACACCAACACATATGCATGCCCCATAGTTGTGTCATGTGTGGGCACGTATGCTTGGGTCCAGTAGGACAGCTTGTTGATCATTCTGTGGATAGTGCAGATTATGAGGTGCATGAGATGCATGATGCACTAGATGTTATTACACAGACTAGAGGATACCCTGGGGAGTCCTCACATGCTAGAGGCGAGGAGGCACCGTCATCATACATTGATGATGTAGTGGTAAGATTTGTATTTTCACAGTTCATGTTATATTTTAATTAAATATTTATAAATTAGATAATATTAAGTACTAATTTTTATTTACATGGTCTATTTAACAATTGATGACTGAGGATGAGTTGAGACAGATTCAGGAGGGCACCTTGTTGGCCATTTCATTTGGCCTTGATAGCTTGACGATACATATATTATTGCACCTAGTCATTTGTATTTTATTGTACATACATGCTCATCATTTATATTGGTATTAATTAGATTATGTCGTAACTTTCATGTATATCTTATTTTACTCTTGTAGGGCACAAGCAACATGAGTGCAGAGCAGTGTGATTTAGGATCTGGTAGTGCAGTTGGAGACAAGGGAAAGGTAATTGAATGCAAATATGATTGAATGAATAGTTTAAATAACTTATAGTGATTATACATGTCTAGACATAGATTGATAGTTTCATATACTTGTTGTGTATATATACAGAGAATCCTTGGCTTCACATCCTTGATGACTACACCCACTATACCTGAAGAAGAAGAAGAAGAAGAAGAAGAAGAGATGCCTCGAGTAGATGTGTGTTTATTTTATTTTATTATTAGTAGATATAATTTGTTATTATCAATGACAATTATATGCTAACTTGTATCAATGTCATGTTTCTGAACATATGTAGGTTGTGTATGAAAATATTCAAAACATACCTCCTCTACCGAAGGCATACATCAAGAGTCCTACAAAGCTAAAGAGAAAACGTGGAGATGAGGTAAACATGAATAGTTCAATTATAGTTCATTTTTATGTTAACTTTTCGAATGTGAATTATATAATATAACTAATATTAATTGTGGTTTGTTTTTCTTGTGCAGGATCCTTCAGAGCCGAGTAGTGTAGCAAAGAGGATCGATTTTGATGATCCATCAACAACTTAGGATGTTATAGATAGTTTTGGGATGCTTACATGTCTAGTTGGCATGTATATTTTGTATATGGACATACATTCACGTATTTAGACATACATTTTGTTTCAGTTGGCATTTATGCCATATTTGTGTATGGACATACATTTGTAATCATTTGACATTTTTATATATACAGAAGTTGATATTCAATCATATAAATTGTTGCTCATCTGTGTGTGGTGTTATCATGGAAATCTTTAATCTTCATTCCAATAATTAACAATGGTTAATAATGGCTATTTAATGAATGATACAATTCATTTCATTTCATCTCATCGTAAGTGTTGTTTTTATAATGAACAATATAATTAATTTAATGAACAATACAATACAATTCATTTAATCAACAATACAATACAATTCATTCAATGAACAATACATTTCATGAACAATACAATTCATTTAATGAACAATACAATACAATTCATTTAATGAACAATACTTGATACAATTCATTATTACCATATGCATGGTCCTATTTTGCCCCCCACCTCGGTTGAACGCTCGAAGTTTTATTAGGGCAGCAATTTTTCGGTTGGCGAAAAAATTGCCAGTCTCACTCAATGGAATGTTGTCGTGTGGCCGATTTCTCCTTCTGCTCATCATGATGATGAACCATCGGCTCCAACATGTCCATTTAGGCATTATTACCCTACACATGCTCCTATTTTGCCCCCCTACTCAATCGAACACTCGGGGTCATACCCTACCGGCGTCGTCCCTTGAGCACCCTAAGTGCTCAAAATTGTCAAACTTTGACGGGCCCTAACTCGGAATCCGTGGCACCTGCGAATGATCCGTTTGAACCTACGGGGCCATGAGAGGGATCCATACGAAAGCCTATCTTGGTTTTTCAAGTTGCCCTATGGTTTTAATAAGGAAGCAATTTTACGGTTGGCAAAAAAATCATTAGTCTCACTTAATTGAATGTTGTCGTGTGGCCGATTTATCATTTTGCTCGTTGCGATGATGAACTATAGGATCTGACATGTCTAGTTAGGCATTATTACCCTACACATGCTCCTATTTTTCCCCCCCACTCGATCGAACGCTCGGGGTCATACCCTACCGACGTCGTCCCTTGAGCACCCTAAGTGCTCAAAATTGTCAGACTTTGATGGGCCCTAACTCAGAATCCGTGGCATCTGCAAATGATCCATTTAAACCTACGGGGCCACGAGAGGGGTCCCTACAAAAGCCTATCTCAGTTTTTCAAGTTTCCCTATGGATTTATTAGGGCAGCAATTTTTTGGTTGGTGAAAAAATCATCAGTCTCACTCAATGGAATGTTGTTGCATGGCCGATTTCTCGTTCTGCTCATCCCTTGAGTGCCCTAAGTGCTCAAAATTGTCAAACTTTGACAGGCCCTAACTCGAAATTCGTGGCACCTGCGAACGATCTGTTTGAACCTACGGGGCCACGAGAGGGGTCCCTACGAAAGCCTATCTCGGTTTTTCAAGTTGCCCTACGGTTTTATTAGGGTAACAATTTTTTGGTTGGCAAAAAAATCATCAGTCTCACTCAATGGAATTTTGTCGCGTGGCCGATTTCTCCTTCTGCTCGTCGTGATGATGAACCGTTGGCTCCGACATGTCCAATTAGGAATTATTACCCTACGCATGCTCCAATTTTGCACCCCCACTCGTATTTTGCACCCCCACTTGATCGAATGCTCAGGGTCATACCCTATGCATGTGACATCCATGAAGGGATATGAAAGGATATTTTGTAAACAATCAGAAACCTTTAATAATAATCAAGTTGAAGCCTTGAGATTTATGGAATATGGTTCAAGTCCAAAACAGTACCTTGAAGCCACACACTCTTCCCTCTCCTAGGATACAGTGTCTTAAGGGGTCCTATGGTGTCGTAGGGGTCCTATGGTGTCATTAGGGGTCATATGGTGTCGATAGGGGTCATATGGTGTCCCATGAACCCTTATGACCTCTTAGGACACCATATGACCCCTAATGACACCATATTGGGTTGCTTTGGGTCATATTGTGTCCTAAGGGGTCATATTGTATCTCAAGGGGTCCTATGGTGTCCCAAAACACCATATGACCCCTAACGACACCATCATACCCCTTAAGACACAAAATCATAACATTAGGGGTCATATTGTGTCTTACTGGGTTGTAGGACACAATATGACCCCTAACGACATGATTTGGTGTCTTAAGGGGTCCTACGGTGTCGTTAGGGTTCATATGGTGTCAATAGGGGTCATATGGTGTCCCATGAACCCTTATGACCTCTTAGGACACCATATGACCCCTAATGACACCATATTGGGTCGCTTTGGGTCATATTGTGTCCTAAGGGGTCATATTGTGTCTTAAAGGATCCTATGGTGTCCCAAGACACCATATGACCCCTAACGACACCATTGAACCCCTTAAGACACCAAATCATAAAATTATGGGTCATATTGTGTCTTACGGGGTCGTAGGACACAATATGACCCCTAACAACATGATTTGGTGTCTTAAGGGGTCCTATGTGTAGTGAGGGGTCATATGGTGTCCCATTAACCCTTGTGACCTTTTAGGACACCATATGACCCTGAATGACACCATATTGGGAGAGAGAGAGAGAGAGAGAGAGAGAGAGAGAGAGAGAGAGAGAGAGAGAGAGAGAGAGAGGAGAGAGGGTGAAAGAGAGAGAGAGAGAGAGAAAGAGAGAGAGAGGGAGAGAGAGAGGAGAGGGAGAGAGAGAGAGAGAGAGAGAGAGAAAGAGAGAGAGAGAGGAGAGGGAGGGAGGGAGAGAGAGAGAGAGAGAGAGAGAGAGAGAGAGAGAGAGAGAGAGAGAGAGAGAGGGAGAGGGAGAGAAGGAGAGAGGAGAGAGGGAGAAAGACAGAGAGAGAGGGAGGGAGGGAGAGGGAGAGAAGGAGAGAGGAGAGAGAGAGAGAGATAGAGAGAGAGAGGAGAGGGAGAGAGGGAGAGAGAGAGAGAGAGAGACAAACACACACACACAATATGACCCCTAATGTTATGATTTGGTGTCTTAAGGGATTATATGGTGTCATTATGGGTCATATGGTGTCTTGTGACACCATCTGACCCCTTAAGACATATAGTGTCTTAAGGGGTCCTATGGTGTTGTTAGGGGTCATATGGTGTCCATAGGGGTCATATGGTGTCCCATGAACCCTTATGACCTCTTAGGACACCATATGACCCCTAATGACACCATATTGGGTCTCTTTGGGTCATATCGTGTCCTAAGGGGTCATATTGTATCTCAAGGGCTCCTATGGTGTCCCAACACACCATATGACCCCTATGGACACCATATGACCCCTAACGACACCATCAGACTCCTTAGGACACCAAATCATAACATTAGGGGTCATATTGTGCCTTACAGGGTTGTAGGACACAATATGACCCCTAACGACATGATTTGGTGTCTTAAGGGGTCTGATGGTGTCGTTAGGGGTCATATGGTGTCCATAGGGGTCATATGGTGTCCCATGAACCCTTATGACCTCTTAGGACATGATATGACCCCTAATGACACTAGGGTCACTTTGGGTCATATTGTGTCCTAAGGGGTCATATTGTGTCTTAAGGGGTCCTATGGTGTCCCAAGACACCATATGACCCCTAACAACACCATCGGACCCCTTAAGACACCAAATCATAACATTAGGGGTCAAATTATGTCTTATGGGGTCATAGGACACAATATGACCCCTAACGACATGATTTGGTCTCTTAAGGGGTCCTATGGTGTCGTTAGGGGTCATATGGTGTCCATAGGGGTCATATGGTGTCCCATGAACCCTTATGACATCTTAGGACACCATATGACCCCTAATGACACCATACTCGGTCGGTTTGGGTCATATTGTGTCCTAAGGGGTCATATTATGTCTTAAGGGGTGCTATGGTGTCCCAAGGCACCATATGACCCCTATGGACACCATATGACCCCTAACGACACCAAATCATGTCGTTAGGGGTCATATTGTGTCTTACAACCCCGTAAGACACAATATGACCCCTAATGACATGATTTGGTGTCTTAAGGGGTCCTATGGTGTCTTTAGGGGTCATATGGTGTCTTGTGACACCATAGGACCCCTTAAGACCCCAAATCATGTCATTAGGGTTCATATTTACACGATAGGACCCCTTAAGACACAATATGATCCCTTAGGACACAATATGACACAAAGCAACGCAATATGGTGTCATTAGGGGTCATATGGTGTCCTAAGAGG